>NC_136510.1:42919606-43109606 GCF_053919585.1 Euprymna scolopes
TAAGCTTGAAACTACTATTTAGGAAAAATACCACTGTTCGTATTCTGCATAAATACCAAAAATTATAATACAAACTGCAACTGCATCTACCTGTGTTGTTCGACAAAAAGTTTGGATATCAATTTTTATTTATATAGAATCCTTTTAAAAAAAATCTGGTGCTTCTACAGAATTGTAACCAAAAAAAAAAAAAAACAAACGAAAATCTGAATTAAGGTGGATTCTAAAAAACATTCTGTTTAAATTCTGTAGGAATGCCAAAACCGTTTTAGTTTTCTCTTCTTTTCAATACGTCTTCGATTATCAAAGTAACGTAGAGACGAGAAACATTGTCTGACAGTTTTACAGAAATAAGAACAAGAGACAAAAATAGGTATAGGAGGATTTCAATATTTACAGAATCAGTCCCCAATATTGACTGAGAATCTTAAATCACGGAAATAGCCGAAGCATTTTCTAATTTGAAAGTCACCAAAAGTATGTGAAATGACAGCCGACATTAAGCATACGAAAGGTTAGATTAGAATTTAAAAAAAAAAAAAATTATTTAGCATATAAAGTTGAAAAAAGTCCTTTTAAAAAAAAAAAAAAAAAGAAAGAACAAAAGAAGATTCGGTCATTTCCAGGACTGACTCCCTAAGTACTGAAATCCTCTGGATATCCATTCATTAAAAATGTATCAAATACTTTTTAAAAAAGCTAATTAATAATTTTTTATCAGAAAAAAAAACTTTTTCTTTTTTTTTTTTAACATACATAAAAAATAATTTTTAATAAATTGCAATTCATTTTTTCTAGTCTTTAGTAATAGTTATTTGTTTTTATTTATTTTTTTAAGCAATGAACAATTTGAAAATGATCGGTTTTGTTACATCTGCTTGTGTTATTTATAGGTTACCATGGAAACCCTTCTTTTTTAGTGACACAGACAGACAGCACTGTTAAGCTATAGTCGACAAATCGATTTTTTTAAATATCGTTTTAAGCAAACACAATATCACGCACTTAATTGATATGTCGAAAATAGTAATGTATTAAAAAATTACGAACATTCACCGAGTAGAACAACTGCTATTGTGTTTTAGTTAAAAAAAATAATAAAGGTTAAAATTTTACTTTAAAGTCAGTCTCACGTTTGTATCGAATATATATATATATATATATATATATATATATATATATATATATTTCTAGATTTCCGTGTGCTAAAAACGAATCTGCTAACCGTTTCTGTCGTAGAGAAATAGTTTTAATGATATGAATAAATCCCTTTTTTCAAAAAGGGGATGATCCATGGCCTACTTATATATAAGTAGGCCATGGATGATCACATTTCCATGTAAATTTAATTTAAAATGAGCACCCACTTTCTGGCCATCTAGTGAGAGAGCATATTTTTGTTTGTTTACCGGTTGTGACCGCCAAATTTATGGAGTGTTTTTGATCTTCGTAACAGCCTGTCTTTAAAAATCTACCAAAAATCAGGTGATTACCTAATCAATATAAAATTTTCACCAAATGATAAGTAACGAATGCACTTTATATCTGGGTAACTTTTTTTCATATTCGTTGTGTAAATATATTTTGGGGACTTCATACCCCTCCCCTTTCTTATTTGTCTCCTGTTCGACCTCTTAAAGTCCCAGCGATCGATTAAGCACACACTTATTTTGTGGTAGGAGGGTGAACGAGTGTAGAAAAAAAATAATAATTTCACAGGGTGCCTTCGATATCGAAGATTGAAATTCGAAATTTGAATGTGTTTATTTTTTTATCTTTTGTGTTTTGAAGTGCGTGATTTGTTGCGGGCCAGGATATAAATATCCGAACTCGCTACAAAAAAAAAAAAAAATGTTCGAACAGATTCATTGAATATGTTATCAATAATTATCTATCAGATGAGGATAAAAAAAAAAGTTTTTTTACGAAAATGCTAAAATAGGCATACGTTTAAGTCTTTAAAAATAAATTAAAATTTTTATTTTAGAATGTGTAAACTTTCCACGTACCAGAATGCTTCAAAGAATCGATACAAAAAAAAAAAATTAAAAAAAACAAGGTGTGAAATTATAAGTATTAATTGTATCTGCATATTACGTTTTTTGTTTTTTCTTCAAGCTACGGTAGCCCGTTACGGTTTACAAAAAGTTGTTATCTCCCATTTTGAAAATTAATTATAACTATGAAGGCATGGATTTCCGTAGGTGATGATTGTGACATCCCAACAAGTTGCATTCCACAGAAGGTTACTAAAAACGGCCCTTTAAGGGCCACTAAATTCTAATGAAAGTCTTTGTCAACTTGATTTATGCAATAAAGAACTGGGGAAAATACAGTATGATCTAGTTTATGGAAAAAGAGTGTGGCTCATTTGTTATTATTAATTAGAAAATAAGAAAGGAAAAATGATTTTTATCATGAAATCAAAAACTAACTAAAAGTGATATTAAAACTGAGAAATATAATGCCAAAAATTTATGTTTGATGTAAAAATATAAAAGCAGCAATTTTCTTTACTTTTAATTTAGGAATTTTAGGAAAAGTTTAAAGCTTGATCGATCAATTATTATGAAGAAAAACATTATAAAGTTAAAAATAACATATTTCACCATAAATGCCGTTTGTAATTATAATTTAATTCAATTATTTTAAAAAAAAATTATTTGCCTGTCTATTGACATTAAAATTCATGAAAATGCTTAAATATTTAGACGCGACTGGGTTCCCATACCTAAAATCCAAGATGTTGGCGGTAAGCAGATGGTTTCTAAAATGTCTCAGATCATGCTAAATAATTGAATTATTTGAATTTATTTAAATATAAGTTAATTATATTCTCATATTCTTATAACTAATCATAGTAAATTTTATTTAGGCATAAAAAAGTTAGCTTAATTGATTTGAACACCTTTAAAAAAAAATGTTTTATTTACACTTGGCAAAAACTGAGTCAAATGCTTTTTTTTTTTAAATTTAAAACTTAAAATTCTATTAAAAATGATAGAAAAGTATTATTCTGCTTTTAACATATTAAACTTCAAGGTTTTATCCTTCTGGTAAAACCAAAAGTTGTTCAGTAATTCCTTATGTTATTTTTTATTTTATTATTATTACTATTTCACCCCAAACAAGGCACATTGCTACTTTGATGTAATGGCCTACTATCAGGGACTTAAGTTGCAGGGGTACTATGTAGAGAGTTTAGCAGCAAGATGTCTGTTCACATTACACTTGAACTTCTGCATGTCAGTACAGTTGGGGAAGCAGGAAACCAGAGGAGAATTCCAACATCTAGCAAAGTCCAGCAGTTTTGGAGAAGAAGCTATTAGAGTAGAAGGCATTCCTACATCTAGGGATCTTTGTGTAGGGGTGGGACTTTGCTGATTGTCGGGTTTCTCTGGGTTATTTTCGTTGAGGGGACACAAGGGCTTGTAGTTTGTCAGAGCATCCACCATTGGGTCAGGAGCTGAAGCTTAGATGACGGTTTGGGACCTATCAAGTTAGCGACTCTCTTTTAGACCTTGTCCAGGAGCGAGAGACTAGTAGCAAATGCACCAGCCCAAATGTGGCAGCAGTACTCCATACATGGGCGAATGATGGCTTTGTTGAGGTACAGGATACTTTCAGGTGTAAGTAACTTTCTAGCACATTAGAGAGAGTCCACCTTCTTCGCAGCAGCCTTGGCAATGATCTCGATGTGTCTATTCCAACTCATGTTTCCTGTGAACATTAAGCCAAGGAGCTTGAACGAAGTACTTTCAGGTAATGTATCTTTAGCTGTTGGTGGTTGGTAAGGTTTCATGTAATTATTAAAGGAAACGAGCTTTATCTTGGCAGCGTTGAACGTTACCATCCATTTTTGGCTCCATTCTACTACAGACAGGTCTTCCTCTAGGGTTTCCACCATTACTTTAGATATGTGCTCATTAGTTTTACCTATGTGCCTGCTATAGCGCGTGGTGTCGTCAGCAAATATACCCATCTCAGAGACAATTTTATCAGGCAAGTGATTTATGAATATCAGAAACAACAAAAGTCCAAAGATCGATCCGTAAGGTACACCTGCATTTATATCAAATGTTTTGGATGTACACCCATCGAGGACAACCTGGATTCTTCTTTCATTTAAAAAGAATTTAATTATCCTAAGCATTCGTCCAGTAATACTATAGGATTTTATTTTCATGAAAAGACTATTATGCCATACCCTGTCAAAAGCCTTAGATATATCTAGGACTACTGCCCTCACCTCCCCTGCCTTATCCAGTGCTTGGTATAAAAGTTCAGAGATTAGTTAGAATATCTGCAGTAGGACAGGCTTGCTTAAATCGATATTGGTGGTCAGACAGAAGTTTAGCAGCTGTAAGGTGGTGGGCTAGAGCTTGATTAATTAAGGACTCAAATATTTTGGCAAAAAGAGGAAGGAGGCTAATTGGGCAATAATTTAATGGGTCAGTTCTTTCGCCAGCCATGTAATTCTATATGTTATCAGTGGTGACCATTTCTATATGTGCAAGCGCGCACATATTTTTGCCTCAAACAAGTCGTTTTCCATATATTACAGAACAGAAATGGTACAGAAATGGCCACCACTGATAACATATAGAATTACATGTCTTAATATCTGGAAAACTACTTGTTTTTCACCTATTTTTGAATTGTTTGCCAACGATTACTATGCTATGTGAGAAGGCAGTTTGTTATGCGAGTGCACATTTCACGGCCTTTGTGTCTGTTACCGCGCATAGTGTAAACGAAGGCTGCGAAATGGCGAAAAATAGTCCCAGGGTTCATGGGTCAGTACCATGCAGATGGTAAATTTGCAATGGAAATGGTTACCATATTCTACTATTGTGAGACAGGCCTTAAAGTAAAATACCAAAAGAAGTCTATTAGCTATAGACAACAAATATTGCAGCCATGACACAGGTAATTTAAAATATTCCTTTCGGACTAATGTCCCCTGTTATTGCCTATTTTATAATATCTAAGAAAAATGCGTTTTTACCAAATTTTCCCTAAACGTTACTTTTAATTACTTTTAACTAGAAATAAATTTCTACTTGATGATTTTTCGTAATTTTTGGATATATTACTATTTTCAGCATAACAATTAAGCATGTAATATTGGTTTTGCTTAAAACAGCATATTTTTTTTAAAAATCGATCTGTTGACTGTATTTTAACAAGCACGAAAAATAGCCGTACTTTTATTTATTTTGTCGATAAAAAAATATTTAATTTACAAAACCACTGCAATTTATGGTGTATTTATGAATCTGTGAATTCCACAAAGTCATTCGGGTGCGACTGGTAGATGACGGCAATAACCAAAAACAGCCAGGTGAACCTTATTAAAAAAAAAACACACAAATTGTTATAACCACTACCTTCTTCCCATGTTGAGAATCGCGACGAGCACAGAAATTCATTAAGTAATACATTGGAAAAAAAAAAGAATGTCTTAATATCCAGAAAACTATTTGCCGACTATTTTCGGTTCTTCCCGTCATCTGCTGGGTATGCCCGAGTAACTTTGTGGAAGTTACGGGTTTATAAATGCAGAAGTACCCTATTCTATTAGATAAACCAAAAGTATGAGGAAAATACTGGAACCTATTTGGGGATACACCGCCTGTAAGAATGTCATTTTATTGGTTATTGAAATTGACATAATTATTGTAACATAATTTTAAAATTAAAATGAAATTATTGTTGAAAAATTTAATTATAATAAAATGAAAAGAAAAAAAAAAACTAGTAGTGTCAAACCGTCCTCTTGTCGATACAACGCACGAAAGTCTTTTTTCTTTTCTTCTCTCAACTTGCAACAAATCCTCATGGATTCGATATTATCTTCCACCGTTCTCGCTCTCGTTCTAATCTGCCCAACAAAAGCTCCACTCAACCCTGCTTTAGAATTCATCCCATTTAACAGTTACTAATTGTGCACATATGCAAATTAATGACGCACGTTCACCAATGAGCGACCTTCAAAATTATGCTTGTTTTTTCTTTTCTACATTTTCTGCTGGCATTTTAGAGGCTAAGCAAACACGAGATTGTTTGTGAGATTTCTATTACAATTATTGTCTAATTATTTTATAATTGAATAAAATAAAATAAGCATCGAGTTCGCTTTAAAGCCAAATTCCAACACAATTTTACGAAAAACGAATATTTTACTTGTTTGAAATTTATAATTTAAATATATTTCGGAGTCAAACTCCATCCTCAGTATTTTGTTTTTCTTTTATTTTCTTCTTTCCATGCTATAAAATTGGAGGAAGAAAAGTCAGTAATAAAGATTCGTGCGTTGTCTCTCAGCGATTGTATTTTGAAATGTCGGAAACGGTGCGTTGGCGATGCAAGATTAACGTCAGGGATGTAAGTTCCATAAAGAAACGTTGATTTAATTTGAATAAAATAAAATACGCATCAAGTGTGTTTGAAAGCCAAATTACAACCCAATTTTATGAAAATAAACTATAACAGAACTCACACCCTTTGATGTTAATCTCGCATTGCCAACACACCGTTCCCGACATTTCAAAATACAACCGCTGAGAGACAATGCGCGGAACTTTATTTCTGACTTTTCTTCCTCCAACTTTACAACATGGCAATAAAAAATAAGAAACAAGATACTGAGGATGGAGTTTGACAATATCATTTGTTTGCTTCTGTATTTAATAAAGATCATTTGATGAAAAAATTCTGTATTTAATAAAAATCATTTGATGAAAAAATTCTGGATTTAATAAAAATCATTTGATGAAAAAATTCTGGATTTAATAAAAATCATTTGATGAAAAAATTCTGTGTTTAATAAAAATCATTTAATAAAAAATGTTGTTTTCTAATATTGTTTCAATTTGATATTATGTCAATTTCAATCTTGTTTCATTTTAATTTTTAAATTCTCTTACAATAATTGTGTCAATTTCAATAGTTAATCAAATGATATTCTTACAGGTGGTGTACCTCCAAATATGGCCCCATTATTTCCTTCATATTTTGGTTTATCTAAACTGCAAGAGGGCCCCCAATTTATTGTCGAATACCCTGTTTAGTGCACGATTTTATATCGAATGGAGAGGGAGGAGGTCACTTCACTTTGTAAAGTAGAAAGAATTTAACTCTAGTTTTACTTTCAGCAACCTTGTATCTCTCGTTTCCTCCCTATTTCATCCTTTAGTTCTCACATTCCATGAGTGATGTTTCTGACAAAGGGACAGAATTGGATCAGCTGTTGTCTTGAGTGGGTGGTATATAGAGATTTTCAATCATCTCATAGTATCTGTAATCATTCAACTCTTGATAAAACCGCAGTTTAATGGCCTGAACATAATGCTATTAAAAAAAAAATTATGTACAAGCAATGAATATTGCTTTATCTTGCTGTTTTGACAGTAACCCGGATATAAGAGACTAATATAAGAAACCCCGGGTATAAGAGAGATTTTCTCTGATCCCAAATTAGACTACAGTGTAACCCGGATATAATGCAGTTTATGGACTGTGCTGAAATATTAACCTCATTGGGTATAAATCATTCCTAACATATGGAGGGCTTTTAAAAAAAAAAAAAAAAAAAACTATTCTGTATTTTCACCTAACAATTAAATAAACAAAAGATACCATAAAAATTGAATTTAACTCATCTTATCACGGTTCATATTCTGCATCAGTATGAATATTAATGAGTTAAAATCCATTTAGTGTTACGCTTGTAAAAGAACACGCTTGAAATGTGTACTTATTCTAAAATAATCACATAAAACGTGCCGTTTTCGTACAAATGGAAGTTAACGATTATTTCAACATTACAACACTAAAGAGATTCTAATTCTAAATGGTTAAATGGCAACAAGATAAAACGATATTTATCGCCTGTACATCTCTTTTATTGCATTATGTCCAGGCCACTAAACTGTGTATTTACCCAACTCTCAATCCAACTAATTAACTTTTATTCTTAAGTGGCTTTTAGCCTTGCTAAGTGGTGACCGATTAGTTAAAAAAAAAAAGGTACTTATGCAGTTATGTTACCATGCTATTTTTTAAATGGTATTTTCAAGTTCACAATATCTTTTTTTATTAAATTATTCGGTGGAAGTACAGAATAATTACAAAACACCCTCCCCATGTTAAGAATAGTTTTCAAAATGTTATTTCAGCACGGTAACATAAGTGCCAAAAAAAAAAAGTGCTTTATTACAAAATGGACACTGAAGCATTTTTGGAAGAATCAGTGCTATTTTTTTTTTTTTTAAGTTGTTTCATTCTATTGTCTGACATTGGTTTCCCTGATTCCTTTTTAGTAACAGGTGCTCACAGCGCATGCAAATTTAGAAAACTATTTTTAACATGGAGAGGGTGTGTAGTTTTATGAACATTTGCTTTGCTTGAATTAAAGTTTGAGTTTGTTCATTGATCTTAATAAAGTCTAAAATGGCTGGCGACAGCTTCCACAAATAAATTTAGATTTTACTTTAAAAAAAAAAAAAAAAAAATCACTAGATGAATTTGCATAATTTTTTATTTGGGGCTGGGGGTACTGTCTTTTCTTTTAACCTAACAAGTAAGTACATAAAGATTTTGTGTTATTTCTTTTTATAAGCAGTATTACATGAATAGGATTTGATCTGGAAAATCATTATTTGTATGAAATCTTGAGTACTTATTATTTTTATATTGTATTTTACCATTTTATTCTTCGTGAAAATAAATCTCATTGGAACTATTTTAAAAGTCAGTTTATTTTTTAGGGAATAACCTATATCCTCCTATGTTCCCCCGCCCCCATAAGGAAATATTCGCAATTGTTTCTACTTGCCCTGTGGGATTTTTTGTAAAACAAAATCTTTTCCCGGATATTTTTAACTGTACTGAAGAAAAAAAATTGTGATTTTTAAAAAAAAAAAAAAAAAAAAAAAAAAAATATGGAACAAATATTATCAAAGGCAAGATAAGTTACTCTTCTACCTACCTGAATAACTTTATTTGTTTTAACTTATTTTAAAGCTTTTATTTTGGTTCAAAACAAACCCGTGTTTACTCTGTTCAGTCTCTAAAAAAAAAAAAAAAAAAAACATGGCTGCCATAAGCATTGCACGAGAATTTTTGGTAATCACTTAAAAAAATCGAAAATTAAACAAACTTAGAACATTACTTTTTTTGCATGATTGATGACATTGTATGCATTTCTAAATAAAGGGTATTTAGCATTAGTTCACATTTTTGTTAATAAAAACAGTATGTAAATTCATAGTAGTTACTTGCTCTCTAATGCAAATATTAAGTAGCATACTTTTTTTTTTTTCTACTAAATTTCAAATATTTTTCATCATGCTAGCAGTAGAAGCTACATAAAAATCAAAATTGATATATTCAGGTGTTGTACCAACATTACTCAAGAAATGAGTACAAACTAGTCTATTTATAAAATTATCAATTGTAATTTTTTTGTTTTAAAACTTTGTTTCTTAACACATGAGGATTTGCTGAAAATTTTTTTTAGGTCGGTTTAAATGGCTTTCTATTTGACAGTTTAAATGCTTTGAAGTCTATATGAAATTATTGGGATTAATTTTACCCTGGGAAAAAGTTCCATTCTTGCACGTGAGAATGCAGTAACATATGATGAAAGCTGGTTTGCGAGAAGGAACATGGCAAGTGTGTAAAATATTTAAAGCAATTTTACTGGGTGAAAAAAATGGATGATACAAGAAAAAGTTAATTGTGCAAAAAAGATTTGCGAAAAATGTGCTTCGTAAGAACTTGTCTGACTTATTTGAATAACAGGTGACACGTGTGCGTCCCTCAATTCTGGCTCCTTGTAAATTGCATCTCCGGTTTGTTGTCGCAAATAGTCTTCAGTTCTAGTCAGTAATGGTGGGAAGGAGGCTGGGTCTCAGTGACTGCAGTCTTGGGCATGTGTCACCTAGCCTCAGCTGCATCCTGCTGCAGGACCCAAAAAAGGGAGGGTGAAAAAGAGAGAGCACATTCATGCGAGTGTTTTTATAAGCCACCTCATGTGTGACCCCTGAAGCAGCAGAGACCAAAAATTCTGCCAGCTGAAAGGGTTAATGAAATGACTCCTCAATGAGGAAGAAGCGAGGAGAGGGGAGCATAAATTCTAGTATAATGGGTTGGGCAAAAGTTAATGTGTGTGTGTTTTTTTTTTTTGTTTTTTTTTGTTGTTTTTTTAATTCATGGGAAACCTCAACATCAAGTTAAGAAACATAAGACTTTGTGCAGTTCATTTTCCATGTTCAATTTGGAAATCTTGAATATTTACAATATTCTGGTTACCAAACATCAATCTTGTTCAACTATGGTTTACATTTGTCAATCATCTTTTTGGTCGGCCAAAGCAAGGAGAATCTCTCACTAAAATAATTTCCTTTTCAAAATCCAGCAAACCATTTCTGGCACATGGCATATATGTGTATGCTGATTTATGCAGATTTTTCTGTAGATTTTTTTTTCCCTATTTTGTAGTAAAAAAAAAAAGTGGGGGCATCAGATGTCGATTGATTTTTATATTTCGAGCCTGAAATACAAACAAAAATGTAAGAAGTTTTCTGCTCAGAGGCTTATTACATACTAGCGTCAACATACTCGTCTCGTCAAATACAGGATTTGAAGAATAGGATATAAAATGATGTTTAGTAGGCTGAAAAGATGATGTTCAAAAAACGAACAAACTGTTTTGGCCAACCCAATTTATGTTTTTGGCCCCTCCCTCCCCGACAAGGAGGGATTAGGCCTAATAATTCACTTCCGTTCATCTGTTTGCACTTTTCTCAATAACCACGCCTTGGATTTTTAAAAAAAATTTGCACAAACATTAGTCATGGTGAAAGTAAATTTTTCACTCATGGTGAGGAACACCACATGCTCAGCTTGTTTTTTTGATTTTTAACAAAAGATTAAAATGGTTGACGTGTTTGCAAAGAAACCAAAATGCATTGCATTCTGGTGGATTTAGTCTCATAAATTTTTTTTTTTTTTTTTAATTGCTTTAAATACTTTACACTATTGCATTTTTTTTTTTAATAAATAATTCATTAATTTATATAAATAAAACGGATGTATGTATATGTGAAAATATTTAACTGATAAAATCTTAAACTACTCGTTACATAACACTGAAATAATTAGAAAATAGTAATCATACACCCAGGATGATTTATAGAGTTAAATTTTTGTTTGGATGGATAAATAATACAGAAATATATTGGCAAGTTGGAATGAAAACTGTTCATTTCGACTTGCCGGTATATTTCTATTGCTTTGGCACATGCACAAATTTATACATAGCTTGAAGTGGTTTAATTTAAAATTTTTCTTATCTATCTTTCAATAGCTACATCAATAGGAGACTCAACTGGAGCGCTAAATGTTTTGGTTTCGATTCTAGCTGATAGTACCCAAGTCATTTTTTCTAATTTTTGAAATTGGTACTATATATTAGGTACAATATAATATTTAATAGAGAATTGGCTGTGTAATAATAAATATGAAATTTGCATGAATTATTACGTATTCAAGCATATTTTATAACTGCACAAGGCTGCCCCTTTCCCCGTGAGTAGTAAATAATGTGTAAGTTACGCAGAGACGAAAAACACACATGCACAGACACATCATTTTATTAATGTAGAAATAGAGATTATAAAAATTTACTCTTTTTGTAATTGTCCATATTTTCTTTTTAATTCAGATTCATGAAATGCCACTTGGAACATCCTTCAAGGTCGCCATTGGACGAGATGAAGTGTGAACCAGAATGTTCATCCAATTCTGGTTCTAAATTTTGACTGTTCCCCACCTCTAATTAATTTTCTTTTTCCTTCAAAATGTGATTCTGCTTTAAAATCAAGAAACTTTGACACTAGATAGCAATTAGAAAAGTATTAATTTTCTTTATAAATGTTCATAGATTTTTTTTTAATGATAAAAATAAATGTGATTTTTTTTTTTTTTTTTTTTTTTTAGCAATTAAAATGGATAAATATTTTTGGTCATTTAAAATTTTCTAAAAAATATCCTCAAAATATGTCCTGCTTCATGATAATATTTTCTTTTATTTTATCCTTTAATCCTCACATTTTATGAGCAATGTTTCTGACAAAGGGAGAAGAATTGCTGTTTGTTTGGTTAGAATCTATCCATATAACATTTATCATTGGTTAGTTTTTAACTTTTTTTTAGCTTCTTACATCAAGTGGCTTCGTACCTTGTCTGGAGCGATTTCAATTATAAAAATGCTCATTGAACGTATCAGTATATTTAGTGTAGATATTTACATTTATCATCATACTATCATGTAAATGTTAATAACCAATATGATTAAAATATTAAACTATTTTTTGAGAGAGGACACAATGAAATATTAATTCATTTTTTGACACTTAAAAACAATTAATTTTTTACACAAGATATTTAAAAATATTTATGTATTTCTGAAAGAAAATATTTGAAAATGTTCATTTATTTTTGATAATAGACACTTTAGAATAGTAATTTATTTTGGACAGATAACACCATAAATATTAATTTTTGAACAGGTGACACTTTAAAATATTTATTTTGAATGAAGGAGATTTTAAAACATTGTTTTATTTTACATAAAAACACAACCATTAATTTATTTGGGACAAAAGTTTGTTCTTTTTTGAATGACGCCAGACAATTTTTAAATAGATAAAAAAAAAAAAAAAGTGAATTAATTTTTGTAAATTTGTCTCCTAAGGATAGTATTTTTACTGTTATTTTAGCAAATTAAATTCTCTAAATTTTGAAAAATTTAGAAAATAAATAAATAAGATATCGATTTATGATCGTTGACGTTTTCATTTAACAAATTAGAACTCCAAATCTTGACCAACAATATTATTGAAACTAAAATAAAAAAAAAATAGAATTATAACTGATTTCAGCTTCCTTGCTTTTTCACCAACTTTAAAAAGTTGTTGGTCTTTGTTTTGGTGGTTGTTTTAAGATAATAGCTTAAAGTAAATGTGTTCTGATGTACTAAATTTTAGAACAGTGTTTTTTTTTTGTTTTTTTGTTTTTTGCTAAGAAAAAATTGTTTTAACGTTTAAAACATTAAGTAGCATTTTTCCTGATTAACACTGAAAAATGTGATATAAAAAATTATTAATAAAGGGAGATAAATTTTAGTAAATATGTTTTCTAAGAAAACGTTTCAATTTACATCAATATAAAAACCAGCACGAGAATTGACATTGTCCAAATGAAGCTGATAAAAATTGTACTGATAGACAGATATTTTTATTTTGTGTGATTTTTGCTGTAAATCTTTGAATAAATGGTAAAAAAGCTTTAAAATCCATCTTATCATCAAGTTATCTTCTCTGATTTTCAAAATCAGACACAAATAGTCAGCTTTGTTTCTGAATAGTAAATTTTTATTTTTTTATTGTTTCACCATGTTGTTCATAATATGACAACATACTTCACGACAATAAAGTTTTTTTAAATAGCATAGTCTGGCTTAAACCTAGATTATAAAATATTTTTGACTAATCACCCAGAAAATCATTTAACATTTCTAACTGAAAAAAGAAAGAGTTGTCTCCCTTAAAACTAAATTTATTTTTTTTTCTGCTGTTTAAGTTGAAAAAAAAAACAAAAAAAAAACTGCAAACAAAACTTACAAATTAAAATGACTTCAGTGCATCCTGGGAGCAGTTATTTTGAAATAGTTGTAATGTCAATATCTAAAATTGATTTATTTTGGCTGGTCAATGTCTCGTTTTAAATTTTAACTGCCCCTCTCTAATTTTTTTTTTTTTTTTTTTTTTTTTTTTTTTTTTTTTTTTTGTAACTCTCAGGATTAGATTCTACTTTAAAATAGAAATAAAACTTTTAACTTAACCAGCCATCAAAAAAATATTAATTTTGCCAATTCAGGTAATAAGAATAAACGTTCTTGTGATATTAAAACAAAACTAGTGTCAAAGTGTTTATGCAGTCAAAGTTCTTAAATCAGAGATGATGTCTCCAAACCAGTCAGTCCTGCCACAGCACTTGCTTTCTCAACTACTGAGGCCGTACGTGTGCTCTTTGTGCCACAAGACATTTAAAAAAAAGAACCACTTGACGCGTCATATCAAGATCCATTCAGATATCCGACAGCACAAATGCCCATACTGTGGCAAGGCGTTCCTACGCTCAGACAATCTTAAAAAACATATCCGCATTCACACAGGGGAAAAGTTTCTCTGCCAGTTCTGTAGCCGGGGTTTCACTGATGGGAGTAATTTAACAAAACATGTAAGGACGCACACGGGGGAAGGGCGTCACCGGTGCAAGTTTTGTCACCGGCATTTTGCAGGGTTAGTCGCTCTTCAGAGACACATGCAAGAACATGATAAGATGCAGTTCGTTATAAATACATCATTGGTTAAAACTGAAGCGTCTGATGATTTATCTTGTATGGATCAAAACTACTCAAAGATGACGGAATCTTTGCAGCAGATTCCAAAACTTTCATCTCCTTTACGATTATTCAAAAGAAATGAAAATCCACCTCCAGACAAAATTTTTCTGGAGGAAACAGACACTTTCCGTTCTGATCATATATCCCCGATAAACTATCGGAAACCATTTACCGTTTTCACATCTGGAAATGCCAAAGAAACAATCGATCCTATCAAAGACCTTTCATCGGGCATGCAAGACGATATGTCTCTTCTTCTTAAGCAATTCCAGCTTCTTCCCCAAAAATCCCCACCGTGTTTAGTTCTGGAAAAGCAATCAACTCCATCTGCGATAAAAATCGAAAAACTAACAAATCACAATGATCTACCAAATTTTTCCGACTTTCTACCAGAACAAGCCTTCTTGGATAATTCCATTAATATCAATCAAGATGTATCACTTTTGCAATGTCTTTTATGTCCGGAAGAGTTTTTGTCATATCCTTCTCTTCTTAAACATCTTAAAATTCATGTCAATGACAGCATCCAGATGCCCCAAAAATGGGATTGTATAAATACAGAATCTATAAAAACGTCACCTGCAGAGCAGTTGACTTGTAGATATTGCGAACGGGTTTTTACGCAGCAAACTGAACTACTTTCTCATATGGATCTGACATTATGCAAAAACTGCGGCAAAATATTTGCTTGCGGTGTGCTGCTCAACCAACACAAAGAAACGTGTAAAATAAATTGGATGGACAAAGAAGTTATTAATGAATATGGGGATGAAGATGATAATAATGAGGAAAATGGTAAAATTCCTGAAGAACAAACTGAGAATAACTCAAGGTCCAAAAATCTCTCCTCTAACTCCAATGATTTTCCTTCTCTTACTACAGTAAAACAAGAGGTTATATTTCCCAAGATTGAAGATCAATCTCCTGAACAACAACTACCAGTGTACAAATCTTCACTCCTGCCTCTTGTAGACTCTAGTCTTTCACGCAATGGCATATTGCCATTGAGAACAATGAAAAACAATCTTGTAGACTCATCTCAGAGTCTTACCGATTCTAACATTTTCTCTCGAGATAAAACAACTTCTGATGCAAATCAAGAAATGTTAGCAAAATCAGTTTTAGACAGCAGTCAAATATCAGAAATCTTTGACTCGGGTTTAAGTATTCTATCACAAGCAGAACCTCTTGGTGATGGAATCATTTCAGGAAATTCGCAAATGCCATCTACTTTATCTGATTCCCAAAAACGGAATTTGGGTGAAGATATTTCTGACCCTACCGAGGATTTCTCTTTTAATGTATCTGTCTTCGATGCTTACAGATGTGCTAAGAATGCCTTTAATAACAGTTCTTGGACACAAGATTTTAATTTGTCATCCGCTTTATCAGAATTCGATATGCAATCGAGTCAAATTTGCTGCAAGAACTGTAGAAAACATTTTCATTCTATATCTGAATTTAGAGAACATTTAAAATTCCTTAAGAAATTTTTCAATAATTTTTCTCTAAAGAATTCTCACAAACACAGACCCATAAAAAATGGCTTCAATAGCTGCTTTCCACACAATTCTCCAGTCCATTTAGAAAGAAAATCAATCGAAGCTGATTTCTGGACAGAAAGACGCCGTTCAGAAAATGCAAAAAATCAATGTTTCTCACCCCGAAAGATAGTAAGGAGTCCAAAGAATAACTCTTTGGTACTTACGTGCAGTTATTGCCAAAAATCTTTTGCTCGGTCCTCACAGCTAAATCGTCACCGTAAAATCCATCTCGGCATAAAAAACCACAGATGCACCTTTTGCTCTAAGACGTTTCTTCGTTCAGACAATCTAAAGAAACACCTACGAATACATTTGGGCATCAAGCAATACGCATGTTCAGTTTGTAAGAAACGATTTACAGATTCGAGTAATCTTGTCAAACACCAGCGCATACATAATGTGAACCGGGGTACACATTTTTGCAATTTGTGCAATAGAAACTTTTTGAACTATCAGAATTTACGTAAACATATACAAACACATAAAGAAGAGCAGCAGACAATGCCGAATCAATTTCTTAGCGACAATGCTGCAGAGCTTATACTGCAAAAAATGCCTCAAAGACCATCCAATGTTCGTGTGGGGTCAAGTAACTCTCAAAATATACAAAACAATTCCTTTTCTGAATTAGGGTCAAGCAGAAAGGATCAGTTGGAAAAAAAATCTGATCACACCGTTAATAAAAACGGTGATATTACTGAGTGTGATTTTAATAGCGATCCTTCTAATCCTCATATGCAATGTTCAACTGAACCAACAACTCAATTCTGTTCCTCAGATTCTTTGGAACAGAATCAAATCTTGCTAGGAAGTGCTAAAGCAACTATGACTTCAAAATATAAAACTGTCTTTCCCTCGTCGTCAGAAAAACTTTCAGTTCATTCACCTCCACATAATGCAGCTGCGCAATATTTGGAAAGACAACAATCCGTTTCATTGATGTCTAGCAACCAAAATGAAGAACTTGAAAACTTTGAGGTGCAAAGGTGGAAACTTTGCTTGAATGACCCACATTTGGCTGCTGGTTCATCTGCATCAATAAAGTCTGAGATTCCTGAACACTCTGAGGCTTCTTCAGTTAAGATTTTTGCTTCACCAGCAGAACAAATTAAAGATAATCTCGCGGTGGACACGGATTTTGAAGAAAAGATGCTATTCAATCCATCTACACAGAATCAATCAGAAGTAGATGTCTCAGAACGACAACAGCGGTACCAGGATTCCTTGTCAGAATTAAGTTCAGTTAATTCTAAATCTAAAAATAATGTTAAGACATTACAAACCAAAACAGAACCCAACTCGGAGAATTCAGACTCTTTGACAACTTCTAGTGCCAGCTTTGCCGATAATATGACTGAAGATAAGCTGGAAATGAGTGCTTATTATTGCAACTCGCAGAATGTTCCAAATAACTTTATAAGACCAATTGCAAAAGAACTTCGGTTGACTGAAGCATGCAATCTACAAGATAAAAAATTAAAAGAATATTCTGTGATATATGGAACTTTCCAGAACTCTTTGAATTCTACGTCTGATAATTCTGGTTTAAGGAATGTGGCCATCAGTCTCCACTGAAAGATGATTCATTTCTTATCAAATCCAAATTATTTATTTATTTTTATTTTATTTATTTGTTTATTTTTTGTAACATTTTATTGATAATTTTCTACAATAAGATCACCATGAAAAAAAAGTGCTTTATTATTTTTTTCAGTTCAATTTTTAGGAGTGGATCCACCAATAATCCTAAACTCTTGGTGTATTTTGATAAATAAGAAAGCATATATATCTGTTAATTCTGTGATACGACATATGATTTTGAAATACTGTATATATAGTAATCTGTAAACAGCTTTAGGTACTCTTAATTTGCATATTTATTTTTTAAAGAATTTCTAATAAATTAATATTCTGTTATAAATTTGTAATTTGCATTGTCACATCTGTTTATATATATATATATATATATATATATATATATATATATATATATATATATATATTGTTGATAGTAAAACGTCTATTTATTTATTTCCGAAAATTATACAATCCTTAAAAATAAATTAGGCACAAGGCCATTCAGAAATGGGGGGTGGGGTCTATGGTCATCATTGTCACTTTACCTTATAATTGTCTAAGCCAGAGGTGCCTATTATGCCGCTCACTATCGACTGGTCAATCGCAGGGACATTGTGGGTAGATCACATGGTATTGAGAAAAAAAATGTTGGCACTGGTAAACTTCCAGAGCTGGAGACACAAGAGCAGTCATGTGCACCGCTTGATAATGCACGCTATATAAAGAAAATTGGCAATTGTCTGTTAGGGTTCAACGTTTTCAAGATTTTTTTTTCAAGTCCTTGCCTTACTCCAGCAAATCGCTATATTCATGTGCTACCCTTTCCCAGAAGATGCTGAGGTTGTTTCACTCGCATCAAAAATTGCAACACTGTTTCACCTGAACTCTTCTGGAATGAGGGATGAGATTTTAACACTATAAACCGACATTCAGCTGATTTTTTTTTTTTTTTTTACAGTGATCACCACTTATCAAGGCCCGGAAGCCACTCAGGGATAAGGGTTATTGCAAGTACTTTGATATGTGATGTAGAAATCATGGACAATTCTGGAACTTTTACTCCCAGAAGACAAGTTCCCCAACATCAGGAAATGTGTTATCCTCTTGACTGCATTATTTGGCTCCACTTAGGTTTTTCTCACCTAAAAATCATTAAGTCTGAATCGCGCTCTATTATGACTGATGAGCATCTGGAGGTCAGCTTGAAACTGGCTATTAGCAGCTGCTCTCCGCACTTTGTATCCCTGACTGATTCCATCTAATGCAAGTAATAGGTTGATGCAGTAATGCAAGGTACACCTGCATATACTGTCATATAAAAATAGTTTACAATATATTTATAAATGTTTTGCATTTTTAGTAGGTGGTAGATCATTTAGACTTAGTCATGTCATAAGTAGCTCTCATGCTGAAATTGTGTGTGCACTCCTGGTCTAAGCTATTACTAACTAGAATCCTCAATCACCATTATACCACATTCACTCTAGGAGTTGTCATATTTAAGATTCCCAAATCAAATTTTTTTCTTAAATATATAGTAGGTGGGGAGGGGGGGCTTTGGCCAGGTGTAAAATACACTTAAATATGATATTTTAATTGTCCAGATTTTGTATATATTATTAAAGTGTCATGATTTCAAAAGTAAAAAAAAAAAAGTATTTAGGTGCCATCAGCTAGAATCGAAACTGAAACTAGCATTCAAAGATGGTGACATTACTACTGTACTAACGTGACACGCATATGAACCGATAAAATAATTAAAAATTAACTAAGATGAATGTGCTAAAATGTTTAACAATTTTTTTCAATTTTGACCTCTTAAAAACAATTTTAACCGGCTAAAGACCCATAAAAGAACTGCCCATGAAAAATCCAATGATTTGAGGCCCCTAGCGCCACACTGTGATTTTTAGTTTACTCTGCAGATGGCGGCGATCAAGCTGGCTTTGGTGTTGTGGGAGGTCATATTGGTGATGTTCTCAACATATGACAAAACAAAATAGTCCAGTAGGTTCAGATCGGGGGTGGGGGCCAGTAAGAGTGGGGTACAAAGTCCTAACGTTCCTTCTGAAGCCAAGCCTGAGTGCCTTTGGACTTGTGGGCCAGTTCCAAATCCTGCTCACACATGCTGGGTGTGCGAGCAGCCACCTGATCGCACCAGGGGATCACCACACTCTTCAGCACATCCATTTTGGTATTGACTTAAAAGATGTGAGGTGGCATGATGTAGCCTTCACTTGAAACCACACCAAAGACTATAAATGTGGCTGGAAACTTTGTTTCCATCGCACTGAGCACGTTCCTGTTATTCATGGCAATCCAGCGATGCATTTTGAGGTTTCTGGCAATGGCCCTGTTGTCATAACTTGGATCTGTAGAGAGCATGAGTTGTACAGCGACACATCTCCGATCTCGCTCATTTAATATCGCTTTTGGGATTTGTACACAACTGACCAACTAGTAGATGATCTGCAACAACAACAAAAAAAGAAATCGTTTTTCATCAAATGGACATGGAATCATGTCGTCTTTTCTAAGGCGACAACTTTATCGTTTTGCCCTGTAGTTTGAATAATCCAAATTATTAATCTTCATCTAAAAAACTCCACAAGAAAAATTTTGTTCTGTTTTTATAGTTTGCTAATATAGAAAAAATATAAGCAAACAAAAAAAAAAAAGTATGATTGATTATTAATAGGTCGTTTTATGCACAATGAAATGTAGTACAAAAAGAAATTGTTCAGATTGTGCTTCTTTTTTTTTTTTTTTTTTTTTTTTCCAGATTGTGTTTCTTTTTTGTTTTGTTTTTTCAAGTCACCTCTTTTGGCTTTTTCCTGAAAAGGATAATATTCTCAAAGAAATATTCTCCAAGATTTCTTGAATAGCAAGAATCAGTCTGTTTCATTATTTAAGCAAAAAAAAAAAGTCTTAATGGAAGCAGACTTGAGATAAGTTAAGTTATACAAAGAAAAGCTGATGATGTTTTCAAAGACAAGGATCTTAACTTCTAAAGTTAGTGCTAGCGAAAAAGACATTGTCTTAAAAAGAAAACTTCTAAGAATTAATTACTCCTGTCTTATTTAATTCAAATAAAACGTTGCCCAAATCTCAGAGACAAAGAGATATAATTTGTTACTAAAAAAAAAAAAAAAACATTTGGTGGAGGAGGGGGGGGTATATATAGAATCATCCTCTATCTTAAAATTTTAATAACATAAAAACTGAATTTCTGATAATAAAACTTTGGAATTGAAAGCAATGTTAAATTTTAGAAGAGTTTTTGCTGAGTAGCTAATCTGTATAAGTTTTAAACTGTAAAAGTTTGCAGATGAAGAGCAAGATTCCTTCTTATGTGGACACAAAAAATTATGTGAAAATTCTAAAATATCCAGTATGTTTTATTGAGTGATTCCGGTTTGCTAACATAGGGTCGCTCTATTTGATTGGTCAGTTCCTATCGCCAGTGTCTATAAATAGAACCTTCTAATTTTCTTTAATCATATCCTCTAATTATATAAAAACTATTGCAACACTTATACACAATGAACAAATTATATATTAAATATGAATGACCTTCAACCTAATGTCTCTTGCTTGCCACACATTTTGGTAAACAGCTCACAAAATGACTGCATCATATTTTCCTGATCTCCGGAGTCATATGCAAACTTTTGTCTTCAATAAATGACTTTAATTGAGCAATCATTTGTGGGTTTTCTTCCTAAACTAATTTTTTTACTTGTGTTTTTTTTAAAAAAATAAGGCAAAAAGTCTGGTAAGGATGGAAGGCATGGTTATGGACCTTTTTACCCTATCCAATTACCCAGGTAAAGCTGAAAAAAAAGATGGTGTCAAATAAGATGGTATAATAATAAATATTTTTTTCCCTTTTTTAAGTGTACAAGTTTTATGTTTCTGAATTTTTTAGATGAGGATGTATAATATATATTACTTGTATCATTTGGACTACTATTCTCGTCTTGAGTGTTATTTGCATGTTTCTCTTGATATAAGTTCGGATTTTTGGGTGTATTTTGTCGAACTTGGGGATCTGTGCATCTTAACAAATAAGAATTGGTTTAAGGCTCCGAAAATTCATATTAGAATTGTCCACAAAGATCTGTGATGTAACAAATAAAGTACTCAATAGAATTTAAAGCATTCTTTGATTCTAAGCAACCTTTCTTATTTATTTATTTTTATTTATTTATTTATTTTTATTTATTTATTTATTTTTATTTATTTATTTTTATTTATTTATTTATTTTTATTTATTTATTTATTTTTATTTATTTATTTTTATTTATTTATTTATTTATTTTTATTTATTTATTTTTATTTATTTATTTTTATTTATTTATTTTTATTTATTTATTTTTATTTATTTATTTTTATTTATTTATTTTTATTTATTTATTTTTATTTATTTATTTATTTTTATTTATTTATTTTTATTTATTTATTTATTTTTATTTATTTATTTTTATTTATTTATTTTTATTTATTTATTTTTATTATTTTTATTTATTTATTTATTTTTATTTATTTATTTATTTTTATTTATTTATTTTTATTTATTTATTTATTTATTTTTATTTATTTATTTTATTTTATTCATTTATTTTATTCATTTATTTATTTTATTTATTTTTTTTTTTTTGAGAAGGTTCTCCAAAACTAAGAACACAATTATGAATAAAAACTATTACTAGGTCATGACTTACAGAACAAGAACATGCTACCCCCTGTGGATTAAATAAAGAGTTCCATTCAAGATTCTGTGCAAATTCCCAAGTCTGATAAGATACACCTGAAGGTAAAACATAAGTATAACACTCAAGGTGAATAATGCAAATTAATTTTATTATCAGAAATAGTTTTGATGTTATTTGAATTTTTGAATAGATGACTTTTGAAGACTATATTTTAGGAGCTCTTGAAGAGAAAGAGCAAACTAGGGGTAAGTTTAAAAAAAAAATTAAAATGTACACTACTGCTAGACTCATTCAAATCTCAGATACATGGTAAATGTGCACATAAGTCTTTTACTATTGCTATATTTTTCTGCAGTTCTCGGCTCTACAATGCCAGCAAGACCGGAGAAAACTTTCAAAGTCAAACATTTAAAGAATAAAAAAAAAAAAAAAAAAGGTAGCAAAGTTCAACAAGCCATGTCAAGAAGATTATGATAGTGAGAAGTTTGACTGGTATCCATTTTTCATTCTATATGATATTCTGTGCTTGTTTCTTCCTTAGTCTATACGTTATGCTATGAAAAAGGCTAAATATAATTTTTTTTAAGGCCAAACTGCTTTAAAAGGGCCAAATTCATTAAATTTGGCTTTAAAAAGGCTAATCTGACACTTCTGAGCAAAAGATATCTCACTACTGATGCAATTCTCTATCTGTATAAAAGCCAAGTACGTCCAAGGATCGAGTACTGCTGCCACATCTGGGCAGGAGCTGCTAAAAACAGCCTATTCTACCTTGACAGAGTACAAAATAGACTTCGTGGTTTAGTGGAGGATGCCCTTTTCTCTTCCCACAGAAGAGACGTTGCGAGCCTGTCTTTGTTTTATCGTTATTTCCATGGCAGGTGCTCGTCTGAGCTCCAATCCCTCATCCCCCCCCTCGCCAATCTTTCAGGAGAAACACCCGTCTGGCTGAAACTACTGTCAATAATTTTCTCCGCTCTTTATCTATGCCTAAATCCAAACGTAGATTCCATGAGCAAAGCTTCTTTCTTAGAACTGCACACCAGTGGAACTCTCTGCCGCTTGCCTGTTTCCCACCTGACTACAACTTGGACGTCTTCAAGTCCAAGATGAACAAACTCCTGACAAACCGCCCCCTTAAGTAAGACCCTCTATCAAAACTCCCAATACTAATGATTACTACAACACTATCTCATTGATTACTGTACATGCAATAACCCTTATCCGTGAGTGGCCTTCGGGCCTTGATAAGTGGTGACCCCCATGTAAAAAAAAAAAAAATTGAATAAAAACAGGGGAAAAAAAAAAAGAGGTGCTGAAGGAGTAAATTCAAGACTGTCTTTTACAATGTGATTTTATTATTTGTATTGAACTATGTAGCACAATATTACTTTCTGAATATTAATTAGTACTTATTAATTTATCTCATTTGGGTTCTATATTTAAAATACAATGAACACTATTTTCATAGAAATGTTAAGCTTATATTTGCTGCGTGTTAGTTTTTCTGTCCAAAAATATATCAGCTTTATCAAAATATAGTTGTTGATTAAATATATTTCTCATTCAATAGAATTTCCATGAGTCCTGCTAGTTATAATTAAAGTAGGCTGTGATAGAAAATCCATCTGATTCCTCCATAGAGGAAATTGAAGGTTAATAGATATACCTTTTATTTTGAGCTGTGTGGAAAAGGAACTGCACCCCTGTGGAATTGTCTTCCGTTTTCCTGCTTTCCGGCTGACTACAATATGGTTGTCTTCAAGTCTAACGTAAATAAGTTCTTGATGAGCCGTTCCATATAAGTTATCAAATTTACAAAATTTTCATTACTAATGGTTACTATATTGTCCAATTTCTACTGTACACTCTTTAACCCTTATCCTTGAGTGGCCTCTTGGCCTTGATAATGTGGTGACGCCTATGTAAAAAAAAAAAAAAAAAAAAAATTAAAGAAGCTAAGTGTCACTCTTCACAAAGGGAGCCGCACGCTTTGATAGATTTATGATGCCACCGTGTAATAGAGCTGTGACGTATATGTAACAGCAGCAATATGACGCATATGGTGCGCGAGGAGATGTTACAGGGCAAAAAGAAGGTAAAGAAAAGCGACGAAAGAAGCAACTGTGTGGGTGGCGAGAGCAACTTGGATGCACAGATGAGTGTGAGAGGAACTTTTAAAAACAAGATTTGATCCGAACTTTGAACAATAAAAATGGTTACATAATAGTGTGCTGTGGGGTGAGCTGCAGCAGAAAGAAAAGCAGATTTAAAAAAAAAAAAAAAACACATGGCAGCAACTGGACTTGAACAGACGTGTCAACATGGGAGAAGAAAAAGCAGGTGTTCGACACAGCAAAGTTCTGTTAACCATATGGCAAATAAAGAGACTTGTAAAATCAGAATGCAGGCATAGTTAGGAAAGTATCATGAATAAATGCCTTTTATTTCAACTTAAAAAAAAAAAAAGGCTGAGTCAAATTTCTTTCTTTTGTTTCTTTTTGAGATTTTCATAAACAACATCTGGTTCATGTTAAAATGTAACGCCAATGTAACAACTGATGAGTTAGGAAAATATAACAGCATGAGTCTTGCTCACATGATCCCTTAACTCCAACTGGTTAGGCAGAGAAAAACAACTTTCATAAGTGTTATAGGTAAATAGTCCAACAAGTTCCCATAATCTTATGTCAAGACTTCAGTGGGCCAATCACTCAGCAGTAAACCTGTTTATTTACAGCAAAAAAAAAATAGTTCATCAAAATATACAACTTCCACACGATGTTTACGTGGATACTCAGTCTGATTATTTGCCCAAGACCAATTTAAGACTGGATGTCCTCGGCATTATCTGGCAATTTATTCCATGGAGTAGAAACGCAGACAGAGAATGCTGGCTTTTTTACTGTTGAGACAAAAGCGATGTTGATGGATTTGCTGCTGGTGTCCAAGGAGACCACCAATTGGATGCTGGGCTGAAAAATTCCTTGGAAGTTAGATTTAAATTCCCATCAATGACGTATACCAGAATTAAGTCCCCCTACATGCCCTTCCACTCAGCTAAGAACAAATTTAGTCTTTGAAACAGCTCTTTGTAGTTAAGTGTAGAGAAGGGGTCAGCAACCATTTGAATCGGGGGGAAAAAAAAAAAAAAAAAAAAAAAAAGAAAAAAGTGTGACGGCCAAAAAGCTATACTGATTTTGAGAAGGACTAGCCAACTTTAGATACATTGTCATGGAGGACAGCAATGTTATTAAATATGTAAGTAAATTCACTTATTTTGCTACAGGAATTATAAGAAAAAAAAAATGGAAAATTACAAACATGTGACGAAACAGTCTTTATTTATATCCTACTCTCATTAGGGTGGTGGGCCAAACGGAATAAACTTGAGGGCTGGATTTGGCTTGTGTGTGGAGATTGCCAAGCTTTAGTGTAGAGAGTCCCTTCATCTTGAAAATTTTCAGAGCATCACTAAAACTTTTTTTTTTTTTTTTTTATGTACTTCTTTCCCACCACAGTAAGATGTGATACAAGGTGGGGGGGGAGAGTTAAACCAGCATTTTTAAAGGAAGAGCACTCTGATCTATTCAAAATTGCTAGAGTAGCTCTGTCAGCATTTCCCAGTAGGGACACCACAGACAGTAAGTAATAAACTTACTCCACATTAAAGATGGGAAGCAACAACCTTTTATTTTAGACTGGTCACCCTAGAACTACACAGGACAAAAATGAAATGAAAATGTGGCACTAACCCTAATGCGAGTTTAACTAGCTTCCTCCAAAGGAGGAAGTTTCATGTGAGTATGAAATTCGCAAGCAGTTCCCAGTCATATGTATATCATCGTTAGGGGACATGACAACATTAGGTTTTCACAACTTTTACAGGGAAGTGTCAATGTCTTTCTACATACAGCGCCTGGTATTCTCAAATTGGTCTCCCATCTGTTATTGACAAGGCTCAATGTTGCTTAACTTTGATCTAGCAAAAACCGGTGTGTCAACGTGATTATGCCATATGTACACAGGACAAGAAACATAGGTCAGACAACAGGGAAAAGGTCATTTTGATAATGGCCTAGACTCTGTTGATCTTAGTTCCAAGGGAAACCTTCCAGCTAAAATTCTGCCAATTGCAATTAAAATAGGAATTAAAAACTAATTGTCATTTAACAGTTTTATACTTCAAGTTCTTAATCTATTACTAATGGAGATTTGGTATTTGTCTGTCAGATGTTGGAGCTATACTATTTCTGGGTGGGGAAATTCAGTACACATGCTTACTTTAGTAGAATTAATGCAGAAGAAATATATATATATATATATAATATATATATATATATATATATATATATATATATAGCTCGCGTTACTTTAAAATTAACAGATTTTATACCACCACTTTCTAACTTAGTAATAAGGATGATAAAACAAGGTGGGGATAAAAATAAAATAGTTAAACAGTTAAATAAAGCATTTGTTCGTTATCCTGATGCTTTTGAATCATTTAAGATTAACCGCACTATATTAATAAAGGAAATCCAAAACTATATTAGCAATGTATAAAATGTATTTATAATTGCATATAATGAATTTATATATATATATAAAAAAAAATGTATATATGTAAAAATATTTTAAACCTTTATATATCTAATTTTAAATAAACAAGACTGTAAATATACTAAATACTAATCATAGTGGGGGTGATAAGTAGTTAAATGAATTAATCCATAATCTTATAAATACAAGACTGAAAAATTAAAAAATATATCCATTTTAAATGTGGAAATTGATGAATCACACAGGTAAGAAATTCATTTTTATAGCATGAAAAGGTTTGTAATTGCAATTAAGAATAGGAAATTGGACCAAATGTTTGTAACATGTCTTCTTCCTAAGATTAAGGGTGGTGGTGTTTGATCAACACTGCTGGGGAGCCATGATGTAATATACTGTTTTGTTTTTAAATCCCCGAAACAGTGTTTCATGGTAAACAACTGATGATCCCTTGAAAAATAAATTATTGGTATTATAGTAAATTCGAGAGCGAGTTGATGCAGTGATTGTAAGTGATTAATTGACTTACTGACTAGATGGTTTTCTAACGAATGATAACAAATATTTTTTTGTATAGTTTTAAAGGTTAAAAACTTCCAAGACTATATATATATATATATATAAGTGAACGTGTCTGTGTACATTTCCCTACGCAATAACTACAGACTCGAAATTTAATATACAGGGTACTGAGATTTGGGAAAATCGATGTGATTGGTTTTCAGCCAAAAATGTGGCTGTTAAGGGGTCAAAGTTCAACGATTTGACCTTTGAGAACTCTACCAAACGCCTCCGACAATTTTGGGTCGAAACCCTTGAAATTTTAGATAAAGGTTCCTTGGACATGGATCTAACTTAATAACTTCATTTGAGCCCAAAACAATAAATTTTAAGGGGTCATAATAGGGGTCAAAGTTAAAAAAATTGATCGTTTTTTTTTTTTTTTGTAAGCATACACGTCCAAACACCCAGGCAACGCCGGGCCGAAATGCTAGCATATATATATATGTATATGTATAAGAACACAACTAAAGAGTGAAAATTATAAGTTACAAGAATTTATTATTCAATAGGATAGTCAAAAAGGAAATCTTAATATTTTGTTTTGAGTATCCTGTCCAACAATAAATTCTTGTACATTATAGTTTACAGTCTTTAATTGTGTTCTATTATGACAAGCTCTATTCCCTATTTTGATTGTATTGAGCTTTTTTTTATCTCAGGATTATCTATATATCTATAAAAGTGAAATTGTTTGTGTGAGTACATTTCCCTACCAAACTACTCTGTCAATTTTCAATGTACAGACTCGAGATTTAACATCAGGGGTATTGAGATTTGGGAAAATCTTTTTAATTGGTTTTTGACCAGAAATTTGGTTGTCAAGAGGTCAAAGTTCAGCTATTTGACCTCTGAAAACTTTACCAAACTCCTCCGCCAATTTTGAGTCTAACCACTTACTTGGACATGGATCAAACTTTGTAATTTATTGTTTAAATATATATATATATATATATATATATATACCGCACTCAAGAAAGTCTTATTAACTATCACAGAACAAGTAAACCACAACGAAATCCGATAGTGGAATGAACCTACTTTTGTCTCGAACAAGGGGTGGGATCATTACAACCGAAGCCGGTGTCTCACTAGTAGGAATTTTATACTCACTAAGGATGTCATCGCGACAAGCTTATTTAACGAGCAATAAAAATTTCAGAATGTGAGAGAATATATAATTATTTCCACAGCCAGACAACATCTCAGCTCACAGTAGCCATAAAAGCCAATTAATTAATAAGATTTTCTTGTGCGTGGTGCATTTGTTCAGTAGATAGAGTGCTTGCCTCGCATGCAAGAGGCTCGGATTTCAAATCCTGGGTTTGGATGTTTCTAACTGATGAGCCCAAATGAGGGTGAAACTCGAGTCTTGGGCTTCCAGTTTGTTGGCTTTTATGGCTCTTGTGAGCTGCGATGTTATCTGGCTGTGGAAATAATTATATATATATATATATATATATATTAGGGTGCCCCAGTTAAATGTATACACTCTTTAAATGTCTATAAAATCAACATTTATCATAGTAAAGAAAAGTTTCATACATCAAAATACTGTGAACAAATGTAGAAACCAGCTAATTCTCAGAAGTGTTCAAGTTATTGGCCATTGTGGTTCAGGAACAGCTGACAACGCTCACTGATTGAATCCAAAATGTTCCTTATCAGTTCAGTTGTTATGCTGGCACATCCTCCTTCAATGGCTGCTTTCAACTCAGTCATGGTAGCTGATTTTTTGGTGTGAACTTTATGTTTAAAATCCCTCTCCACCCCTCCAAAAAATCCATGAGGGTTAAATCCGTTGATCGTGGATTGGACTCGATACTTACTTTTCGTCCTACCCATCTGTTTGGCAGGTGACCATAAAGATAGGCTGTTACGTCATGATGATAGTGGCAATGTGGTCCATCCTGCTGGAAGTACCGTTTTTTATTCCTAAACATCTCTTGGAAACGTTGGATGGCATATTCATGTAACAAGTTGAGATAATTTAAAGTGTGTATACATTTTATTGGGACACTTTGTATATGCAGTATATGTATTATAAACTGAATATATATATATATATATATATATATATATATATATATATATATCTACGCTGAAGAGAGGTAGGTACCTCAAAACATGCATGTCCATAAATTACTGTTTTAAAAAATAATAAAATAAAAATATTATTTATCTACATCCAAAGTAAACTGATCTTCGAGGTGAAGACTCTACTGAACCGTATTTATTATTAAAAAAAATATCAACAAGCATATATATATATATATATATATATATATATATATATATAAGAGCAAATAGTTAATAAAACATGTTAAAAAAACACTTTGAAAAAGAGTTAAAAACATATTTAATTTGAAAAGGAAACACTAAATAAGTGGATAGTCCTTAATCCGCAGAGTTCGAAGAAATACTTTCCTTCTCATCAGAGGTTACGGCATAATTACGTTTTGACACACAGGTTCTCATCAGATCACCGAAGTTAAGCAACGTTGAGCCTGGCTAGTACCAGATGGGTGACCATTTGGGAATTCTAGATGCTGTATGCACCTTTCGCTTATCTCGACATTGTTTCTAGTGGTCCTGAACCTTCACTTGCCACTGGCGTTCAACAATGTCAACTCAGGAGAGGTGTGGTTGGAGGTTGTGCAACTCTTGCCACAAAAACTTCACGTGCAGGCACCCTTACCATGGGTATCCATAGTCTGTCAAGACTGAAGGAAACCTTATATATATATATATATATATATATATATACTGTGTATATATAACCCTACACGTCCTCTGGACTGCATTTGTTGGATCCTGGTTCATGGGAGCATACTTGTGATGTACCCCTGGCCGTGTTCGTCAATCCTGGCTCACAGAACCATAGATGCAACCCAGCAGGGCTATATTCTTAACTGTCTGGTGGTGGACTCTTCAAGAGTGACCAGACTCTCACTGGTCACTGGAAAATACTGCTCTGCTGCTCAGGGCACACGAAACGTGCATGACCCTAAGTCTGTGTGGCAACAGTGTCTACTTCAGCCGTCATTTTGACTTTGTGCTGAATTTGGTCTGTGTCTTCCATCATCTGGCGTCAGGACATATTTGAAATAAACTGCATCTTCATTTGGGCTGGCAATCGAGAAGTAAAGAAAAACTGGGGTCATTTTCTTATAAACAAAACAAAATTATTCATAAAATATTAAGATATACAGGGTACACTGGTATACGGTTGAGTTCTTTGGGTTCTTAACAGCTTCGTGATGCAGGTTGTACAACTTAAGTTCGTTTAGACAATTTCCCAGCTAGGAACAAGAGCTTTTAAACTTAGCTCCTATGGGGGTTTGACTTCACAACCCCCCCCCCCCCGCCCCACACACACACCCACCAGACGGGAGGCCAAGGCAATGTACACTCCTTTATGCTGGTCAGCGAAAGTCTCCTATATTTAAAAACAATCGTTTTTATTAAATCGGCTTCTTCCTCCTCTGTCATTTGAGGATTACTCTATCCCATTATTTTATGTTCTTTTCTTTTCTCTTGTGAATCTCTTCTTTCTCTATCTCTTTTAATTCTTTCTTTCCTTTTTTCTTCTCTCCCTTATCTCTCCATTCCAACCAAATATATGCTTAAGTCAGTTTATTTATCTGTCCAAACTACTTATCAGCTAACTCTCGCATTTTCCCAGTGTCGTTTCCATGCTCACTTGATGGCTTGACACTTAACTCGACCAGGTGACTTTATGGCAATATTTCCTAGATAATAGAGCAGACCTCTCTTCGCCATGTCGACTTCACAACTCCTTTCTCTGTTTATCATATCGGCAATAAAACATATTCCAGACTTTTGGAGACAAAGATAAATTTCTAATACCCCATGTCAAACACCCCTCCCAACTCTTAGCCTGTATGTATATATCGATGCCTCCGTTCAGTCTCGAAAGATAAAGGATATCCCCCCCTCCCCGTAGGGGTAGCTGTGCGTGTAATTGTGAGGCAAGGGTTGCGCAATCTCTAACCACACCTCTCCTGAATCGGCACTGTTTGAGTCCAGTGGCAAGGAGAAGTGCAGGACTGCTGAAAATAATGTCGAGATAAGCGGAGAGCACATACAGCACCTGGAAGTACTAAATGGTCACCCATCTGATACTGGCCAGGCTCATTGTTGCTTAACTTTGGTTATCTGATGGTGTGTCAACATGATTATGCCGTACATGTATATATACTGCGTGTAAATATTCATATATATTACTGTATATATACCAACGTAAACAAATTCCTGATGAACCGCCCCCTTAAGTAGACACTTTAAATATCCACACTAACATACTGTACTTACAATAACCCTTATCCCTGAGTGGCTTCCTGGCCTTGATAAGTGGTGACCACCTTGTAAAAAAAAAAAAAAGAAAAAAAATGGAGTCTGAGGTTAATACCAGAGTGCTCAATACCGAAGTAGAGCAGGTCATACTCTTTATTTGTTTTTACCTATGCAGTAATATTTTGCTACACAGTCATGAGCATGTTTCAGTCAACTAGTGACTAGAGAGCTCTTCAGGCGATACAGCCTCTATGAAAGCAAAGTTTGCAATGAAAATATCAGGTCTTCCTCATCATAGGGAGTTAATATCAGAAGGTTCCTTAAAATGTTGTGAAAAATACGATTTAGTTGTACATAAATAAGACCCAACAGGGGTGTGGATCTGAGTCTGTGTTGAGATATGGGAATGAATGCAAAAGGATGTGTTAAAAATTGAGATAGAGGTAATGAAAGACTAGAAAGAATAGTATCTGTATGCATGTGCCGCTCTAAATCTTAAATATACTTGTCTGTATAGGTTCAATCAGCAGGAGAATGTAAATTAGACATATCTATGCTGAAAGGGGGTTTAGATTTAATCTGAGTTATTAAATTATAAGAATGCTTTGAATTTGACTTGAATTTTTGCTTGGTTAGAAAATGTACAAGTTAAGTTTCCCTCTTGTATACCTGCGCCACTACTATGATCCCTACATACATGAGTGAAGAGGTTAAGATAAGAAAAGAAGACACAAGGAAGAAAGGAAGAAAAGAAAAGAAAAATGAAAAGAAGAAAAATGAAAAGGGAAAACCATAAATAATTTATAAAGCATGCCTTTCTACTTCCTATTCGTCCCCACTCCCAATCCATTATCCCACCCTCGCTTCCATTCCTCATCATAGCTTTTTTACTAATTGATGCTAAGTCTTGAAAGTTGCCTAGCAATAATAATAATAATAATAAAATCTCAAAATGCATATAATTAATTTGTCTCCATGCTTAGATATAATCATCTACTCATCCACTCTAATTATGATAATGATAATTAAAAATAAAAGGTAATGGGGATAAACAAGTCGGTGACTGTGGTATATATATATATATACATATATATATATATATATATATATATATATATATACACACAAGTATGTTCTACTACTTACTTGCAGTTTCATTAAATACTTTGCAAGCAAAGTCTGACTTCGCATTTTGCTAACTCTTCTCCTCTGATGAGAAGGAAAGTATTAAGGACAATCCACTTCATTTGTATTTCCTTTTTGAAAAATGAATGTTTTTAACTCTTGCTAAAGTGTTTATCAACATATTTTATTAATTTTTTGTTCTTATCACAAGTTCTATTTCCTTTTTAGTTTTATTGAACTTTTACATCTGGTTAGAATAAAATAATAAATATTAAGTCTTAACTATTTATAATATATTTTCAGTTTACTGTTTTTATTATCTTTATAAACTTAATTGTAATTCTTTTTCTTTTTTTTATTTGAAGCTCCTGTCTGGTTGAGCATTTTTTTTTTTATTCTCTCCAGATATGCTCGAAAAGGAACACCTTCCCCTCTCTGCTAAAAATACCCCTATCCCTACTCAGCAACCATAAATTTGTTCAAGCATCTGATAACAAAGAAATTAAATCAGTCCAAAAAATCCCTTTCCCAATTAAACCCAAAAACATCTGCAATTGTATTAAAATAACAACAAGCAAATTCAACCACTTAATAATGGTTGTATCCATAGAGATGTTATATATTCAAACATGATCACAGAGTTCCCCCGTAACTTCCCCATAATGGACACTAATATTCAGTCATTAAATTCTCTCCTCCCAATCAACCATCTGATAGAATCACGAACCCAATATGCAAATTAAACAGCCGTCTATTAACAATCCTATTACTACTAATAATAATAACTATAATAATAATAATAATAAAACTAATATTTCTCCAAACAATCATCCTAGCACTAATAACACTCATGATCTCCTCCAAAGCAATATCCCAGCACTTATTGTTCCGACCATTTCTCACCACAATAAACAAAATTTAAACCATCACCCCATATTAAACCACAGTACAAATCAACAAATTAATAAAAAGCCCTGTGCACCTTGTAAAACAGACACATATATCAGCGCTACATCAACTTTAATAAAGACAAGAATATCTGACCATAAATCTTCTTTTAACAACAAAAATTCTAAGAATAACCACTTTAATTAAAAAACTGAAGTAAAATCTCTATATATGTACATATAAATTTATATGCTGTATATATATCGAATCAACTCCCACAATTTGCGAAAATATTTTTATAGAATTGATGAAATTCGCCACTAATGTCGGTTGAATTCAGTTTTAATGATATGTACAAATAGACAGATGATGTGCTCATAGGTTCCCTATTGGCACCAGTGTTGGTTAATACCTTTGTAGGTTTTCATGCATAAACCAGACAATTACTTTCGTTATGTCGATGACACCTTTTGCTTATTTGACGACGAAAGCTTTTTTGTGTCCCTTAATAACGTTCATCCATCCCTTAGGTTTACAGTAGACAAAGAAACAAATTCTACTCTTATGTTTTTAGATGTTCTTGTGTACAAGACATCCTCATCTTTTCTTACTTCTGTTTATCGTAAACCAACATTTACCGACCTCTATATGCGTTGGGAGTCATTTTGTCCTACAAACCAAAAATACAATTTAATTAAAACTTTAGTACATAGGGCCTTGATGATTTGTTTCGAAGCTAATCTGGATGAAGAGCCTAAATTCATTACTAAGACCCTTTGCAACAATGTTTACCCCTTAGACATTGTTGAAACTACTATTAATAAGAAAGTTTCAAATTTTTACAAATCTTAAGAAATTGTAGCTAATAGATGTCCTGTTTACCTGCGTCTACCTTGGCTAGGTAATATCAGCGACCGATTTTCTAAGCAAATTTCTTTGTCTGTACAACGGTGTTATTTTGCATTGAACCCACGCGTTGTTTTTCAACCAAATCTATGTTGTCGTCCATTTGCAAAGATGTTCTCCCCCTCCCCACCATAATAATTCTATTATTTATTTATTTATTCAAATGTAGTTGCAGTGCGTACTATGTTGGGCGGACATTGCAAAGATTGGATTTTCGTTTAAAACAACACGTGCCATCAAAAATTCCACTTTTGTCAGAAGCATCGCTCATGAAACGTGAGAACTAACGAACAAAATAAGAAAAGTGAGAATTATGAGATTACATAAAGTTGAGCTGAGAGGGAAAAGATAACAAAATACCAAAGTCTTATGTAAGACATGAAAATAAACTAGAATCTTAGGAATCTCTATCATTCCAGTTATAATAAGAGCAACTGGACTCATGAGAAAGAATTTCAAAAACTATTTAGCAAATATATCCGAGGAACCAAGAGCGAAAGAGATGCAAACAATTGCGCTTAAAAGGACGGTTAGAATCTTTAAAAAATATATCTAAATTAGAATGTCTGAAATAGCGGGTGAATATCTAGCATTTGATAGGATGCCCCATCCCCAGCTGGTACAAAATAATAAGCAAAAGATAGAAAATTGAAGTATTCGGGAGAAATAGGTGAGATACTTTAACAGTCTAGATATTACACACATGAACAGGCAGGGTTGCCAAACTATAATATTTAAAGCCAAATTTTTCAGGAAAATGGCCCCAAAAAGTGAAAACTAAAGCCATACTTTAGAAACAAAAAAAAGTCAAATAGAAAATGTTCTTTATTAATGCTATATGCATTAAAAATATCTATATTGAAGATGTTAGCTCCCACATATTTATGGATTTTTAATTATTATTAGTTTCGCACTGTTTTTTTTTTGTTTTTTTTTACAGTGATGAAGTAAAAACGTTTTCTATGAAGTTAAAATCATAGGCTTTTTATGTTTTTGGAGGAAATTAATTTTATCATTGTTATTTTTTTTTTTTAGATAAATACATTTGCGCTAAGGAATATTAATAATTCATTCTACTGTTTCCATATTATTTTTCCATATGTATACGCAAGAACTTTAAAGAAAATTTGAAAAATGATTGCTGAAAAATTTGTAGATGAGTACCCTCAGCTAAATCCCACTCCCTAAAAATGATTTAAAAAAAATTTTTTTTTAGGTGATCACGTGTTGGAAAAAAAAATTATTTCAGAATTTAGAAGGGGTGGGTAGTCTAGTATATAAATTTAACTTAATTTTATCACCAATTTTGTGCTGATTGTCTACCCAAATAGCATTTTAAGAGGTGTGTAACCAGATTTTTGTGGCAATGTGTAAAGATTGCTATCAAGGAAGAACGCAAGAAAAATCTGCTTAAGCATTAAAATTAATGTTGTAACTTGACCGTTACACTCGAACCATGTCATTACATTCCAACCACTTGGATCCACACATTGTCTGGTACCGTAACAGGAACAAACAAACAAACAAGGAAGAAAAAAAAAAATACAACTCAAAATTTTTTTTTGAAAAGTGCAAATGAAAAATATTTATTTGTGGTTCTTCCAATAATAGCGCATTTCATTATCTTTAAAAGGTCTTTTCGCACACGCATGTTTTATAACCTCTACCATATTACATGTGCTTTTTAAAAGTCTCTCCCCCACCGCCTGACGCCAGTTATAGACATTGTTTTCTCACCCTCAACTTCACACATCCATCTTCCATGGCTTGCACTTTGCTTCCTCTTGCTCAACCACGTGCTGTCTTTTTTTTCTTTTTCTCCCCTTCTCATTTCCATGATGTTAGCGCATGCATACTTGTTTAATTTGCATATGTACTAAGACGGCTGCTGCTGCTAATATTTTTGCTAGTCGGCTATCTTACGACTGCTGTTGATTTTCTTACATGTGACCATACACTGCTAATGTTACACTGTTGTTTTTGTTAAATATTAGTTTATATTATTATTAATTAAATGAGGAATCATTTCTAGTTAAAATTCAGTTTTAGAGTTTCTCAATTTTAGATGCATAATACTAATTAGATTTCAATGGAAATTATTCCTCATTTAGTAACATATAACGAAAATAACAGCATAAAACTATTTTTGATGCCTAAACAGATTTGTTCTTGCGTTCTTTCATGGCCGTAATCTTTATAAATTGCCCTTTCTAAGGTTTGACAGATTTGCCTTTTTAAGGCCAAATTTGGCATTTTTTTTACGCTCTTTCATAAAACTACGTTTTTGCCCGCCATATTTTTTTTTTTTTGTAATGAAAGAGCGTAAAAAAGGCCAAATTTGGCCTTAAAAAGGCCAATAAAAGCAGCAGCCTCGAATGTCATACATTTAATCTAATAAAAAAATGATGGAAAAAATAAGAAAAATGAAATATTTTCTGATTTTATTTCAGCCTTATGGTCTAATAATGTATTTTATATAAAAATAAATAGTTTTTATACTTTTTTGTCCGTCAAATAATTTACGCCCCTAAACTACTTATTTACCGAAGGTTCTATCTTCCACAGTGTTATTGGGCAATTGAGATAATTTTGCAGGTCCGAATATAGGTATCAACTATTTTAACTTTTAGCTTTGAAAGTTGGATTGGCATTAAAACCCTTTTATAAACAGAAGTTTGAACATTAGTCAGATAGTTTTCAGTGTACGCATCTATGAAGTGTACTTGTGCATTTGTTGATCAACCTCTGTGGGAACATGATGAGAATTAACAGCCAACCGGATGTTAACGCATCCACCATGAGAGACAAAATGAAAAATCGTCTTTTGCACATGGCTCCACGCATCGCTTCCGCTTGGGAAGAAAAAAATAAGATAACCACAAAATAAACACCTCAAATATCACAGTCGCTGGGAGCCGGTTTGCCACTATAAAATGAGGGGACCAAAAGGAGGGAAGTGGAGATTCGCCCTGCTGCGTCAGGGAACGCACGGACGGATTCTCCCATCCGACCTAAAGAGATGAAGAAGAAAAAGAAATAAGGCGCCAGTGAACTGAAGCCGACTACACTCTCATGTTATGGGCCAAACGCCTTCGATTCTAAACAATGCCTAATTCACACAAACCAAAGAAGAGACGAGGAAAAAGAAGACGAAGACGCCGGACTGCTAGCTGCTGATGAAAAAGTCACTCGCTTTCCAGTTACAAGCCAGGACACGCATCACCGACAGCAGGATGACCGACCCCTACCATAATCATCTCCATCGTCCAAAAGATAAGTTACATTTTATGAACATTCATTCCTTGTCAATTCATACATACCTACAAACATTTTATGAACATTCATTCCTTGTCAATTCATACATACCTACAAACATTTTACGAACATTCATTCCTTGTCAATTCATACATACCTACAAACATTTTACGAACATTCATCTCCTTTGTTAAATCACAGTCCATCTTACGAACACTTTGCCTCTCCTAATACAAGTTGTTGGTAGTAAATAAAGTCGGTTCTCAACCTTCAATATTCATTTGTCTTTAATTATATGGAGTCATAATCTACAAACTTCCAACGTTATTCATTTCATGTATTCTTGGTTGTGGCCTCTATGGCATCCTTTCCTACCTCCCATCCTTTTTTATAAACACTGAGGCCATACCTCCTTATGCTTCACTGGGCACTGTATTTAGAAGTCCATAAAAGACTTATTTATCTCTAAAGACCTTTTTCACCATGGATCGGAATTAGCTTCCATGCCCACGTGCGCTTGATAGAGACAAAAGGATAATGAAATAAAAGAGAGTTGTAGGGGGCTTGGTCGACATTCACCGATGCCTGGTATCACAGTCGTGATGAAGGTAAATGTTTCCCAACCCCTAACAAAAAAAATAAAAATGAAAAGGTTGTCAGAAACAGCATTAAGGCGAAGGCGATTTTAAAAGTTCAGTCAACATAATGTACGTGTGTTGATTTAGCACGAGAGTCAAAAAGGTGATAAAATTCGTAAGAATGTAAAATGTTCAGTAAATTAATATTTTGGCAATAAAGTTAATGTTTGTAACTTCTTGTATGGTCGCTAGGACTTTGTATATTTTTCCCTTAATTAGAATCTGACTCCTTGGGCGTTGAGTTCCATTGCGCCCAGCAGAAAAAATTTAATGGTCGCTCCCTTAGTCCCCCCCCTCGCACGTAACATTTTTTTATTTACTTGTACGAGCCTTTTTCAAGTCTCACACAAAACACACATTCATATTTCAAGCTGTCATATACATACGCGCACACAAACATACGCGCCCACGTCCACACATGTACACATATTCACGTTCGCTTACATACACTCACATTCACGTATATATACACATACGCTTACGTATACACATGTACTCACACACGCGAACACGAACACACACATGGACGACGTCACTTCCGCTTTCTAAGGAAATACACATGCGCAAAAGACACTCCAGAAGCAAGTATAAAACATGGAGACAAGCTGTTTCTAATCCTCTTTTTAGGACCAACTCTCAAGTAGAGAGGTTGGGCGAACAAGCCGCCGCCGTTTCGGCGCGCGCGCACCTCACGCCCACTTCCTACTATGTATGGGGCACGAGCTAATGACTGTATGTATACATTCTCCCTCTTTCTCTCTCCATCTACTACTGGCCACTAAGAACACCTTCGCGTAGCTGACTACTAACTGATGACAACTCTAATATCCTCTTCCTTGCCTACACGCTGGATTCTCATTTCCACTACAACACTCACTTCAATTCCCACGCGCGAACAAACAATAATGACCCAAACTTGAGATGAAAACACATTTCCTGTTCTTGCTACAACACCAGTCCTGCAACGGACATTGGTTACATACGCGCGGACATGTTATAACTAAAATGTTCATTTCTTTCAACAGCAAATAAACGACGTTTATCTTATCCATTACTTGAGTCATTGTTTCCTTCAATTCCATTCGTTTCATTATTCTTTTGTAACGGGATTGGGATATTTATATATCCTAGTCCCCTACATACTTACGTTGCCGTAGTAACTAAACGATTATTTGTCACTTTTACAAACATTTATTTATTTATTTTGAAAAACGTTTTACTCTTTATGAATATTAAAAGAAAAAAAGTTACTAAACATTTATTAGCAATTTCTCACAAACATTTGTTTTTAAATTTCTTTTTAAATGACGACTGTTATCTTTTTTAATAGTATTTGCGGATGGCTATGCTATGCTTACAACAAATATTAATAATTAGCTAAAAGAAACCGCAAAATGAAGATTTTATCCAATCAATGCAAATATCACATTTACTGTAGTTACTCTCAACTGTTTAAAAATACTTATGTTTTCTTTAAAAGTTTCTACCAAAAATATTTTATGTAAAATCGTTGAAAAAAAGCGATAAAATTTTTGAAGTCGAAACTGCTTCAAGAATATTTATTTTTAAGATTTTAACTAATAATTACTTTCACATAGATATATTTGTAAAATAGTAAAGAGAAAATTAAACAAGACCCACACTACTTTAAAATTAATTATAACGTTTGCTTTAATAATTACTATCAAATAAATATTTTTCGTAAAAAAAAAAATCAGAAAAACAAAAGTCTAAGTTGAAACCAAATTTTGAAATAGCCAAATACAATTTTTGAAGGCCAAAACAGCTTTACAAAAAGGCCAAATTCGCGAAATTTGACTTTAAATAAAGTCCAATCCTGGAAACCCATGCACAGGTAAATTTTTATATGAAGTTGTCTCCCCTTTTCGTGTCACTTCCGGTCGGTATGTAATTCATTTCTCCATGGTTGTAATCGCTCGTTTTTTGAAACTACCTCCGCAGGATTTGTTGTTGTGGTGGTGTCTAAGCTATACTACTTCCTGACTTGAGATAAGCTGTTGATAGTTAATCCTTTAAATCCGCAGAGGCAATTTGTTGCGTACCTATGTGATAAGTAAATAATTATAATAAACAATAATAATAATATAAAAACTGACGACTGACGATGGCTTCACAAGAAGTTGTTGTGTCTCGATCGACAAGCATGTCTGCTCTAGGATTGAAATGTCCGATGATGGTTCTGGCAGGGAATTCGCACCCCGTCCTCGCCCAACTCATCGCAGAGTAAGTCACAATTTGCCTATTAATTCATATTTATTGATGTCTGTCGATTTAGAATGCTTTTCTTGACATTCATCAATATAATCTTTTTTTTTCTGACTCGATATCTTTTTGTTTTTTTTTAAGCTAACGATGCATCTTTACAATAACCCCGCTATGAAAATACCCGCCTCTCTCTCTCTCTCTCTCTCTCTCTCTCTCTCTCTCTCATATATATATTTTTTTAAATGAAACTATGAAACTATTTTTGGATTGGCTATACTAATAATACTACACTCTTAGGAGGGTACAAAAGCAACGAAAACATTTTACCCCCCCCCACACACACACTTTTTTATTTAGTTAAAAACTTATCCCTCTTCCCCCGCCCCTATCCCAAATGGTAAAATAATTTAACAATAAAAAGATTTCCTAGAAAATGATGAACTCATTAACCTCGTTTCGACTTTTTTTAAAGGAAGATGGCGACTATATTTTTTCGGACAAATGTTTATTTTGGCGTTCTACGATGCAACTACAAGCTGCATCTTACAGTTTAGTGTTCTACTTTCTTTTTTGTTTATTTTTTACTATAACATGAGTTAAGTAAAAAATAAGTTAGAGGGGGGGGTTATTGATAAAAACAAAAAACATTTCAAGTGCTTGTACAAAAAAAGTCGACAGATCAAACAAGGAAGATAAATCGTGAAACAAGGGAAACCAGATTTTTTAAAAATTGTTTGGTGTACCTATTTACTATGCCTCCCCACGGGACAGAGTTAGACACCAGGGTCGTTTTTTAACGTGGAGAAAAGGTACAAAAATAAAAATTGTCTCAGTCGTGAAGGATTTCTCCTCCACCGAAAGAGAACAAGAAATGGAAGTGCAGCATCTGAACAGATACTACACTTTGATCTTTACCAAAAAGGCCAAAAATCCCTCCCCTCCCCATATTAAGAATGGCTTTCGATAAAATAGTTATTTTATTTCAGCGCGATATAATGTACATAAGTTCCAAAACAACAAACAGCAGAAACAGTACTTCAATTAAATTAATCAAAATTTTGAATTTCCAGTTCTGTTTTCGTAAATTGATTTTTATTTTACTTTCAAATTTAACTTTATCATTAGATCTTCTTTTCAAAGCCATGTACCATTACCAGACTACGTAATCTAATCTTGGTGAAATAATTACATTATTGTAAATAAAATTACTATCTGCTGTCTTTTCTGTTCTCGATCGGAGAAAGAGGGATCCTGCTAGACTAAGGTGATTTTAATTTTGGTACTTATGTATTTTTGGTACCGCGCTGAAATAATACTTCGAAAGCCACTCTTACCATGGGGAAGGGAGTGTTTTGTAACTATTCTATGCTTCCACCTAACAATTTAATAATAATAAAAAAGATATTGTGAAACTTGAATTTAACCTGAAAAAAAAAAACTATTTATAAATAGCGCGGTACCAAAAATACGTAAGCATCTTAATTTCTGTTTCAATTCGAAATCTCTTGTGTGGAGGCGGGGGGGGGGGTCTCACACTAAAAAATCGACTTTGTGTCTAACTCTGCCCTTGTGGGGAAACAAGTAAATACGAATATTGTTCGAACAAAAATACATTTTTTTTTTTTCACGACAACGTTTTTGTTTTCTCCCCAAATATTGCAGTTCGAGTTCGTGAATAAAAAAGACACGTGGTGTTTTCATTTTTGTGGTTTTTCTTTTTAGATTTTTCTAGGAATGCTTTAAAAGTTTCGCGGAAATATTTTTAGTAGAAAAAAATGAATATCAATGAAAGAAAAAATATAAACTTTTAGAAAAAAATTAATTTATTTCGACTTTTTTTTTTTTTTTTTTTTTTTTTTTTTTCAGGGATTTAAATCCCGGAAAAAAGATAGAAACTGCATTTGAAAAAGTTTGTTACAAACATCCAATAAGTTTTTTGATCAAAAATAAAATAAAAGTAAATAATATTGTAGTGTTGCACTGTTGCAACTGTTGCATTATATATATATATATATATATATATATATATATATATATATATATATATAATGCAACAACGATTGCAACGCAACGCTTTGGCCAAGATCAAAGTGTAGTATCTGTTCTTCAGATGCTGCAGTGCTGCACTTCCATTTCTTGTTCTCTTTCGGTGGGGCATTAGTCCTCCACGACTGAGACAATTTTTATTTTTGTACCTTTTCTCCACATTAAAAAACGACCCTGGTGTCTAACTCTGTCCCGTGGGGAGGCATAGTAAATAGGTACAATATTATTTTGCCAGTAAGTCAATAAATCTTCTGCAATTGCTTCGTTTGCTTTCAATTCACGCATGCACGCACACACACACACACACATATATATATATATATTCACGCTCTATCATAAAAACTGCATGTATATATATATATATATATATATATATATATATATATATATATATATATATATATAATATGCACTTTTTTTATGATAGAGCGCGAATTTTGTTTCTTCTTTAACACCGTCATAAAAAAATGAAAAGAAAAGAAATTATTACTTTTAATATTTTAATATTTCAGGTGTCGAAAATGAAAATAGCCAGAGTTTTAGAATTTTGATAATTAAACGAACGAGTAGTTTATATTTTAAATTTTATTTAATTATATCGATACAAAGTAATGCGTGTTACCATGCTGTTTTAAAACTACGGTAGCACAACACGGACAATAATTTCAATGTTTTGCTCACGGAAAAAAATTGATTTTTTTTTTTTTTTTTTTTTTTTTTTATGCTGTTGTCATTTAGATTAAATTTTGGGTAAATATTACCTTACGCTACGACAGAACACCGATCATTCTAATTTGTTTTTTAGGGGTATTCAAGGTCGCTGACAACAAATCTGATAATCAAACTCGTCGCAAATGTACCATTTGCATGGTATGAACCCCTGGACCTTGAAACTATTTTGCGCCATTTCACCGCCTTCAGTAGTTTTTCTTATGCGTTCGCTTGCGAACGGGCGTAGTGAAGGGACTTATCACATCGCGCAGGAATATTTTTTTAATGTTTTTCGTTCTTTTTTGGAGTGGGGGTCAATTATAGAACTTGTGTAGCTTGACAGGTGCTTCTGCAGTTTAATTAACCGTTTTTCCCCAACACGACCCCGCTTCCTCCCCAATGTAAACAGAAAAAAGTAAAATCTCCTAATGTTAAATGGTATTCTAATCGGTAAATGTCGGCACGTTGCCGCGTTACTTAAAAAAAAAAATAACCGGTTAATTAAACTGCAGAAGCACCTGTTAAGCTACACAAGTTCTATAATTGGATCCCCCCTAAAAAAAAGAAAAGAACGAAAGACATAAGAATGTTTGGTGCTTATGTTTTTGTAAACCGCTTGTGAAAACTATTTAGATCAATTAAAAACCGCGTAAGACAAAAAAAAAAAAACATGAACCACATCAGTGCACTGATGTGGTTCATGTTTTTTTTTTTTTGTCTTACGCGGTTTTTAATTGGCACATCACATCATAAAACTTTCTTATTTCAAATGGCCTCTTACAGATTCCTGCGCGATGTGATAAGTCACTTCACTACGCCTGTTCGCACGTGAACGCATCATGTAAGAAGAACACCATTGAAGGCTGTGAAATTACGCAAAATAGTCCCAAGGTCTAAGGGGTTCATATCATGCAAACGGTACATTTGTGACAGGTTTGATTATAAGATTCGTTGTCAGTGACCTCGAATACCATTTAAAAAAAAAACAAATTAGAGTGGTCGGTGTTCTGTTGTAGCGTAAGGTAATATTTACCAAATTTTGTACTGTGCCTACTGTGCTCTCACGTTTTTTTTTTATTTTGCAATGAGGGATAAATTCTGTGCGTGCTTTTTTTTTCTTCTTCTTCTTCTTCTTCTTCTTCTTAACAAGCTCTACCTTTAAGCAAATGAGAGTATTGTGTATGTCTCTAAGGCCACTATTCGCCCATACATATATGGTTACTACCTTTGACTTGGTGGATACTCGTCAACCAAACTCCAACCCTGTCTCATCGATGGAATGTTGCATTCCTACACCTATTTGACAAGTATTTTAATGGATAGTGCTCCGACGAACTCCAAGCCCTTGTACTCCCTCGACGTAACCCCTCCACCCGACAAGCAGCAAAATCCCACCCCTACACAGTAAAGATCCCTAGATGCCAAAAGCCTTCTACTCTAATAGTTTCTTCCCTCGAACTGTTGGACTTTGGAATTCCCTCCCGGATCCCTGCTTCCCTGGCTATGTTGACATGCAGAAGTTCAAGTGTAATGTAAACAGACATCTTGCTGCTCAACTCCCTACATAGTATCCTTACAAATTATGTTCCAAATAGCAGCCCCCTACATCAAAGTAGCACTGTGCCTTGTTTTGGGTGAAAATGCAAAAAAAAAAAAAAAAATGCATGTGATGTTACATCATTGTTAGTTGAACTTAAAATAAAACAGTAGAAAATATAGTTAACTGTCATAAAAAGTTAGAATGATCCGGAAATGGAGATCATTATCATCACGTTTGTCGCAGATGGCCATGAGACTGCGACATGTTGAATTTATATACGAAACTTATCTCCCATTTAGTTTTGCGTATTCTTTCCCTTATTTTTGTCAAGTTTTGCAAGGTAGTCACCCGTAAGGTAATGTTACCTTACGCTAAAACAGAACCCCGACCACTCTAATTTGTTTTTTTAGGGGTATTGGAGGTCGCTGACAACAAATCTGATAATCAACCCGTCGCAAATGTACCATTTCATGGTATGAACCCCTGAACCTTGGGACTATTTCATCGCCTTCGGTAGTGTTTTTTTTACATGATGCGTTTGCATGCTAACAGGTGTAATGAAGTGACTTATCACACCGCGGAGGAATCTTTAAGCAGCCATTTGAAATAAGAAAATTAAAAAAAAAAAAAATTTGGTTCATTTTTTTAATTATTTTTTTAGATCAATTAAAAAGCATTAAAAACTACAAAAGACAAAAAAAAAAAATGAACCACATATTTATAAAATGCACTTTGTTTAAAAAGTAAGCGTTTAGCAATTTTATTTTTAATATTGTAATTATTTGACAGACATTGGCCTTTGGGTCAAGATCACAGTGTAGTATCCGTTCTCTGTCCTTGGTCAGTGAAGGAGAAATCCTTTCTGACTGAGACAATTTTTATTTTTGTTCCTATCCAGAGTGCCCGTTTTTGGGGAGCTGGATGTTCCCCACATATTAAAAACCGGCATTGTGTCTAACTCTGCCCTCAGTAGTAGTCAGGTACATAGTCTTACATAAAGGCATTTTCGGTTTCTTTGAAATGAATTAGCCTAGTTTATTCTCAGATAAAAAAGAAAAGAAATAAAAACGATGTTTTTTCTTAATCAGAAAAAATAAAAAGGAAAATTAATTCTTTTCTACAAATTCAATTTGCAGATAAGAATAAACTGCCCAATTCTTTTTGCATGTTTAACTGAACTTTTCGCACCCTGCACCTACCACCACCAAGATAGGCAAGCAAACCTAAGTTACAGATGTTAATATTGAGACTCCCCTCCCCACGCACAAGCACTTCTCAGCCTATATAAGTGTAAAACATGTTAACAAATAATAGGGAGGGTGTAGGCTTAGCTCTAATCTTTATGGGAGTTCTATTTACTTACAAACATTGGACATTTTATTTATTTATTTATTTTAGAGAATATGGGGCGTTATTGGTCCAACCAGCTTTTTGCAAGGGAGGGGGAGGCTAGGTGTATTTTGGAGGGATGGTGAAACAAAAAACAAAAATTTATTAGTGATTGGATTCCAGGTGAACGCTTGCATAGCACCAGGTATCCTGCTGTTTAATTTTACTTAGGTCAAAGTTCTTAAAAATCAAGGGCACCCTTCCTAGGGGCTAACCTTTTGATCGCTATATGAGATGCATAGATTGATTTGAATATCCAGTAAAGTTTTATTTTAAATCTTAAAAATCAAGGGCACCCTTCCTAGGGGCTAACCTTTTGATCGCTATATGAGATGCATAGCTATTTGAATATCCAGTAAAGTTCTATTTTACCTTTCAAGCACTGAGTTCATAAAGAAGTTGATAACATAGTTTTCCTATCCCCAATTGACCGTACCTTTCTTCTGGTTTACTGGATTCCAGAAGAATTCATCTAGTCTGGTGGCGTATCCAGCTTCGTGTTGTTACTTGAGGTAACATCATCTGGAGAAGGTGCACTATTCTTTGTGGGATTTCCATACTGGGAAGATCTTATTTGGCCGTGAATACTATGTGATTTTGAATATTTAGTCAAGGTTTACTTGTAGGGAAAAGTATTCTCATGCCCGGTTTACCTGATAAACCCCTGTACAAGGAGACTTTAGACACTCGAGTTATGTTCACAATACAAGCATGTATAAATGAAACTGTAATAGAAGACATTACTCACACAAGCGGCTGTGCCTCTGTTTAGCCTGTCAGGTGACAGAATCAGGGAAAGAAAAAAGAAAGAAAAACTTAATTTTGTAGATGGGTTCTTATATATATATATATATATATATATATATATATATATATATAATGTGTGTGACAGTAATTTGCATATGAGGAGAATAGTGGCTATTAGAACGACAAATTGGAGAGAACAGGCAGTCAAGTTTTTGATAGCTGACAGAGAGCATAGACCTTGAGAGTTAGTATCATGAATTACAGTTTAAGTTAAGGGGAGTTGGTGCAAATTGTGATGTTGGTGAGAAGTTCTGACATTTTTTTTTATTTTATTTTTTTTATTTACAAACAATTCCGGCTTTTTATTTTATTTTTACATATAAAACAGTAGCTAAAAAAATGAACAGATTTGATATCTGCTTAATGCCAGAGTTTGATAGATCTGCCACTGGACCGTCTGCCATCAAATTGTTTCAGAAGGCTGAGTGTATTTGTAAATTGTGCAAAATAAGAGCCAACAGCAGTCATCCCATTGAGGTTAACCGGAGGGGGCTATGCAGTGTACCAACGATTTGGAGATGAACCAGACTAGAATGAAATGAAGCACAGCTTATATATAGCATTTGACACAGATCCTTTTGTTGTATGGAAACGGTTTATTGGCCGGCGATTTCACTCCAAAGAAACGGTCAACGTTTACTAGCTGATTTACAGAAATTATCAGTACCGTTTGGTGATGTCAATGACAGAATATTAAGATGTGCCTTTTTGGTAGGCTTACCTGAGCATATTAGCAAGGTTTTTGGAACGTCATCACAAATTGACGAATTAACAACTGACAAGTTATTGGCTTGAGTTCGAAATGTTCTTATGGTACTGGAACCAATTATAGCAGCAGCAAGCACTAGTCATATGGTATCTGAACGTTATGGAAACAATGTGGGTTCTCCCTTTGCGATAAGTGTGAGAGCCCTGTGTGCTATAAATGTGGGGGTCCTAATCATTTTAAGGGGTGCCAGTTAAAGTGGTACGAGGTATGTTTATTCAAGAACACAAAAGACACTACAATGTTATCGGTGCAATGAGTTGGGTCACATATTTCGCAGCTGTTTGGGAAGCAAATTCAAGAACAAGGTATCGTTGTCACTTGTACCCCTTGCCAAACAATGAATGCAGGATCGCCTGTCGTTGGCATAAAATTAATGATGTGCAGTGTTCAGCACTCATAGACACAGGATGTTCCCGGTCTATAGTTAGCGCAAATCGGTGGAGAAAACGAGTGAATGGTATGACCATCAGTGGCTTCTTCCAAGCATGTTGCAGTGTAGGGACTGTTATGATCTGTACTGAGAAAAATGACAGTTTTTTTTTAACTACTTTTTTTTTTTTTTTTTTTTCATTTATAGAAAGTAAAGTAACGCGTCAAAGAAAATATAATACAAGAAAATATTTAATGTATACGGAACTGATGATGAAATTGTGTTCATTAAAACATGTACCAAGTGTAGGTGGAATCGTGTATACATGTGTGGGCAGAGAGAGGAAAATTTTATGTGCTGAATGGTATGCGTGTCTGTGTATGTAGAGACAGTGTCCATTGGGAAAATCTATAGTAAAAAGTCTGGGTATTGTATACGTGTGAGTAGAGCAAAGTTCTTAGATGCCAGGAGTGTCCTCAAGTGTGTGTGTGTGTGATAGCAGCTGTCAGCCCCAATAGAGAGAATGACAAGTCTGTCTGATGTTATCTGTTGCAGGTCATGAGAGAAAGAAAGAGATACAATCTGTGGAGCCCTTTTTATAGGGTAGGTCAGGCCCCCCCCCATCACAACAAAGATAAATCGAGTTTAGCGCCATCTATTAATATGTGTGTGTAATTGTGTTTTGAGAAGGAAATTAATGCTGCATAAGATTATTAAACACGTTTATTTGAATTATTCAGATTGCTCTTCTTTTGGTTCTCGTATTCACGGTTCACTTTGAAATTCGGCACGGGTAGATTCCCAAGAAAAAAAAAAGCATCTGGAGAAAGTCAAAAGTTCCTATTTACTTTTTACCATGAGAGCCGAGTGAAATGCGGTGGCATTTTTAATCTAGGGAAAATACAGCTCTCTCAAAAGGGGGGGGGGTTACTCTGGATCGGGACAAAAATGACAGTTACCTCAGTCTAAATCTTCTCCTTCACTGACTGAAGACAGAAAAAATACAGCATCAGAACACAAAAGACAACCCCAATCTCACCCCATCCAAAAGTTCAAAGGTTACATCAGCTAAACGAACAAAATGAGCATAGTATTCTGGATAAAACACATTATCAATCATCTAAAACAAAAAACTCTGAAACTTTAAAGAAATCTTATTTTTTGTGAGCTCTAAAAGAAGTTTATTATTTAATTGGATTTTATTATTGAGATGAGTATTATTTATTAATTTTTTTATTGCAGACTGTTATCCTCATTTTTCTTAGTTGTTGTTTCACGACGTTTTGGCCAACTATTCTTCTGGCCTTACTTGACCAAAACGTAGTTAGAAGACAACAACTATGGATGGCAGTAATTGCTGAGAATGCAATTAAGAGATTCGAAGTTCCTATCCCGTCACGGTTACCACCTGACAAAGACCAGAGGAATAGTTGGCTGAAACGTCATAAAACAGCAACTAAGAAAGATGAGGATAATAGTCCGCAATAAATAAATTAATAAAAGAAGTGTCCATTTCAATTTATTTTAAAAGCATAGTTAATTCAAAAATACAAAATAAATTGCACTCAGGTTGCCAATAAAAAAAATAGTTTTTTTCTTTTTTTTTTTTTTTTGTGCAGTTGCTAGAAATATCTTTTTTTTTTGTGCAGTTGCTAGAAATATCTTTTTTTTTGTGCAGTTGCTAGAAATATCTTTTTTTTTGTGCAGTTGCTAGAAATATCTTTTTTTTTGTGCAGTTGCTAGAAATATCTTTTTTTTGTGCAGTTGCTAGAAATATCTTTTTTTTTGTGCAGTTGCTAAAAATATTTGTAAAAAAATAAAATACTTTAGACTTTTAGATTAGGAGTTCTATTTTTTGTATAAATTAATGTTAAAAAAAACCCTTAAGTAATCAAACTTTGGTCATTTCATAATTTTCAGTTTTTTCATAATATTCTTCAGCATTCAACTCTGAATTCTTTCATTTCAATAATTCTTATTGTTGAGAGGTTTTTGGTCTTGGTAAGTGGTGATTCCTTAGTTAAAAAAAAAATGAATAGGGTTGCAAAAGTACTACCCCCCCCCCAATATAGTTCGCTTATTATTTATTTAAGAGTAAAATTAAATATTTTGACATTTGCTAATTTTATCAGAAATGCATTATGCAGTAGTTTGGAAATTGTATTTTTTGTTTTTTTAAGATTATGACATGCTGAATGTATAGGCATCAAAATCAATTTAGTATTACATATGAAAATACGTAAACTAGTAAATCAACCAAATGGTATATTTCTAATGGACACCTGTCAATATAAACTTGGAATGAAGGATAGGTAAGATGAACTAAGGTCTTTTAGTGAGTTATAGTAAAATAACTTGGTGCTTCTATATTATAATAACGAAAAAATATTAAATTTAAAGTAAAACAAATGGTACCTACATAATAGTCATGTTGCATAGTAACATATCCAAAAATTACGGAAATCGATAAGGTAGAAAAATAATGTGAAGACATTTTTTTAAATTTAGCGATTTGGTTTCATAATTTACTGATTTGAATTGGGGAGGTAAATAAGTTTTCAATTTCTCAAATTCAATTAGTTATTTTATTTATTTTTTTTAAATAATTAAAAATTCAAACAGTTAAAGAAAAGTTTGTTTTTTTTTTTTTTTTTTTTTTAAATTCACAAATTATTTATATGTTATTGTTTTCTGAATAAATTCAACTGAGTTAGTTCCCCTTTCGCTTATGTCATGTGACCCAATATATCCAACCCAGCATGTAACCTTATCAAACTCTTTTTACCTTTATCGGAACTGTTTTTCATAAATAACTATTTTTCTTTCTTATTGTTTTCTGTAAGCTTTGGATATGTTACTAAACTCTGTGTATCACTTTATTGCAGGTCAGTATATTTTTTTTTTCGAAATTTTTTAATTGCTATGAAATGCAGACAAGTGAAATTTTTGTACAAGTATACCATAACAAGGTGCCTTATTCTCTGATTTTTGTGGAATGCTTCAAAATCACTTTGAATAGCCTCTTGTAAACTGATGATGTTAATCGGCGATTCTGAGATGATGTGATGCTATAGGAATCTTCCTCCAAAGTTCCTTCGATGAAAATTGAACATCTCTTTCATAAACTTTCATCTTTATTATTGACCAGAGCTGCTCAATTAGGTTTATATCTGGAGAACAAGGTGGCCATGTCATCAAATTTTCTCGACTAATGCCTCATAACTTAAGGTAGGATGTTGTAGCCTTGGCTGAGTGAGATGGTGCATTGTCGTGACATAAAAATCAATTTGCGGTGACACGCCAATGGAAGGTCATCAAACCATGAGGACAAATACTCATTTAAAAATAAAATATAAGACTGGCTTGTCAGTTTGACACCTTCTGGCACTCGAAATGATCCAATTAGTTCATCGCAGATTATTCCTGCCCAAAACATGACACTTCCACCTCCCTGTTGACAATGGAATCGATGAGGACTCGGGAATCCAAGAGGACTCCAAACTTTTGCCAACCCATCTGGTCCATCAAGGGTTGCACTGGCCTCATCGGTGAAAAGAACATTTTCAAAGCTGGTTTTCATGTATTTCTGAGCCCAAGCCAAACATTTTTCCCTATGAGTTTGATTTAAAACAGGTCTTCCTATGGGCTTAATTCTGAAAGATTGAGAACTCTGAGACTGCCCACTCTTGAGCATCGGAGAAATTGTGGTGACATGATCGATCTCTACAAGTACATCCATGGGATATATGATACAAGAAAGCAGTCTTTTCAAATCGCCAAAAACAGCGCAAACAGGGGGAACAGCTTCAAAATCGTAAAAAAACACTGTAGGCTAGATGTCTGCAAAGGGACCTTCTCACAGAGGGTTGTCAACACATGGAATGATCTCCCAGATCCATTGGAGATTGCTGCTAGTTGTCTAAGAAATTCTTCCCTTGGAACGATGAACAGGTCCAAAACCTGGACCTTAAATATCTATATATCAAAGTCAAAGTTAATGCTTCTTGCAATTTCGTTTAAGACATTGCAGCATGTCTTTCTGGATAAGGAAGGTATTCCAGCCTTATCAAATATAGCAGCACTGTTCCTGCTCGGTTGCTTGATAAGTTGACAGCAAATTTTTCTAACATCACGAGCAGAAACTGACTTTCCTGTGTTTTTGTCCTTCCTTGGTTTGATGTTTGAATTTTCAACAAATGAAGACGCTGTTCTTCGATCTCTTCCAAGATCTTTGGCTAGATCTAGAGATAAACCTTCTGCAGGGCCTGCAACAACACGTTCCTTTCCACTAGCCTTTCTAGTCATTTTGGGAAACTTGCTATAAAGTGATGCACACTTAAAATTACCAGAAAATAGAAAAATTAGAATAATTTTTAAAATATTTGTTCAAATTACACAAAAATAAAGGAAATAAGGCACCTTGTTATGCTTTTCCAGTGTACCAAAGTTCACTTCTGTGCGTTTCATAGCAATTTCAAATTTTTAAAAATATTGACCTGCAATAAAGCCGATACACACGGGGTTTATTTGTGACATGACAATTACGTTGTTTTACTTTACGGATATGCAAATTACGAAGTGTCCGCGAGAAGAAGGAAAAACAAAAAGGAGAGAAAAATACACCACATGCTCGGGGCATACAGATATTTGACGTGTAAAGTCAAAGAAAAGAGGGAAGAGAAACACGAGCCAGGCTAGATGGATATGTGGCAGTGAGAGACATTTAAGTGGTGGCGAAAGTAAATATAAAAATTTTGTAAAAAAAAAAAAAAAAAAAAAAAAAATATCTGACCCACATTTTATTTATTTCTTTTCAGTTTTATTTTAATGAATTACCAAAGTAAAGTGTAATGGTCACATTACAATAATCCAAAAACAATTTGGGAAACATAATAACAATTACATGAAGAATAATGGTAATCCAGGGATTTATTCCAACAATCTGCTTTTGAGAGGACACGCACAAAGGCAACAGCCATAAAAACCTGACATAGTGATATGGGACAAGGAGAAAGAAGCAACCATAGTAGAAGTTAGCGTCACTAATGATGCTGGATTAAACAGAATTGAAAAGGAAAAGATAACAAAATACCAAAGTCTTATGTATGACATGAAAAGAAATTGGAATCTTAGGGAGATCTCTATCATTCTAGTAATTATAGGAGCAACTGGACTCATGATGGTTGTTTTTGTTTTACGGCATATAAACACTTCAGGTTCTTTAATGCCGAATCCAGTGATTTTGAAGAAACATTTTTTAATAGAATATATATATATATATATATATATATTTTCCAGTCGGTTTCTATTTAACTCATAGTTGGGACCCTAACAGGTACTACCACTCCGGGTTAGAGTAGACCTGGGAGCAATGGCAATTAAAGGGTAGCTCCACACTCCCCGAAGCCCGCAAGCTAAGGACTAACCATCGGATATAGTTTAAGGTCATATCCTGGACTCATGAAAAAGAATTTCAAAAATTACTTGCCAAATATACACCATGAACCCAGTGCAAGAGAGATTCAAAGAATTGTACTTAAAGGGACAGTCAGAATCTTAAAAAACATCTCTTGGTTTGAATATATGAGTTAGCGAGTGAATGTTTGGCATCTGGTAGGCTGCTTCATCTCCAACTTGAATAAACTGATAAGAAAAATAAAATAAAAAAAAATCACAAAAATAATACATGGACTATCAGAGATTTCACTTCATTAGGCTTAAAAAGTGAAACACATATGAAATTTCCAGCAAAAATGCAGTTAAAACCAGTTTATAAAAAAAAAAAATAATGTTCAAAGCACTGTAAAAAAAAAAAATATAAGGTATAAAATCTAAAAGATTTCATGAAGATAAACAATAATAGCCAAGAAATCAAGGTCAAAATATTGAGTAGCCAATTAACATGCATTAATCAGAATAAAACGTGTTGTCTAATTTACTTTAATTTGAAAGGTAGATTCTAATAAACAGCCATGTATTATGTGTTTTTTATTTGTTTCTTTCTTTTTCTCTTATTAGCAACAACTTTGTGTAATGGGTGTGCGAACCATTATAAGAAATTAAAGAAAATGGAGAACGTGTTTATGTCGCAATGACAAAAGGAACTTGCAAGCAATGAAGTTGCGCGTGGAAAGTTATGATCCTATGAACTGTGCTCCCTCCCCTACTTATTTGGGTTTGCCGAAAAATGTTACGTTAGGAAGTAAGAAAAATGAGTGACAATAAAAATGACTGGCAACTTCATTGAACTCCTCAGGCTGAATAACGGCCTGACAATTAGTTGTTAACTTCTGAGTGATTGGATAGCAATAATAAACTAAGAAAAAGTTTATCTGATCAGTTCTGATGGGTACAGCTGGGAGTGGCTGAAAAGAAAACCTTATATTTAATAATCTCCGATCAAGAGAAAATATATTTGAAGGACTGGCCGTTAAGGTGTGAGATCGGTTCAAGTAGGTGATTTCAAATGAACAATGACTTTTCCCTACAAGCAAATGATCTCTGATTTTAGCTGATGTCTATGACTTGGGAGATTGGAGACCTAGCGAAAAAATGTGAATGTCAGCAACAGGGCCCCAATGACACACACATGTCTGCGTTTAACAAGTCAAGTTTACACAATATCTGTGTCTGCATTATTGTTTGAGTTGAGTCCGAATTATAAACCAGTGTTTACACTCTCGGTAGTAGTCACAGCTAGAGTCAGCATGGTCAGACGAAGAAACCCACGCAATATTTGTTTTGAGAATCGATGGTCACCAAGGGCTTATATGGGTTATAAAAAGGTTCATAACAAAAAATACAGTACTGTTTATGTACATATGACGAGTGCAAACTAAGACAAATGAATCAAGTGGTTGCACTTGTTTAGTCAACCCAACTGAACACTTTGTGGCTGGATTTGGCTCTTCACTTGACCTACTGAAAAATAGCTATCATAAAAAAATTGGAGGTGGAGGTTAGATAACTCGCTTATCTTAATAATTATAAAACTCTGTGGACTGTCTGGGCATCTTTGCTTGAATCATATATGCTGTATATTTTGGCATATAAGACGACCCTTAAAGTTAAAAAAAATCATCTTTAAAAACTAATATTTCTTAAGATACCGGTTGTAGCAATGTCTAGCCTAGACTAAACAAACATGGTTTCATGATTTAGCAGTCGTTTTCTACAACCGATATATGATAAATTTAAAACTTGCCCCAATTTTGTACGTCATCTTAACTGATGGTCACTTTATACACCAAAATATATAGTACTAGCATTTCAGCCCGGCGTTGCCCGGGTGTTTGGATGTGTATGTTGAGCAAAAAAAAAAAAAAAAGTGGTAGTAGGAAGGCAGGCTCAAACCCATACCGCAACGGAGGAAAAAAACGGGGTAAAATCTAATGTTTATGCTGTTACGACCACCGCCAAACCGGAAGTGACATTTTTTTAAATTAAGGCTAGACAATCTAAAGGAGAGGATAACTTTCAAAAATATCGGCGAAAAAAGTGACCCCCCCCCCTGTAGAAAAGTGCCTAGTTGAAGGGCAAGATATTAATGTTTTTAGCCAATTTTCCGATATTTCTCGTATGAAAGGTCGAACTTTAAAACGATACTGATCTTGGTAACATCCGTCGCCTCTATTGAAAGTTTAAGGCAGACATGCAAACAAACATACATGCATACATTTATATATTGGTAACTAAAAATTTTCTACCTAACTGATGAAAAAGCTTGCCCTATCTCTGAATACCCTTTATGTAAAATTTCAAATATTTAGACCAGAAATTGTCTGAGTAATTTGGAAGAGACCGCAGAGGTCAATTTTTTAAACTTTAACCCCTATTATGACCCCTTAAAATTTATTGTTTTGGGCTCAAATCAAGTTATTAAGTTAGATCCATGTCCAAGGAACCTATATCAAAAATTTCAAGTGCGTAGACCCAAAATTGTCGGAGGCGTTTGTTAGAATTCTTAAAGGTCAAATCGTTGAACTTTGACACCTTAATCGCCAAATTTCTGGCCAAAAACCGATCACATCGATTTTCCCAAATCTCAGTACCCTGTATATCAAATTTCGAGTCTGTAGACTGAAAATTGACAGAGTTATTGCGTAGGGAAATTTACACAGACACACACACACACATGTTCACTTTTTATATATAGATATATATTATAATGAAGTCCTATTCCTGTCTGTCTGTTCACAATTTAATTAATATGTACAAAAGGTACACTGTTTCACAAATTAATCTTCATACTGAAAACGGACTTATATACTTATATATATATAAATCATGCTGGAATATATATATATATATATATATATATATATATATATATATATACTATGTATTCAAAAGAAATCTATATTGAATTCGCATATTACATTGAGATCGATTTTATTAATTAGCTTGATGTTATTAATTTTTGTTGTAATAAAATTCTTTTGATTGTTCTATTTAGAAATATTATTTAAAGTTGACTTATTTAATTTATTTTTAATTTAATTTGATTTATATTTAATTCATTTTCACTTGTTAATAACTGAGAACAGTTCCATTTAAAACCAGAAGCAAACTTATTTATTTAAACTAGGAGAGTTATTTCCCATTTAAGCTATGAAAGTTATTTTGTGGTTGATTTTCATAGACCAAGATAGATGTGTTTTTATGCTCTGCTAAATCAAGCATGTGATCACTTTTCGTAAGAATTTAGGACTAATCTCTCTGCCCGGCAATATGTTTCGGCCAGGCAATGCTGAGTATATACAGCTAATCTATTATATAAAGAAAAGTCACTCGGATTCTGCCTAATTCTGCAGAATTACAGAAATTTTGTGTTAGTAGACTTTGCAATTACAAATTAAAATTCAGATTTATTTCATACTATATCTGACCCAATATTTCTTTTAGTTCGATACAGATCATAATGTACATTGCTAAATATCATAGGCTAATGAATATAAATGAATAGCCAATCAAATAATTTCATTTGTAAAACTCATTGTTTGTCTTCATTTTGTTTTTTGTTTTTTCAAACTGTATCTCCTCCAAGACTGCTCAAATTATTGCATTTTTTGGGGGATTGTTTTTTATGAGTCTTTGGTTAAAATAGTTGGTAAGAGGTCAAAATTGAAAAAAATTAGAACTTGGCAAGCGTAAGTTAACTTAAACTGCTCTTCTACGTATGCGCAAATATGTATACATTTGTACATTAATCTTAGTTTATTTTTAGCTATTTCTTATCCAACTGACAAGGGCTGATTCAGTAACGTCTTACTTAGGCTGGAGCATTATAAATTTTGGTTTCAGTTTCAATTCCAGCTGATGGCACCCATGTCATTTTTTTTTTTTTTAACTTTTGAAATATTGACTATATATTAGATACAGTATAATTGATAGAGAATTGATTCTATAATAATAAATACAAAATCTGCATAAATTAAAATACTTAATCATATTTTACAACCTGTCAACACCAGGTGGTATATGAATAAATGCAAAAATTGGAATTATTTCTCACACTAATGATTAAGTCAAAGCACCTTATTTCAAATTAATTCAACTTGACATACAGACACACAATCTTTTTTTTATATATTACTTATGTATATGCAATATCAGTTTTTGGTTTTGAAAAACATTTTATTAATTAACTATTATTTGTTATTGTTTTTTTTTTTTTTTTTAAATTCCGTGATTGTTTTGATTTTTATGCAACAAATAATTCTGTTTTGCAATATTGTTTTATCTCCTGGATAAATATTCAGCATTCGTGTCCAAATGTTCGTTTGTTTCCAGGGACTTGCTTGATTTTCAACAAGTTGTGATCTATTTCTATATTGCAAGTGAAAAGGCAAATTGAATTCTTTTTCCTTCTTTTAAAAGATAAATAAATTTGTATCAAAATTTCTAAAATAACAAAGTTATCAATTAAATGTTATTTTAAATTAATGTTTCAAGTATTTCAAACAGTGATCTTTGCGAAATGATTTTATCTATGTAAAATACTAATACATACATATGTGTATATAATTTGTGAGTCTAGAAAACCAATACAACGCAGAATTAAAAAAACAAACAAAAACATTTGCTTAAAATTAACTAAGTTTCAGTGATATAACGCCATCATCAGGAATAGAATCAAGAAATGTTTTGGTTTTTTTTAAATTCTGCATTTTACTGGCTTTCAAGACTTATGAATTTCGATTCAAATTTAAATGACACTTAGCTAGCTAACTTGACGTTGCCCGTGATGGAATGATAATCAATGAATGTTTCGCACTCATATTTTTTACTGTCATCAAAATCAGTGAAATCACCTATTTTTCAATCAAATCGATTGATTGACTACTCTAGTTGGGGACCCATCGTGGTGTTATCAGGAGGAAACTTCACATGCAGTGATTTAGTCCATGATACATTGTAGTTTACATTGCACTGTAGAGAATCCAATATTGATTTTATAAAATTGTTTTATATATAATGGTTTGAATTAAAGTTTAAAATGCAAAAGTCAAGCATCATGCTTCAATTGTGCTCTAAACAGAAACATTAATTTCAAACGTGCAGCTGTCATATCAAAAAGCCTATGTTGATTTTATATGCCTGGCCTTAATCGTTGTGCAGTGATAATGACTTGAATTTAAGCTTGAAATGAAAATGTCAAGTATTATGATGCAATTTTGCTTTAAACAGAAACATTCATTTCGAATGCACCCCTATCATATCAAAGAACTTCCTGTTGATTTTATATGGCTAGGCCTTTCTGCTTGTGTGGTAATAAAACTTTTCAAATGCATTTGCGATGTTAGGCTATGTAAGATGTTAACTTTGCTTAAAATTGCCCGTTCTTTCATCGGATTATTTCGATTACTGATATTTATCGAAGATATTCCGGTACAAAACCTATCTAAGAACACTGCCAGGCACATAAAGTACCTTTGTGTGAAATTTCATAAAAATTGACCCAGCCGTTTTCAAGGAAATGAACTCGTGCATAGACAAATTTTCTTTTCTATAATAGTAGGGAAGAGATATGTTTAATTTCCTCTTTTTTGACCCCCTTCATTTGATACAATCCGCTTTTTCCCCGCCACTTCTCTCTCTTCAAGGATTATGTGAATGCAAACTATCTTTGTATTTCTCACGGCTTGCAAGTTGAACTTCACTTTTTTTTTTTTTTTCTCTTATCAAAATATTTGAGGGTGGAGAAGTAAGGAAGAGTCAATTATCTGAACAATTGAAATCCAATACGACTGTCCAAATGTAAAAATGCAAATTCTGACCGTTAAATACAAGCTAATAAAAACATTTTAATCATTTGAATCTTTTGTTTTTCTTTTTGAATGTTGGCCTCTTTTCAGTCTTCAGAGACAATGGATATCCCCTGTAAGTCTGCTTATATGGTAAGTTTATGATGAAGCAAGGATTGTACAATTCACAACGGCAACTCTCCTTAGCTGACATTGCTCGCAACTAGTTGCAGGAAGTCCACGACTACTGGAATGCTGAGATGTGCAGAGAAAGTCTAGTGCTATTTCAGAGTTTGCATTCTTCAGGATTCAGTCTGCCCTATTATTTAACCCAAAGTTAATGGTAGCTCAGCATTCATTCATATATAACATGGCACTTTGAACATAGCTGTTGTAAATTCAGCTCCGAGTATAGCAAGTGAGTATGAATGATAGACCTGTTTAAAATTGGGAGAGGCTCACTAAATCCAACTCTAACCCTAAGCTTACTAAACTTGCCTAATTTCACTTCACTATGTTCAGCTCATTTATCACATCAAATTCTAGTTTGAAATTGTGTGTTATATAAAAACTTTGATCTAGAACCTTTGATCCAGAAAATCAAGAACCTGAACCAAGGTCGCATTGGCATCTTCTGTCAGTTTACAGTAAGCAGGCGGCAAAATGCTGACATGATTATCCAATCAGCAATCATCTGTCAGCAAATGAAAAGTTTCAATGAAATCGATTCATTCCAACAAGAAGAAAATTTTGTTTTAAAAGCGAAGATGAATTACAGTATGCTGTGTGAAATTATTACATTTACCGTTGGGGGGGGGGGTATTCTTTCTGTCACGAATGTAGGTTCATAGTCAGAAATAAGAAATGTAAAAAGTGCGAAGATCTCTGTAAGATGACTAAAAGAAATGCTGTTACAGACGAATTTGCAAAAGTACAAAATGCAGATGAACATTCATCCTGACTTTAGTCTAATTCTAACCTTAAAACTACTTTTCTGATATGTGAAAAAAACAAAATTGTTTTCGATCATAGTTGTTTCCATGGGGCAGGGGGGGGGGACTACTTTTAATGAAAAATAAAAACATTTGATTTTCATTCAAAGTTATGCCCATGTTTTCATCTAAAAAAAAAAAAATTTTTTTACCCTTTTTTTTTTTTTTTTTTTTTTTTTTTTTTTTTAAACATTTGTTGCAAAAAAAAAAATAATAATAAAATTTCATTGGAAAAAAAAAATTTCTTTTGTATAATTAAACTTATGGTAAGTCTTATCTTGTTTTAAAATTTTTTTTTCAATGTTTTGAATTTCCCTTCTGACCGTATTCACATTGGCTTTTTCCAGCAACTACCAAAAAAAAAAAACTTGACACAGCCGTGGTCAGGTTCTGGATCAGTACCAAAACTTTTCCTTTTAAGAGTAGTGTAGAATTTGTTCTCTTATGCGACCATTGTCAACAAGAAATTATCACAATCGATTGTGCATTAGCAAACAGAACAGTTTTGAATTTTGTGTTAAATAAAACTAGGAGGATTCTTCTAATTAATAATATTAATTAACCATTGGCACCAGGTTTTTTTTCTTCTATTACAAAGATTAAAATACCCTTTTTCAAACGAAATAAAATTTGGAATATTAAATTAGAATACCCTCTCATAGACTAGTTGCACAACCTAGTCTTCAGAATCCTGTCTATGCTTCTATTTAATCTATTAGCTAAAGGGAGGATATATAGATTCATGACTTTCCTTCCCCCCCCCCCTGCTAAGCACACAATTTGCTTCTGTAGTCACTAACCATACTTCTAACATTTGAATATATCTAAATAAATGCAAAAGTTGGGATCAGAAAAGGAAAGTAATTTGCAGGAAGCAAGTTTCATAAGCTTACAGTTCTTGGCAAAAAAAAGCTACTGGAGTAAGAAGTTGTATTATAATGAAGTATCAAAATGGTGAATTGATGAAGACCACTAGACCAACAAGTTAAACAAGCTGGAACAAAGGAAGCAGGAAATAGATCAGACAATTCTGAAGAGCACATACCATAATAGGATTTAAAGCAAAGACTGAGACTAGCAACATCACGTCTGTGAGACAGAAAGAGAGAGAGGTTGCAGAGATGAAGAAAGGGCGGAGGCCAATTAAATTAGATATGTTTCTGTACCTTATCAAGAACTGTAAAATGGGATAGATTCACCAGCCAAAATATAGCAACAGTACTCCATACATTGTAGAAATACTGCTTAATTTGCATTTTACTTTTGCAAAAGTACATTTTATTATTAAACTATTATTTGTTATTGCTTTTTTGTTTGTTTTTTATTTTATGATTTTTTTTATTTTAAGATAAAAAAAAAACAGTCCTTTTTTTTTTCTTTTTCTTTTTTTTTTTTGCAATATTGTTTTATTTCCTGGAAAAATATTTGTGCTCAGATGTTCTTTTCTTCAGATTTTCAATCTATTTTTTAAAATTCTAAGTGAAAAAGGCAGATTAATTTTTTTTTATTTAGTCACATTTAAATTTGTATCAAAATTACAAAAATGTTAGTGTCTATATAAATACAATGAGACAGATTTTGTTTTCTGCACATAAAATTATGTATGCAATTTTATTTTAAATGTTACAAGTATTTCAAGCAGTAAACTTTACAAACCGATAGCAATCTAATATATAAAAGGCTATATGTCTCCATATTTTCAAACTCTATCTCTTCCGAAACTAAAAGTCGCAGAGTGGCACTAGGGGCCTCAAATGATTGGATTTTTTATGGACCTTTAGCCGATTTAAATAGTTTTTATGGAGTCAAAATTGAAAAACATTGTTATACATTTTGTACATTCATCTTAGTTTATTTTTCGTCCCCCGAGAAAAGGAGGGTGGACCTGTAAATTCACCCTTGTCTGTTTGTACTTTTCTCAATAACTACGCCTTGAAATTTTTTGAAATTTTGCACAAACATTAAACATGATATGAGTAAAAAAAAAAGTAACAGAAGGGATTTTCTGGGGAAACTCCAATTTCCCCCTTAGGAGTGCCTTTCAGGTTAAAGTGGCTAAAATTGACGCTTTTGTGCTTATTAAAAAAAATTGATGCCTTAGATTTTTATAAAACTTTCTGAAACGTTGTAGCTAACTGATTTCTATATAATTTTGTTTGTCTATACTAACTCTTGGGTGTGCGCCAGGGGCTCTTTTAGGGCTAATAAAATATTCCATTTTTGGGACTATTTTACCATATTTGTCCAAAATTTTCTGTGTATGTCTATTTAGCAGATTTGTATAGTGCTGAACTCAAATTTAAATATTTTTATTGGGGCTGAATGGGAGGGGGTCAAATGATGGACTTAGTCATTTCTTTTTTTGTGCATGGTGCAGAACTAAAATTTACATATGTTAAGGCCTAAAACTGCACCGTTTTTCATTTTCACCAGGGTTTGATGTTCCCTGGGGACTTTTGGGGCTAAATGGGGGGGGGGATTTGGTGAACTCAGTCATTTTTTTATGCTTCGTTCACTGTGCACTCACGGGGGATCATGCATGCTTCACTTGTTAATTTTTAATCAGTTCATATGCATGTCATGTTGGTACAGTGGTAACGTCACCAGCTTTGAATGCTGCAGTTTTGCTTTTGGTTTTGATTCTAGCTGATGACATCCAGTACATTCTTTTTTTTTTTACTTTTGACTATAATAATATACAAAATCTGGACAAATTAACATATATTTAAACGTATTTTACACCTGGGTACATATTTACACCCACTAGTAATAAAAATACACAATGTTGTCTTTCTGTGCAAATAAAACTGCATCATTTCTAGTCTGATTTCAGCTAAATTATCAGGAAGTTTCAGGTAATGTCTTAAATTACCCTACAAACATTTATCTACAAAAATCTTTATAAAAAAAAAAAAACTTGCCTTGAAGAATTTCAGTGCCCTTCCTTCTTTAAAACTATTAAAACATCTAAAAGTGTCCTTGTTTTATGAGAATGAGTTATTTCGAATTAAAGTTTAAAATCCACACACTCCCCCACCATCACCATTCATCACTGGGACAAAAATGGGTGAAAAAATAAATATACAACAAATAAATGTTACCAGAGACAAGTAAATTACTATCTGGCTAAGTTTTTTTTTTTGTTTTAACTTACTTTAAAACTTCTTTTTTTTTTTTTTTTTTTTTTTTCAAAAGAAGCTGTGTGTTAACTCTATTAAGTTAGAACGGAAAAAAGTCATGGCTGCTAAAACCATTGCATGAAGAACAACATTGATAATCGCTCAGAAATCGAAAATTAGACAAAATACTGGTAGAAACACATCTAATGACATGATTTTTGCTCTGTGTTTGCTGTTGGTTTTTCTAACTTGTATCTAAAATCAGGTGCCAGCTCAGATGACAAACATCAGGTCCACTTGCGTCACTAAGATCGAACGACTTCAAAGGCTAACCTGAGGTCGCAGGGTGTCGATTAGCAGAGGAAAGTCTAGGAAAATATGGGAAGAAGTGATAAGAATGAAATTGGCTAGAGATTGGTTAATTTTGAAAGACAATGGATACCTCCTGCAAGAGTGTCTGCACATCAGAGCTCCACATTGCGAGTGAAACAGTCGAATTTGTGAGTGATTTTTCAAAGTGGCAACTAGAAATAATGAAACACTTATTTTTTGGCAATTGTATTTCTTTCACTGACAATCTTCTAAAGCTCACTACTGAATGAAAAATATCTTTTCAACTTTATTTTTTTTTATAAAACCAACAAAGTTAAATTATTTAAACAATAAAAGTTTAATAAAAACAATATACTCTTTTATTTATTTATTTTTTAACAAAAGTTGTTTTAAAAAAAACATCTGAAGAAATTATAATGTTTATACCTTTAAGTATCAGTGTAAAATTTGCTGTATATTTAGAATTACAATTGTTAAAAAAAAACACAGAAAAATCTTTATGATGTACATACTCATCACAGAACTAAGATGTCATATTCTAAAAATCATGTGGGTTTGGCTATTAAACAAAAATATTTCGTTGTTAAAAGTCAAATAAAGACAAGTTTATCTGTAGAACCCTGCACATGTAAAATTGTAAAGCAAAGATTGTGCAATCCCCAATCACACCTCTCATTAGTCGGCACTACTTGATTCCAGTGGCAAGGAGAAAACAATGCCGAGATAATCAGAGAGCGCATAAAGCACTTGGTATTTTCAAATGGTCACCCATTTTAGTACTAACCAGGCTCAACGATGCTTAATTTCGTTGATTTAATAGGAACTGATGTGTTAGTGTGATTATGCGGTATATACCAGCATGTAAATCTTAATATGCTTATTCGTTCTAATATAAAAAACAAAAAAATGTACTTTTTGAAAAATGGCAAAAAACCATTTGAAATATTGAAATGAAAAATTATAACTTTCATATTTTAAATGGTTTTGTTATTCATAACGCTGTATTTTATTTGTGGAGAAATTTATCATTTTTAGCATACACACTGACACTCCCATATATTGGTTGGTTGGTGGGTGGTATCCCAATGGCCAACAGAAAAAAAAAAAAATCAGTCCACAACTGTAACTTTTTTTTTTCTGCGTATGCCTTTTTTTTTTCTTTAAATGTCTTACACATGTTTCGCAACCCATAGCAAAAAATATTTTATTTGGCTGCTCTTCAGAGACTACCAAATATCAATAAAAGCTGACATTATTCCAAAACAAACTAAAAAGGAACAAAGGAGTTTAAAAAAGATGAGAAAAACGGCAAGTCAAAAACATGAAAGACTGATTTTAAAGATGACAGTGATTCCCTCCTTCAAAAACAAAAACATTTGACACCGTGTTGAAATATATGTAAAAAAAAACAGTGACCTGTCACTTCCAAACTTTGATGGATTCATGTTTATAGAATTTATAGACGTCTGTCTTCAGCTAATGTACCCTTACTGTCTACATTCTCTAACCAAATTCTCATATTGCAAATATTCAGTTGTGATTCATTCTCCCCTAAGTGATCTATTTGTAGACCAATAACAATGGAGGTGAGATATTTGATGCCAAAAAAGTAGTATTTGACGACTGTCATTTGTGTGTGTGCGTGTGTATGGAGAGGGGAAATAATCTTCTACTTATACATAAAAGACACTTTGTGTTTGTTAGTTTGTTCCCTATGGACTCTGAAATGGGTAGTCGTTTTTTTTTTGTTTTTTTTTTAAATTTCACACAAATGTACTCTGTGTCTGGAAGTGTACTTAGATAGGCTTTGTATCAGAATACCTCTGATAAGTATTGGTAATCAAAAATATATGATGAAAGTCAACGCATTTATATAGCCTAATTTCATAAGTATATTTGAGAAGTTTTATCACCGCCCAAGCAAAAGAACCTGGCATATAAAACCCACAGTAGGTTCTTTGATAAGACAAGGGTGCGTTCAAAATAAATCTTTCTGTTTAGAAGCATGATACGTTTGCATTTTAAACCTTAATGTAAGCCATTATATAAAAATAAATTAGCAATATGTTATCTACAGTGTAATGTAAACTACAATGGATTGTGGACTAAGTCGGTGCAGGGAAGCATGTGAAGCTTTCTTCCAGTGCACCATGGTGGGTATCCGACAAGAGCAGGTAATCAATCGATGATTAAAAAATGTGCAATTACAAGCTTTAAAAGATTTCGATGACAATAAAAATATTGAAAGTGTAGAATATTTATTGATCCTCATTCAATCCCGGGCAACGTCGGGTCTACCTACTAGTTATTAATAGTTTTTTTTGTTTTTTTTTTTAAGGGTAAATTCTTATAGTTAAACGATGATCTCTCAATGCCATTTTGCAGGACAAAGGAGATAATTTTAAATAATACAAACTTTTATAAGATTTTAGAAAGCCATTCTTGACATGAGGACGATGGGCGGACATTGGAAAAACTCATTATAAAGATTTGTTTTTATTTTTGCTTATTTTTTTTTGTGGGGTGGAGGTATGGACCAGCATTAATTATTGAAATAATTACATAGTTCCACCTGGACAACTGATAACATGGAAACATTTTTGACTTATGACAAAAAAAAAATGTAGCAAGAGGAATAATTATCTTTTACGTGAATCGTATAAAAGAGTTGTTCTCCTTTCAAACTAAATTTTTTTTTTTTTTTTCTGCTTAAAAAGTGAAAAAATAAAATGACTTCACTGAATCCTGGACAATGTCATATAGGTACAGCTAGTATATTATAATGTTTGTTACTTACAGGCTTTAAACGTACTCAACTGAATTACATAAAACTTGGCATGTAGCATCCTTGTAAATGTTATGGAAGAGGGTTAATAATGTTAATAATTATAAAACGATACTATTGCAGTAATAGAGATACGAATGCACTAAAATACAATTTATTTTTGTTTGGAGATATGATTTAAAAAATCGTGCGAACCCAAAAACTTAAAAAATGAAAAGTCCTCCCCAAAAATACAAAACGCAAAGCAAGAACAAAAGAAGTGTGCATGTATGTACCATAGGCTAGATTATGCTGACTCAGCCTTCTCTCCTTGCTTCCTCCTCCACCTCCTCCTCCTAGCTCTTCTTCATTCATTAACAACTCATTCCTATCTCCATAAGTTGGTTACAATTTTCTTCTTTTTTTTTTTTTATTCATCTTTCTTGTTACATTAAGACTTAAATATTAAACATTTAGTAAAGTTCATTCAACGTTTTTAATTGTGTATGATCTTGACCCTTCTTAGTTACCATATCGTGTGGATGCTCCTCTGTCCCCTCCTTGCATGCATCTCGTACACTAGCACTCACCTAGGTGGTGAGTACAACTCTACTTTTTTATTGTTTTCATTAACATTTATTATTATATATCAATTTTTGTGTCGTTAATGTTTTATTTATCTTTCTTTAGTGATTGTTGAGTGTAATTTGAGCATAGTTTGAGCTTGTTTTGGGTAAATTTTTGTACCCTTGGAACGGATTAATTCAATTTCTTTTAATTCAAATGGGAATTGTTTTGAGATACGATTTTTTTCAATATTCGTCGGTGGTTATGGAACAAATTAAATTTGTATCTCAAGGTATTACTGTATTGCTATTATTGAAGTTGTTACAATATCAAATTTCTAACTGCGAGGCAATATTAGTATAAAAAGATGATACACTATAATACTTTTGATACCATAGAACACTGGTGACAGATGACACATTGCATGCTAGTAAATGTATCCAATTTCACTTGCAACGCGTGGATTGACTGGTTCCAGCACATATATATTTACAAAAATAACAAATCTTCAACCCGGACAGAAAGCAGGAGAACAGAACAAGAAGAACACTAAAAAGTAAAGGAGGGGGGTGGGGGTAGAATTTTTTTTATTTTTTTTATTTGAATCCAAAGAAGGCATATTGCTAATAATATGTAAATGGTTACAGTGATTAAGAGCCAGATTTATCAGAGGCATCTCACGTCAGGAGTTATGCAGCAAGATGTTTGTTTACATTATATTTAAATTTCTGCATGTTGGTACAGTTGGCACGTGGTTTAAAGGAGTTGTTAGAGTAGTTATTTTTTTTGTAGCATCTGCAGTGGACAGATGGAATTTTATTGCTTGTGAGGTTGGTCTGAGGGTATTTATGTTGAAGGGGTGCAAGTACAGTAACTTTGCTGGAGTACATTCTATGGAAGTACTTATAAAACAAGCACAGAAATGCAACACTGTGCCAATGGGGGTTGAAGCCTGATAAAATTAATGTGGAATTAGACTCTTTTTGCACCTTGTCCGAGAAAGAGAGACTTAATGTTGGGGCACTAGCCAAGATGTGGCAATAATACTTCATGCCTGGGAGAATGGTGAGTTTATAGCAATATAGGATGCTAGCAGGTATGAGAATTCTCTAGGCCAGAAGAAAGGAGCTCACCTTGGCAGTATCTTTGATGTATTTATTCAAATTCATGTTCCCTATTAATGTTAATGGTATTTTTCCAAAATGGAAATTTTTTTTTTTTTTTTTTTTTTGTATGTGTGTTCATAGTATTATATTTTAGTCTGTCACCAGATCAATTACCAAAGTCATTACTCATTTTTCAATTCAAAAAATAAAGGAATTCAATAAAGGGTTGTGAATAATTTGGGATCCTCATAATCTGTATAAACCATTGGTTTCATTGTTTTTAATAATTACAAAGAACATGATAAAACTAATTTAGATTCATGGGGGTTATATTTTTTTTACCAAGGTTCATACTTTCTGCTTTTTTGTTTCAGTTCAGGGATAGTATTGTTAGAAGAATATTATATAATAAACTTAAGTTAGATGTAATGAATTTTATTAGAATCTATGAAAGTTCCTTGAAGCATCGCTTTTTTTTTTTTTTTTTTTTTTCAAAAAAAAAACAAAGCTGTTGAAAGCTACTGATATATGCAAATTTTTTTTTTTTTTTTATTTGTTTTACTTCTGTTTAAATTTTTTGGGTATAAACCTTTCTTCAGAGTTGATAGTAATGTTTGTAAAAGTCAACCTTTATTTATTTATTTATTTATTTTTTTAAGTAAAAGTTTGTTGACATTTGATGTTGCTGTGTTTCCTTGTTAAAATGAAACAATTTGTTTTAAATACCCTTAATGAGAACTTGAGCACGTGGCCTATTGCAAAGTATAATTCGAATTGAGGAAATTTTTTTGAAGCATCTTTTTCTTTTTCTTTTTTTTTTTTCATTTGAAAATCAAGCAAAAAGCAGTTGGAAAACCTTTAAGATACAAATATTTTATTTTTTATTTTAAAAATTAAAATTAAATTTTTCAGGTGTAAAACCTTTCTCCAGAGATGGTAGGTGATAGAAGGTGTTACTGTAATAATTTTGTCCTAAAATTCGTCTTTTCCATTTTCACTCAAACTACATCAAGGTACATAAAACCATAGAGCTACAAGTATCATTTATACAATTAAAATTTATCTACCCATTTCTCTGCAATAAAATATCAACATCTCCTGTTCTCTTTTCGTTTCCAATTTATTGCATTTTTTCCCTGCAATCATTCTAGCAAATTTATATTTCCATCCGGTTTCTTAGATACAGACCAAGGCCCTTCCTGATGCCAACACAGTGAAGTGATAGGAACTAGTGTTTTTATTGAAACACCATCGATTCAACAAGCTTCTGGGATTGGCCTCCACTCCTGACCTGAAATAGATTACTTAAAAAAAAAAAAAAAAGATTTGATTTGGGAATCTTAAGTAGGACAACTTCTGGTATGTTTGTAGCATTATAGTGACTGAGAACTTATGAGGATTAGCATAGACAAATCAAAGGTACAATGACGAGGAGGACCATAGACCCTCTCCTCCCCAATGTTTTGATAAGCCTTGTGCCTAATTTTGTTTTGTTAAACTTGTTTGGCAAAATAAAATGTATAAATCAAACCAGTTGCCAAGGTTGTTGAAAAATAGTTGTGCCATTCTATCGTTCCCTTTTTCATTTGCTTTAGGTATTTGGTTCGTTACTGCAGACATCGATAATCATGGCTCTACAGTCCCCTCTGCATTCGGTCTTTCTGATGAGGTGTATAGTTGTTTCCAGTGATCCAGTTGAGATTGTCAGTGAACTTTGTTCATTGTCTTCCTATGCTCTCCCCCCCCCCTAAAGCTGTCCACCCATATAAAATGGACAAATATCTTTGTCTGGCATATATGGTATTGAGTAGTGATCTACTGTACTCTGCTTTATGCATGACTTCTCTGATTGTCTTTCTGTCTGTCCATTTCCAATGTATTGTATTTTTTCCTAGCAATCATTCTAGCAAATTTACGTTTCCATCAGGTTTCTTTGATACAGACCAAATGCCCTTCCTGATGCCAACACAGTGAAGTGATAGAAACTAGTGTTTTTATTGAGACACCATTGAATGGCTTTTGTCTTAAAGAAGCTTGCTGCTTCAACAAGCTTCTGAGACTAACCTGAAATGGAAGACTCACATCAAATCAGTTACCAAAGTTGCTGAAAAAATGGTTGCACCGTTTTATCGTTACAAAAGGTGTCTCACTCCTGATGCAATCCTCTATCTGTATAAGAGTTAAATACATTCTAAAGTGGAGTACTGTTGCCACATTTGGGGAGGAGCCCTAACAGAGTTCAAAACCGGCTTTGTAATCTAGTAGGTGAACCTCTTTTCTCCTCTCTGCAACCTCTTTCTCATAGAAGAGACTTTATTAGTACTTATTAATTTATTTCATTTTAGTCAATTTTATATTTAAAATATAATGGGCACTATTTTCATAGAAATGTTAATAAACATATCTGCTGTGTGTTATTGGTTTTTCTGTCCAAAACCTAAATTTTTGTGCTATCCAGAAAAATGTCCATTTTATCAAAACGTATTTGTTGGTTAAATATATTTCTCATTTTGTGGAATTTTCTCGGGTCCTGCTCATAAAAAAAATATTCTTAAATGTGCGGAATGTATTTTTGCAGTCTTAAAATATTTCAACTCTTATAATAAATCTTAATTCATTCGTTATGAAAGTCTACTCTAATTTTTTTTATCTTAATCTCCATATATTATAAAATGACTGCAGAAATTCCCCTCTGCAGAAAGTATCGTACGTTTGCAACAACAGGTGCCACATACAAATTAAATACATCTACGCTATTAGCCACTATCTTATGTAACTTTCGAACACTTTTGCAGACACATTCAATCATGATAATAAAATACTACATTACATCCTAGGAGCAACACCATCACACTCGCAACATCCTTAGAAGAAGGGGTGCCTATTTTGCCTTCTAAATATTTGTCCCCTACCACCACCATCAGTTAACACCGAGAGAAAGTCTACACTTACACCGCCTGTAACTGACTCATACACACACAGATATACTATTAACTGTAGTATAATCAAAAAATAAAATCTTCCCTGAGAAAGTCTGCTGCCTATAATTGTCCACTAATATTCTCTTATTCCGGAATTAGATCATTCTGAACGAATACTTCAGAACATTACAATATGGCGTCGCTTGAACAAATATTGATTCACACGGCGTCAATTTTAGTTAGTAGACACTTAATTTCCAACATATAACAGCAAATGAATCTTCCACCTCTTTTATGTAATTAATGACTGTTTAGCTTCTCTGCTAAGACTAAAACATACACAAACATACATTTATTACTAGATACTATACGTATCTTCTACATTCTTTTTTTTTTTCTTTCTTTCTTTAGTTGTTGACCAAGATTATATCAGTCGGGATTTAATGATTAATGCTTGATTATTTTTTTCCACTTACACATCTAATTATACACATTAACTGCTACTCCTGCAGTTTAAATCCCGTCTTTCCATGAGTCTCCCTCAGCAACGCCTGGCAAATGACAAAAGCCCTCGGATTATACCGAGCAAACGGAAATCAATAACAAAAACGAACAAAAAAACAACCCATCCTAATAAATTCATAACTTTTACTATTTTCATTTAATTTTTTATTGCCAACTTTTTTTTTTTATATAAAAGTTTTTTGTTTCAATTAGTGAACAAATATATTTTTTGTTTTTTGTGTATAGAAAGTTATTTTGGTATTTTTTTAGCAGTTAAAAAATGATAATATATTGGGGGGGAAGGGGCTATTACATTTAAATGGCCTTCGATAAGATATTTTTTATGACTTAACCCAGCATAGTTTAAACATGCCCAACCTCCCCATGTTAAGAACAGCTTTTAGAATAAACACCCCCAACCTTTACATGTTAAGAATGGTCTCCGAGATTGGGTTTTTTTTTTATTCCAAAAGCCATGAGAAGGTTGGGGATGTTTATACTACGCTGGGTTAGGTTGTAAAAAAAATACCTTTTTTTTTTTTTTTCTTTTTTTTTTTTTTTCTTCTTCCAATTTTTGGCCGTTTAGAAATTTAATAAATACTGCCAACTTATTTTTAACAATTCAGCATGTTCACATACATGCATAAGTAAAAATAAAATATGCATAACGTATTTTAACACTCGATAATTGCACAAACTTATAAAATTAAATCAACTTCTACACATGATGTAATTCTGCTAAAAAAAACATATAAAGCCTCTTTGAAGTCTTGATAATCGCTCAAAATTATAAAAATTAAATATTGGAACCCTTAAAATTTTACTACGGTGAGCTCTAACAAAAAGGTTTGAGAATTATTGACATTTTAGCACGCATTGCTAAATCTTTCCTTGCCCACATGGAACTAACAAAAAATGTAATCAATAGGGCTATGACAATAGAATATTCTTATCATTGTTTTGACTCTCGAGTATATATCCGACACAGTTAATCAATCGAGAACCACATCACTATATAAAAACATAAGATATTAACTGATATATACTCAAGATTCAAAATAATGAAAAGAATATGCTCGTCATAGCCCTAGTAATCAAACACATATTGCTCTTTCCTTGCTCAGACGGAACACTCTCAAAATGTAAACACAGCATTGGTTTGGGAATGCAAATATGCACAAAATACCAACACGCCACTACCCTCCCGCCCAAAAATGGCCCTAAAAAAATGTTCTTTTACAGGTACCAATATTTGATTATTGATTTTTGAGTGATTATTAAAACTTTAATGATGCTATATTTGTTTGTTTGGTTTTTTTTTTAGGGTTTCTTTTTTGTTTTTTTGGCATTTTTTATTCTTTATTTTTATTCTTGTTGATTAAATTTATTTTTATATTCTTGACTGATTACCTAGGCATCAAAGCTGTGACTTATGTCAACACTTATTTTCTAGAACTGATTAAACACTTTCAAATAAATTAAGGCAAAAAAAAATATTATGCAGGTAGGTTTCAACGTACATTTTATTGGCTACAGAAACACTTATTTGTAATATATTTGTTTCTTTTTCCCACTTTTACTTTCTGTGGAGTATTTTATTATTTAGAAGCTGTGTTAGAGCTACTTTTAGAAAAATATACATGCAGTATACCGAGAAGAAAAATGATGGCAGACTTGAAAGATGCTGTCATCGGTGGAAGGCAGTTATCTACCTCTGTTTTTGCTCAATCTAAAGTTATTAAATGCTTTCTTTATAATCAGCCAATACCTGCAGGTTATTGCCCCAAACCAACACTAATCGCCAGTAACCAACAGTGGCTTTCACTAGCTGCCACTGGAAAACAATGCCTGACAGTGGAAGCCAGATTATTTCATTTGGGCCACAGCCGCCAGTGTCCGCTATTTTCCAGGGATGGTAGTTTAATTTGTTTTTGAGAAAGGTCCTTTAATGATTCTGTTCTGGATCTCTCATGCTTCCACCGGGCAACACCGTTTACAGGTTCTGCTAGTTATTTATATTAAAAAAAAAAATTAAAATTCATAATGAAATACTTTTTAATATGTAAAAAATTGTTTTTTTCTTGTTTTGCAGTCGACTTGGGATCAAACTAGGTGACATGAGAGTTTATCATAAAACTGATCGAGGTAAGTTGTTTTAAAGTCCAATGCCAACGGATATTTGTTATGCCATCCAGCGAATTCATTGTAGTTCTCAATCCTTTCATAAGTACGGTTCCATCGTTCAATTGAAAATCTTCCTGACATTTATCTTCGAGTGGCCTTTGACCTTGGTAAGTGGTGAATCATTAGTATTAAAAATATTTTTTTACACATTTTAATGGCATACAGAAAGAACATAGAAAGTTTTAAAGTGTGTTTAGCATCTTTCTTTTTAAAACCCCTCTCTCTCACTCTCTCTCTCCTTCCCCCTCTTCCAAACTTTGGCACCTGGTTTCATCCCTGGTTATTCCAAACAAATGTATGATTTTTTTTTTTTTTTTCTTTTTTTGTGCCATAACTAGCTTTGGGTGATATTGAATCAGAATGTGTAACATTTGTAAAAAATTTTTTAAATTTTACTTATTTATTTATGGAAATTGCTCCAGACAAGTCAGTAAGCCACTTAATGTTAGCAACTTAAAAAAACACAAAAAACAGCCAACGGATAAATTCTGACCCAGAAAACAACAATTCTTTCCCCTTTGTCAGAAACACTGCTCATGTAATGTGAGAATAAAATAAGGAAAGCAAAATAAACCCAAGGTCCATTTTCTACTCTCTTGAAGTGTATTTGTTGTTGTTTGTTTTAGTTTCAACACGGACAAATATGACTTCCTTTATATAATATAGGGATGTGATTTCTCCATATTTTAGTAAAATGTTGCCTTTTTTTACTTAAATTTTATAACAATAGGCCAAATCATTAGAGCTTTGTACCATTTGTTGCAATTTTATTTCTCTGTCTTCCTCTTTCTCACTTTAACTTTCTCTTTTTATGTTTTGTTTTGATTTATCTCTTCTTTCTGAAATTGTTAATTTTGCCATACTTCAAACGATTCATGGGTAGGAGGAGTAGAAGACTTTTATTTCGTCAATGAATAACTTCCTCTTTCCTTTAAAACATCAGTTCATACTTTCAGTATTAACCCATTACCCGTCAGCATTCCCATTAATGGGACGCACAAAAATATCTACATTTACATAAAAAAGTTTCCCTTCGGCTGCAATGAGTTTAAAAAAAAAAATAAATCATAGATTAAGATCTTTCGCTACTACCCCCCCCCCCGGATGCACACAAAAAATAAATGATATTCTTTTTTTTAAAGGTGATTATGAATGAACACTGAAAAATTTGGCCGAAAGGAGAGAAAAAAAGATTTTAGAATTTGTGGTTGGGGATCTGTTTTAAATATGAATTTAGATATAAAAATAATTTCAGATATTTTTGCCATTTGTTACTTGTCCCAGATAATAACATCAACAAACAACACACTGGAACCTAATTCTATACTTCTGCAGTTTATGGACCGTGCTGAAATAATAGCTTTATTATATAGAAACCCATTTTTAACATAAGGAAAGGAGTTTTTGTTAACTATTTTGTACTTTCACCTAGCAATTTAATAAACAAAAGATAATGTAAGAATTGAATTTAACTTGAAAATCTTAATCTAAAAACAACTAGCATGGTTCATAATTTTATTACATGTTTGTTTATATGTGAAAAAAATTCTTTACTCCTAAACATTGTTGTTCATCATGAGTTGCAACAAACTCCTTTTAAGCAAGAGTATTTTGAGGAACGATTGAAATTATTAACAATGAACACACCTGGAAATCAAACGTTGTAAACCTATTTCTGGAATTTGGGCAGGACGCCATTTTGATCGTAAGTGGAAGTAAGGGAGCGATTATTATTTTGCGAAGAATCGTATTGCTCTATGTTGGAATTAGTATGAGTGAAAAAATGAAATAATAAGCGGTGGCTTAAAAGTAATTATGCAATGAAAGGTTAGAACATGATGATGTGAGGAGAGTGAGAGGACTTAATAGATATAGAGTGAAACTCTTTGCTATCTTTGTGGGACTACATAGTTTCTTCAGAATAAATGTAATAATTTTTTAAACAGAGATGAAATGCATGTATACTTTATAGAAACACTTTAGAAAGAGCATTAAGTGTTGCACATCAAAGCTTTGTTTAGGAAGTGTTTGGTGATTTTCCTATTGAAACTGGTAAGTTAATTATTGCCATATCATGATGGGAGTGAAAATTTCATGGTGTGACAAAAATGTGATTTTTATAAGCAATGGTGCCTCTGTCTATCCTGTAGGGTGATGGAATCAAGAAAGGAAAAAGAAAAGAAAAACTTTCGCCTGTATTTATTAATTAATTTATTGATATACATATGGTATTAATTTCCATATAAGGACAATGATTGCTGTGAAAAAGAACGAAGGGGGGAGACACAGGGCAATCTTCAAATTTTGGACTGCTGAGAATAAGAGAGAAACAGTGAGAAAGGTCGGTGAAGATTACAGTTGAAGTCAAGAGTTAGCAAGAAGGAGTTTGAACAAATATTTATTATTTTTAACTCTTAGTTTCATTCACATGGTTTTCTTATTGTATAATTTACTGAGGATTATTTATTAGATCAGAAAATACTCAAAGAAAATAATTTCACTTACCAGAACAGAATTTACAGATGTTTGAATGTTTTAAGAAAAGTTTTTTCTGATGATGATTTATTTTCTATGTTTAGAGACTAACGTTGAAATCAAAGAATCTGCCCGTGGCAAAGATGTCTACATCATTCAAACTGGAACCAAGTAAGTAGGAGTTACCTTCTCCTGATTGATATACTCTTTTCACACTGCTGATGATACTCAAATATGCTTTCACGTTCACATTCCAATTATTCGGACTAGTTGCTTTATTTGACCAGATTTGACTTCCTGAAATTTTTCTTTTTTTAAGAAAGTCAAGAAAGTTGAATTTAAAAGTTTTTTTTTTTTTTTTTTTTTTTTTTTTTTTGATACTGGTCCATCTTTTAAACCAGACAAAAAAAATATTTTTATCTAAAACAACAACAAAAAAAATGTATAGAGCCCCATCCCCTCTCCTCCTGGAATCATTACTAAAATTTATAATTGAAATTTAATAGACAAGTCTGGCATGTACTGAAGTTTATTTGTAACTGGAATTGCAAAAAGGATTATGGATTTTATTAATAATTGGCGGGGAGGGATACCCCAATACCTTCATAATTTCAATTGTTTTTGATTAGGCTTATATTGTCATAATTGGGAAAGGCATGAACATGCATTTCCTCAACTATGGATAAAATTTAAAAATGCAAGAAACGTTAATATACCATTGTTGTTTTGCATGTAGCCAAATAACACCTTTTTATTATTCTTATTGTGATGATTCTTCAGTTTTACCCTAACATTAAAAAATTTATGATTGCACAAAAACTTTATCATGTACCTACCCGTTATGTTAAAAATAAAAGCTGTAGAGTAAAATTTGCACAAATGCATTCAGTATTTTTTGTATAAAATAAAATTTTATTGGTAAATGCTTTCTTGGCCTTTTGGTCAAGATCAAAGTGTAGTATCTGTTCTTCAGATGCTGCACTTCTATTTCTTGTTCTCTTTCGTTGGAGGAGAAATCCTTCACGACTGAGACAATTTTTATTTTTGTGCCTTTTCTCCACGTTAAAAAACGACCCTGGTGTCTAACTCTGTCCCATGGGGAGGCATAGTAAATAGGTACAATGAATATGTGAGATTTAAGTTTGAGTTATGTCCCTTGAAAGGCCAAAAAATGGTTATTGAGCAGTTTTACCGACAAAGTTAAAAAAATTTTTTTACAGTAATACTGAATAGGTTTGCTTAACTTTTGGTGTAAAAACACTTTTAACTTCATATCTAAGTACATAAACCTTTTTATGCTATTTTTTTCTTTTTTTATAAACAGTTTTTAATATTGGAGTCAAACTGAAGAATCATACTTAAGTTTTACATTTTGGTGATGGGAATGTAAGTATTGTGACATTAATTGAAATAGATTTTGATAAATTTATAATCTTTAACAGCCTTTAAGGTACACCTGACATTTCCAAAGAATAAATGAGGATCCCTGTGAACTTCTGCTCCAAATCCTGAACTCCTTATTAATATTGCTATTATTTTATTTAAAAAAAAATAATTTTCCAAGTTGTAAACAAAATAAAGTCAAAGTTTCATTTTTTATGGAAGCACGATGCAAATATAGTGCACCTCACCCCTGCTTGATCAAAATGAAGTATACATATTCAAATAGCTTGAGTATATACAAGATAATCATATTGGCATATCGATTCTCATTATGTCATTGAAGTTAAGTAATGTTAAACCTGGCCAGTACCTGATGGCTGACCATTTAGGAATAGAGTGGAAAATATTTCTGATTAGAGCCAAACCACCCAAGAGATATTTTCCTTGTTTAAAAACGTAAGTGCCTCATTTGAGGAAAGAGTTCCTCTGGGATCATCTTTATGAGAGGACCAACATCTGTGACCAGTTGGATGGATGTTCTTTGATGTGAATATATTCTTTGGGCGGCTGAATAATAACCACCAACAGAACGTCAGGGTCAGTCAGGCATGAAGAGACCCTAAAAGAGAAGGTACAAGAGTGGGAATGGAACGCTTGAAACAACAGTTAATTTTGGTGAGAACTATGAGGCAGTTCAGCTGCTGCACTTCTCAAACCAGGTTGGATCCGTTTGGGGCCTCTCACCAAAGACACTGTAATGGGACTGAGGTGTATTGGTCTGGTTGAACAAATATCTGCAAGTCTGTCATTCAACCTTGTCTAAAGCGAGTGCCACTTATCTATATAAATAAAACAGTAGATGTGTGTGTGTGTGCGTCTGTCTGTGTGTAAATAATCAATAAACTCTTTAACGACTGATCACATAACACGTAACAGGAAATAGTCATCATACACCAAGGATGGTTTATAACGAGTAAAATCTTTGTTTGGATGAATGATGTGTACAGACGTATATCAGCAAGTTGAAATGCAAAATGTTCATTTAAACTTGCCGATATATTTCTATTAGTTTTACATATGCGCAAATTGAATCGTAGCTAGAACTGATTTAATTTTAAATCTTTTTTTTATCTATGTGTTGGTTAGTTTAAACGGTAGGGAATGTGGATGGAGCACTAAATGTTTTTGGCTTAGATTCTAGCTAATGGCACTCAAGTTTTTTTTTTTTTTAACTTTTGAAATTAGTACTTTATATATATATATATATATATATATATTATTTAATAAAAAAATTGGCTCTATAATAATAAATATGAAATCTGCATGAATTAAAATATATTTCAGCATATTTAATAATCCGGTAAGGCTGGACCCCCCACCAACTAATCCAAAATAATAAACATTGTTATTGTTTATAAATTGGACTTGTTGATTCTTTTGTTTTGGATGGAGAACTCTTTGTTGCAACATTGACTAGAGAGTCGACAAACTATTTTGCTATAACACAATGAAGGAGATAATCATGGCTAGTGAGTGCACATGATGCTGGACTTTGTATTTTTGTTTTAATCCAAAGTTACACTTTTTTAGGAGAGATTGGATTTTCTCCACATTAAAAAACGATCTAACACTGCCATCATGGGTGAGGCAAGTAAGCCAGGACTTATTCACCAAGTTTCAGTCATGAATGTTCAGTACTATTTGTTTCAATAATATGTGGGGGAACACTTTGGTGATCGTCTCATCAGTAGAATGTTCTAAATGAGCTTCATTCTTAAAAATGAATCCTATGTCTAACTCTGCCTTCTTTAAGAGGCAAGTAAACTACAAACTTCCTAGACATAAAACGATTACTTTCTTTTTATTAAATTTATTTTCAGATAAAAATATACTGAGGGCAAAACATCTCTATTCAAAGCATATAAATGTTGACATTTATTCATCACAAATCACTTGGAAATTTGCAAACTCTTCTGAAAGGAAAACTGACATTCCCCCCCCCCCTTAGTATTTCCTTTTCAAGCGGGAATTGTAACCATAAAAATTGTAACCATAAAAATTGTAACCATAAAACAGATGTGAAAAACTTTCAATTGTAACCATAAAAATTGTAACCATAAAACAGATGTGAAAAACTTTCAATTGTAACCATAAAAATTGTAACCATAAAACAGATGTGAAAAACTTTCAATTGTAACCATAAAAATTGTAACCATAAAACAGATGTGAAAAACTTTCAATCTGATTCACAAAACAACCTATACTTTTATTGTTACATTTGTTTGCAGTATGTTTATTTCGTGAAACTCTAAACACATCCCTTGTGATATTAATAAAATGATCTCGATTTTTCTACTCTAGCCTGCAAAATATGACTGAGCAGCTCCGTTAGTTTCTTTTACTTAATTATTATAAAAAAGAAAAAAAAAAAACTGATTTGTGTTAATAAAATTGTGAAGAAAAATTATATTTTCAATTTAGCAATATGAGAATTAAAACTTTTTATTTTTAATATGGCTCCATCTCAAAAGCTAATGATATTAAAAAAATCTTTAGGGGAAACAAATGTTGATTAACTCATCTTTAGTATTACAGGGTGAGTCATGAGAAACAGATGTTTTTACAACACTCCTTGCTCTCCTTTCGCTTTTAAATATTCCATAATGGCATAGTTTAGTAAATGTTTTCACGTACATTATAAAATTTTTGTTGAAATATTCGCAGAATTTCTTTTGTTTTCCTTTTTTAAAAAAACATCCGTTTCCCGTGACTCATCCTGTATAATAAATTTTGTAAAAACAGACACGCTAAAGTAATTAATTGCTTGAAACAGTTATTTCATTTTTAGCATTAAATAAACCAAAGAAAGGTTAGATGTGCCACAAAAATAAACAAACCAAATAAATCTACTCTGATAAAGCGAGGGTGAAATAAATTTTTCACAACTTTAACATATTAAATTATTTTGCCAGGTTTTCAAACTCAAATATCAATCCATTTGATATATCAATATGTGATTTAGACTTGTGTATTTTCGTTTCATTTCTTTCTCTCACTATTATTCAGCCCTGTCAGTGGGGCATTAGAATACACCGACTGCCCCCCTGCATAGGGTAAAAGTCCCTCAATGGGGGTCCTGGATATGACCTTAAACTATATCGAGTGGTGAGGCCCCAGCTTGTGGGCTTTGGGGAATGTGGAGCCACCCTTTAATTACCATTGCTCCCAGGTCCACTCTGACCCGGAGTGGTAGTACCTGTTAGGGTTCCAACTATGGGTTAAATAGAAACCGACTTGAAAACAACAAATATATTCTATTAAAAATTTTTTCTTCCAAATCTTTGGATTTGGCATTAAATAACCCAAAAAGGGTTGATATGCCATAAAACAAAAACAACCAACCAACCAACCCACTGTTATTTGCACAAATATATTTTATTTTGCATTAGTTTTTTTTATACTTACTGTATATTTCGGCATATAAAACGATCCTTAAAGTTAAAAAAGATCATCTTTAAAAAAAACAATATTTCATAAGATACCGGGTGTTGCAATCTCTAGCCTAGACTAAACAAACATTGTTTTCATAATTCAGTAGTCGTCTTATACAACTGATATATGATAAATTTATTAAAATTTGCTCCAATTTTGTACCTCGTCTTATTTGATGGTCGCCTTGTATGCCATCTTTAAAATCATTTCCCATTTCTCCATATAAACAAGTCATTTTTTTGTTTATATTCCAAGGCAATGCAGTGTACGTGCAGCTAGTGTGTATACAGAGAGAGAGTGTGTGCGTGAGATAACATGTTTTAGAAGTTTTAAGATGAGGATTAACAAATTGGATTATTTGGACTACTATTCTTATCTCAAATATTATAATATTCACAAGGTTTTGGCTGAGGTAACAAAATTCTCTACAGGTTCCCAAGTTTATCATAATAAAGATTTCAGTTTCAGCTATTAGTGTCCTAAGCTTTAAAAGATGCACTCGAAGAAGATCAGAGGTTACACTAACCACACTGTTGTGAATATAACAACCAAAACGAGACTAGTTGTCGAAATAATTAAAATAAGTTTTTAAAAATGTTTGATATTCTTTAATCTTTTACCTATAAATACATACCCCTCCCTTGTTTTTTTATGTCTTATCCGCAGAGAGGTGAACAATGATATATGGGAACTGATGATTATTGCTTACGCTTGTAAAACCAGTTGTGCCCGCAGCATTGTCGGCGTACTTCCTTATCTTCCATACTCACAGCAATGCAAAATGCGTAAAAGAGGATCCATTGCTTGCAAGCTCTTAGCAACTATGTTGTCCAGATCAGGTCAGTGAACTTTTTTTTTCTTCCTTTCCAGTTTTTAATTAGCTGACTCGTTAGTGAACAATTTCTTTTTTCTTGAATTTATTCCCAAAAATCTTTTATAAATACAATTTTGTTTGATGCTAAAATTAATTTCAAAATTTTACTTGACTTTATAGGATATTTAGAGCATCAATTTATCTATTATATAAATACAATTGTATTTGATGCTAAAATGAATTTCAAAATTTTACTTGACTTTATAGAATATTTAGAGCATTAATTTATCTATTATATAAAAGGAAAAATGTGTGTTAGTTTCTGTCTTATTTTAATTTTCTTATTGTGTTTTTCCTGGGGATGGGGCATTCTACCAGATGCCAAACATTCTCCCATTAGTTTAGTTACTTCAACCAAGAGATCTTTTTTTAAGATTCTAACCGTCCCTTTAAGTGCTATTGTTTGTATTTTTTTTTTGCACTTGGTTCACCGGGTATATTCGCCTGATAGTTTTTGAAATTCTTTTTCATTAGCCTGGTATGTGTGCCCACCAAAATCTTTTGACAGTCATCGGACCATGACAAAATTGGTATCATTAGAGAGATCAATGTCTCTGATGAAAAATATGCAAAAATTGGCCAAAAAGATTAATTCTGTCTGAGTGAACTGGGTTTTTTTTTTTTTTGCAAGGAGGGGTCACGTTTTGCGTCAACATTTTTGCAAGTCGTATGCCTAGCAATCTGAATGTACATTTAAAAAAAAATGTTATTTCGACCCATCATGACATCATAAGTCGTTGCGGCCGTGACAGGTGGCGCATTAGCTTTTTCACCTCCTTTTCCTCTTTCGCGTTACAAGTTCGAACCTGCCTACTGCGGCTAATTTTTTTTTTTTTTTTTTTTTGCTGTCGCACAGGCACTCGTTGCTATTTTGATTAAAACAAAAGTTGTTTTGATTCATTTATTTATTTTTCCTTTTTTTTTTTCTTTTAGAGGACTAGTGGAGACTGGGGGTTGCTCAATATTCTTAGTATACCAGCTTGGTCTACCCTTGCTTATAAAGAACACTTACCAAGAAAAACTTGATTGAATAATGGATGAAACTGATTGTATTCTTCCACATTAGATTTTCACTGTACAGTAGAACCCCCAGGATACAGCATCAAAAATTAGTAACAAAATACAGTACAATATATATAATACACATGTATATCATCAAATAACATTATTAATAATACTGTAAAGCTGGGCAAATACCGTAACCAGGAAGAACATTGTATTTCACATCATAACTTGAAAAAGAACATATCCTAGGGCCACCGTATCCCAAGGCTCTACTTTATACTGAAAACTGAAACATTGATGTTGTCAATCTATACCAAATGGTAGGTGTAATATTTGAAAGACTAACCTTTATGTACCTATTTACTATGCCTCCCCACGGGGCAGAGTTAGAGACCAGGGTCGTTTTTTTAACGTGGAGAAAAGGTACAAAAATAAAAATTGTCTCAATCGTGAAGGATTTCTCCTCCAACGAAAGAGAACAAGAAATAGAAGTGCAGCATCTGAAGAACAGATGGTATTTATTTGCTCCCCCACCGAGCAAATTAGGCACAAGGCCGATTTTTAATGTGAGGAGTGAAGGGAGGGGGAAGGGAAAAAGGGGACCAGCTCCCGAGAGGTGGGAAATGGGAGCTGGTTAATGGTCAGGCATGTGGGGTTGCCCCCACATCTGGTCTTTGCTAGTCATAGCTTGCAGTATCTGCCGGAACAGATACTACACTTTGATCCCGGCCCGAAGGCCAAGAACAATGACTAACCTTTATGTAACTAGATATCATGTTTCTGAAGTATAGTCAATTATCCTTCTTGTCCTAAAAACAGTCACTAATAAATTGAGATGAAATTTGAAAAAGTTGTAAATAAAAATAATTCGGCTTTAACAGTGTTATTTGAGTATATTTTTTTTAAAAAACTAGCAGGATCGGTGGAAATTTCATGAAATGAGAAATATATTGAATCAACAAATATGTCTTAATAAAGCTGATATTTTTCTGGATAGCACAAAAATGATTTTTTTTTTTTTTTTTTTTTATAATAACCTGCAGCAAATATGAGTTTATTAATATTTCTATGAAAATAGTGTCCGTTGTATTTTAAATATGGAACTAGTCCAAATGAGATAAATTAATAAGTACTAATAAATACTCAGAAAGTAATATTGTGCTACATAGTTCAATACAAATAATAAAATCATATTGTAAGAGACAATCTTTAATTTACTCCTTCAGTATGTATATGTATGTAATATATATATATATATATATATATATATATTTAAAGTGATGGTTGTGTAGTTCCAACGAGAGAAAAAAATGTATATTTAAAAGAGTGTAGCCATCAACAATTGTGGGTTTTTATGTAAAGCACACACTCACACATGTACATATACATATACACACGTATACGCACGCAGGTATATACACGTACACACATGCATATACACGGAAATATATGTAGGAGCATACATATATACATACCCACCTATACACTCACACACATACATCCACTAACTATATTGGTTAAAATTTTTTTTTTTTGTCTTTCCCAATCAAAACATCCATGCATACATGTACTTAATCATTCAAACATAAGTACATGCACACACAAATAAGATGGAGAATAGGTAGGAGGTGATATACATGCACGCACACACACACACACACACACACACACATATATATATACATACATGTATGCACATACACACTCACATACATACGCATACATATGCAGGTACACATATACATACGCATATATGGAGACATATGCAGGGGCTCACACATACGCATACATTCATATACACATATACACACACGAATACATTTACCCACCCATATATATGCATACATATATATATATATATATATATATATATATATATACACACACACACATATATACAGATGCGTATACATTCACCCACCCATATATATATATATATATATATATATGGACACACGCACCCACCATCACACATACACATACATATTCGTACACTCATACCTCATATATTGGTTGAAGTTTTCTTTCTTTCCTAATCCAAGCACATATGCATACATGTGTTCAGTCACCCAAACATAAGTGCATGCACACACACAAACAAGATGGAGGATAGATAACAGATGATATATATACACACACAACCACACGCATACATACACATACACACATATATATACACACACATGTGTGTACATACACATATACGCGTATAATTTCTAATTGTTTGTTTAGTTTAGGGAAATGGTATTATACTGGATATGGACGTGCGCGCCCGTGAAAGTGTGTGCATGCTTTATTGTTCTTTTTGTTTCGTGTGTAAGGGTGCACATTTACGTATGCATGCGTGTAAGTGTATTTTGTGTTTTGCCTATTTATGTGTATAATTATTGAGATGTTCTAAGCGGGGTTGAACTTTGCTATAAAGTTTTTTTCTTGTGTTAGTAAGTAAAAGTAGTTGTCAGTTTGGAAGATGGGCATTATCTCGAATCTGCATCCACTGCATGTGTGTATATGCTGTGATACATGCAGGTGTCTATTTTCCGCGATTTTGATTTTGGATCGGTGTAGGCCACTCTATTACTAAGGGTTTTTGTGGTGCCTATGTAGGATTTATCGCATGCTGCACATTTTATTACATAGACCACGTTTTTTGAGGTGCAAACTAGGTTTTTTTAATTTTGAATGTTTGTATGAGATTCGTGAATGTGTATGTGTTTCCCTCTAATATTATGTTGCAGACTCCACATCGTTGCATTTTATAACTCCTTTTGTTGTGTCTTGATTGAGTTTGGATGAAGTAAGAATGCGTTTTAGGTTTTTGGGTTGGCGTTTGCTTTTTATTATTTTTGTTGTTTTAAGGAAGTTGTTTAGTTTGCTGTTTTGGTTAAGTAGGACGAGGTTTTTCGTTATCTCTGTGAAAAGCTCTGGGTTGTTTGTGTTGTGTGTGGAGACATATTTTAGGATTTGTTCTTTGTTTCGTTCTTTCGGGGTTCTCAAATCTTCTACTGGTATATTTATCGCAAGTTGAATCCCTTTGTCTATAAGTTGTGGTGGGTATTTTCTTTTTCTTAGATTTATTCGTAGTTCCTTGAGTCGGATTTTCCGAAGGTTATTGTCCGTGATTATGGTGCAGATTCTACGTGCTAGGGTGTAGGGAATGGTTTTTATGCAGCTTTTAGAGTGGTGACTTTTAAAGTGTAGGTATTTTTGGGTGTCTGTAGGTTTGCAGTAAACGTCTGTGATAATGTTATTGTCTTTAATCTTTATCAGTATATCTAGAAAGGGTAATTCTGTAGAGCTTTGTTCCATAGGATGGAGCAGTCATCAAGGTATCTTTTCCAGGATTCTATAAACTATACATCAAAAAAGAAAGTCATAAAAAAAAACATAAAAACCTTCACCAAATGGACCAAAAGCCCCCTCTTTGAACTTAACTCTGACTGGACACTACCAACACTTACTCTTGGGGACAGAATGTCTGAGACCACATCACTCTGAAAAACACATTTAGTATCAGCAGACATAAAAATAACATTTCAAACTCTCATTTTAAAAAAACCCTTTTTACGAAAATATCTGAAGAGAGCGAAACAAAGCTTGAAATGCGTTATAAAAATATTTTAAAATAAAAATATGATAAAAGGCTGAAAAACCCACAATTATTGACGGCTACACTCTTTTAAATAAATATATATATATATATATATATATGAACTTATATTTCAAATGTATTATGATGATTGATTTTTATTTTCTCTCTTCAGGTCTTACACATATCATCACAATGGATCTCCACCAGAAAGAAATTCAAGGATTCTTCAATGTTCCTATTGATAACTTGAGGGCTTCTCCTTTTTTGATACAGTATATTGTTGAATCGGTATGTCACAATTTAATATCTTATAAGACTTTTTTCTTTTCTTCTTTTCAGAATTAAATTTTGACAAATTTGGAATATTTTTAGTTAATTTTGATTATTGTTTACAACTTTATTTTTTTGTTTTTCTTTTTGTTTTCATCTCCTCTATATTTCAGATATAATATTTGCAACAAATACTTGCCTTGCTGCAACAACTACCAACAACTTCCCCCACACCCTACCGGTGCCTAGAATTAAACAAGAATTCTATGGGCAAAGTTTCTTTCCCAGAACTGTCCATCTGTAGAATGAATGCAATACCATGTGTTTGCATCCTGACCGACTATAACATGGTCGTCTTCAAATCTAATGAGAATAAATTCAATCCTCTAAAGATATGTATGCCCTATCCAAGTTCCACCAGAACTGATCATGTTGTTTCGCTATCTACCCAACACTTAACTCTTATCTTAGAATGGTGATTAACCCCCCCCCCCCCTCGCCCAAGCAAAAAAAAAAATAGGATAATGAGATAAGAACAATTAAATCTAACCTGAACGTTGGCATAATGGTAAGAGTGTTCGCTAGTGGGTTTGGATACTGGGGTTCAATCCTTAGTTGGAGCATACCAAAACTTTCAAAATGGTACTTGATGTCCCCTTGCTAAACACTCAGCATTATATGAGGAGGATCAGGAACAAGTGGAGCAATCCAAAGAATGGTCACTTAGTTTAACGTTAAAACATTAATATATCTCTGAATTGAAAGAAAATTTCTGTAGACATGTTGTGGTGGTTGGTTTGTTTGTTTTTTTTTTTTTGTTGTTTTTTTCTCTTCTTCCTCAACCTTACAGTTCCTTCTGTTTCTTACAATTAAATTAAAAAATTTTTTAAAATTTTCTCCAACTCAAAGGTACTCCTGCAGTATTTTACCCACCGATTTCACGATCTTAGCCGAGTGTTGATCGAAATCCGTCGGAAAACGCCGGAACATGGCGAGCGGTACGATACTCTATCAGCCAATCAGGGCGCTTCAAACGAATGCGCAGCAGACGAATAATTTTCATTGAAATTACACACATAGCGTTTCATTTCAGTTATTTTATTGTTCAAAGTAAAAATACACAGCCTTTCATTTCAGCTATTTAATTTAGCGATAAAAAAAAAAGGAAGAAATATGAACCTAGGACTGCTGGAAACAACCTTGCACTCCACTGAAGCCGTTGTCGAGTTTTGCCAGGAGAGAAAATTAATTCCTACATCGGTCGCCTGCCCAAAATGCAAAAAACCATTTGCTCCCTACTTTGCATCTACAGTCAGTAGAAAATCTTCCAGTCGGAACTAAAGATAAACAGTAATTGTTGCCCCCCCCCCCCTACAAACATTACTGAAAAAAAAACAAAAAAAAAACATTGTTGTTACTGTTTAATAACGTTTTGTTAAAAACAAACAAAAAAAAAACATTGCAGTGTTTATTACTGTTGCTTACCCCGCCCCCCCCCCCCCAAAAAAAGCTATCGGAAAACAAAATGAACCAAAAAAAAAAATATTCAACAAAATAAATTTATTTTACTTTAAAAAACTTACGGTAAGTGTTTGTGATTTATTTTATCCAAATTTTTTGTATTAATTTTATCCATTTTGTTGTGTGTGTAATATCTTTTCTTTGTAATGTTGTTGCTATTCACATATTTTTAGCGTTCTTGCACCGTAGCTCCGAATTCTCGGCTTTCGTCGGCGTTAACGCCGAAAGCGTTCGTCAACGCTCGGCTAAGATCGTGAAATCGGTGGGTAAAATACTGCAGGAGTACCAACTCAAAGGATACGTATTGCCACTAAGACATGAGAGGCTACTATGATTGAGAGACAAATTTTTACGAGCAACCTAAGTGGAGAGTTGTATAGCAAGATAGTTGTTCACATTACATTTTAAATTTCTGCATGTTGGTACAGTTGGAGAAATGGAGGTGGGGGGGGGGGTCCAAAGGCAAGCAATCTTAGGAAAGAAGTTATTAGAGGAGAAAGTTTTCCGGCATCTGGGGACCCAGGAGTGGGATTTTGATGCTATTTTGGTTGATCAGAAATATTTATATTGAGGTGGATACAAGTCCAGTAAGTTCATCGGAGCAGATTTTGTGAAAGTGTTTGTAAAACAAGCGCAGGGATTCCACATTGTGGCAATGGGGCCAAAGCTTGATAGATAGTGCAGGACCTATTAGGTTAGAGACTATTTTTGTACTCTGTCCGAGAGGGGGAGACTAGTGATTGGAACACCAGCCCAAAGTTGGAAACAATACTCTGTGAATGGGCAAACAGTAGCTTTGTAGAAATACAGGCGTTTACAAATTTTTTAAATGACTATATTGTCTGCTGGGAAATGGCTTTGTAATATTCCGTAGATGGGTAGTTTCAGGGAAGAAATTTTGCACATTAAAGTTTCATTTATTTTTAGGTACACAGATGAAAGGAAATTATTTACAGTGGTTATAGTTAGACATGTTTTTGTCGTGAATATTTCCGGTGGTTGGGCATAAATTGGAGTTTAGTCAAGCACCTACCATGAAAATAATATAAAAGAGTAGAGAATGAACAGCAATCTTTTTTCTGTGACGATTTAGATGTTCGACGTCACATTTGGAAACCATTTAACTTTTAATACATTCCAATTACAGTCCAGTGTGTCTTGCACTGTGAACTGCAAGCGTGAGATCACAAAATGGGCATTTGCAGATGAATGTGTGGCCTGCACTCATTCACTGCCACCAACAATAAACATATATCATCGTATTTGTATACTTCAGTGTTGTCATTAAAAGCACAGGAGAACAATAATAGTTCAAAACTTTATTTAAGAAGAAATAGGATAAAGTTTTGCCAAAAATGTCTGTAGTAATATTTCTTAACAAAAAATTAATAAAAAATTTAAAATGGCCGATCTTGGACGTCTGTCATGATTCCTCGGTATAAAATTTACCTGTGAAAATGAAACTATAACTATGAACCAATCACGATACATTGAAAAAATTCTGCTCAAGTTCAGAATGCAAGATTGTAAGCCGCATTCAACTCCCATCGAAATGGACATAAATAAAAAATATAGGGACCGAAACAAAATTCATAGATAACCGAATATACAGGGAAATGGTAGGAAGCCTCATCTAATTGATGACCGCAACAAGGCCTGACATATGTTACACTGTAATAAAGCTATCTCAAAACTTATCGAAACCGACAATTAAAGACCTTAATCGTGCAAAACAAATCCTTCATTACCTAAAAGGAACCAAGGAACAATCTTCAAGATTTAAAAAATCCACATATCCCCTAAATTTAGAAGGCTTCTCGGATTCGGATTGGGCTAACTCTGAGGATAGAAAAAGTATAGCGGGGTATTGTTTTAGACTGTCAAAGACTGGACCTATGATCTCTTGGAAAACTAAAAAGCAACAAATTGTTGCACTTTCTACCTGTGAAGCAGAATATGTGGCTCTTACTCATTTTCACTAAACCTATAAAAAGAATAAAATTAAGACATTTTATAACCAAACTTTTTGGAATCTAATTATGAATAAATCTCTTTTCAGAAACCCAAAAGGAGAAGCATGAACAGTTAAAATCACACCAAAAAAAAAAAAAATTGTAAATTGTCCCGGGCACGATGTTAAACTGCGACCATTTCTACCTTACTAACCAAATTAACCAATTAATACCTAACATAATGTTTCCAGTTTTTTTGTTACAAAAAAAAAAAAAGCCACTTGTTAAAACCCTTTTGTAAACTTCTTATTTTATCAAATAATTCTTTTTGTATCTTTTTTTTTTTTTTTTTTGACAAACATTTGTTAAAACCAAATGTATATTTGTGAATTTTTATGCATATGTTTATATGTATTTGAAAAGTATTCTATTTGTATGTTTATACATATTTAAAAAGTGTTTATTTTCATATGTATCAAAAAAAAAATGGCTTCTTTTTGCACACATTATACCAATATATTAATTCTTTTTGACCGATGAGAATAAAGACAAATTCCCATAAAAACCAGAAGAAAAAGAAAAAAAAAACAATTATTTTATTGGCTTATTTTTCTTTCTTCATTTATTTTTATTTTTTGTTTATTTATTTTTCTTTCCTTTTCTCAAGTGAAACCAAAATTGAATCCGAAAGGATTTTTCCATTATATCAAAAAAGGGTGTGTGTAAAAAGTTTTTGACTTGTAATGGGGGTATGAGACGAATGAATTTGCCAATCATTTTTATAACCAACGGCTGTGCTAAACAACCAATCAAAACGTCGCAAAATTATTATAAAAATCGTCGAATTTTGGATTCAGTCAGTTCGCCATTTGCTACATCACGGACCACATTTAATTCTTCGCCGCCATCTTGGTTACTGATCTGAACTACGCCGCCATCTTTGTTCAACATAATATCTCAGAACTTAAGAGGTTAACTACGCGATGGACCCCATTTGATTCTTGGTCGCCATCTTGGTTACTGATCTGAACTAAGCCGCCATCTTTGTTCAACACAAATGTCTCAAAACTTAACACAGGTAGCAAATAAAGAAAAGTAGTTGTTAATTGATTCAAAACCTCTGGTCAGAAGAAACAAAAGACAATACAGGGTGTTCCAAAATGTTTGACCTGATTTCGTAGGCCAATAATTTTGACAATTTTCGTTGGAATGACCTCAAATTTTCACAGCTTGTATAGAAACGTTTCAAGTTTTTGTATGTAATGTTTGGTATTTCTACCTTTTCAGACTAAGAAATGCTGTTCACTTCAAAAGAAAAGGCATTTTGCGTGTTAGAGTATGCTCGGACTTGGTCACCGAAGTCAGTGCAGCATGCCGCCTTTATAAATTTTACAAAGAAGGCTTCAACTACAAAGCAAATTAGGAGTTGCCACCAAAAATTTCAAGAAAAGGGCTGCTTATGCATACCTAAATGCTACAGCGAGTTTGGCACGAGTTCGAATACTGACTTGATGTGTGCAGAGTCACAGGTGGCGCTCATATTGAACATTTATGAAAATCTGTCATAGAACCAACAAATATTTGTAGTTTTTTTTGTAAATTTAACCAATTAAACTTATGACCTTCAACATAAAGTGTATTTAGTTTCATTAAGATCCATCAAGTAGTTTCCGAGGTATTGGCATTTAGAATGTGGTCAACCATTTTGGAACACCCTGTAGATTGTTATAAATAAAATAGTTGCTCATTGATTCTAAACCTCATACAAATGTTATGCTGCCTGAAAAGGTCAACTACAGATGGAAATATTGTGTTTACCTTTAAAGAGTGAATGCAACATCCCAGAATCGGTGTGCAAGTGTCCCCAAGTAGTCTGTAAACTAAACTCGGAATTGAGATTGACAGTTGATTGAATTTGCCTCATCTGCATCTACACTTTTCACATATCTGCACTCGCTCACCGACAATAAAGCGATATCGTTATATTTATACATCAGTGTTTGTCGCCATTGTTTTAAACACAACAGAAATACAACAGCAGCTATAGTCATAACTTTTTCTGCCTTAACACAACTAATCTCATTACATGTTTAAATTGTTGCATTATTTGAATCTTTATTTTTATATTTCACTTTTTAGTTTTTGTCCAGAATTTCCTATATTAAAAATACAAAGGTAAAGAAAAATCTGTATAATATATGTGCCTGCGACAGAAAGAGAATATTGTATTCCAAGAATCAAATAAATTGATCAAATAGTTTAATTTTTTAATAAGAAAATCAAATTTTATGGCTAATCAAGAAACCATATTTTGAAAACAGGTTGAAGGAACAAGATAGAGAACTCCAAATAATTTAAACTTGAGGAGTGAGAAGTCATTGGAAATCCTCCAATTCACTTAAAAATTATCTTATTTATAAAACTAAAACTATTTTCTTAATTAATATGCTTTTTGGAATATAATATTTTCTTTCCAACATGCGTATGTACATTATACAGATTTTTCTTTATTTTTGTATTTTAATATAGGTTAAATTCTGGACAAGCACTCGATTTTTACTAGAACAATAAGAAAGACGTAACTTTCCAGTCTCAAGTTTCTTTTCTTTATCATATCCTCAGATTCCTGATTACCGAAATGCCGTCATAGTATCCCGAAATCCCAATTCTGTGAAACGTGTCACATCTTACGCCGAGCGACTTGGTCTGGCCATTGCTGTAATTCATGGGGAAGAGAAAATGGAAGGAAGTGGAGAAGACGGTCGAAATTCCCCTCCTTTGCCAAGTCAGGATCGTGGACGACTTACCTATGGACTTGAATATTTACCGAGTAAGGCCTTTTAATGCATTTTTATTTATTTTACATTGGATTCAATAGAAAAAGTTTTTTGGTTGTTTTCTATTCATGGGTGTCAAACATTGCCTATGTCCCTATCTATTTACTTGCCTCTCAAAGAGGTCAGAGTTAGATTTTAATGCGATGTCCTCAAAAAGGTATACTCTCGATTGGGACAAAAATAAAGATTGACTGTCTAGAACGATTTCTTCTCCACTGACCGAAAAGAGAAAATATGCTGTATAGTATCAGAACAGATACTGCATTTTACAACTCTGCCCTGTACCTATTTACAATGCCTCCCCACGGGGCAGAGTTAGACACCAGGGTCGTTTTTTAATGTGGAGAAAAGGTACAAAAATAAAAATTGTCTCAGTCGTGAAGGGTTTCTCCTCCACTGAAAGAGAACTAGAAATGGAAGTGCCGCACTTTGAACTTGGTCAAAAGGCCAAGTTTCTGCCCTGTAATTTCCCATGTAATTCGGTCATTTTCTTATATTTCCAAGTTGTTAATAAATTACAGTAATCTCCCCTTTGCTTTTTAATAGCAGTTATCTCCCTTGTTTTGTTGTCTCCCGTCTCTCTTCAGACGACAAATACCGAAAAATTGGCTAAAAACATTTCTTCACCCTCAACTGGGCACTTTTCTACAGGGAGGGGTCGCTTTTTTCACCGATATTTTCGAAAGTCATCCCCTCTTTTCGATTGTCTAGCCTTAATTTAAACCTACGTCACTTCCGGTTTGGCGGTGCTCGTAACAGCAAAGATGTTATGTTTTTTATCCCGTTCTTTTCCTCCTTTGCGGTACGAGTTCGAGCCTGTCTTCCTACTACCACTTTTTTTTTTTTTTGCTCAACACACACCTCCAAACACCCTGGCAACAACGGGCACCCATGCTAGTAGGGAAAACGGATTAATACCGTATGATCTAAATTTTTAGTTTGTTATTGTTATTATACTGATTTCACAAAAATATAGTTTTGTTTCTAAAAAAAAAAATTTTTTCCAATGAAAATTTATGTCAAATTTGATACTTAGATATCATCAGAACCTACCACAGATTTTATTTTAAATTTCATCTAATCATGACTTTGATATTAATACAAAATATTTTCGTTTTTTTTTGTTTTTTTTTTTTTTTCATATTGTCACTTTAATCTATGTGTCTATAACATTTCATGTCTACTAAATAAATTTATCTATCTTATATATATATATATATATATATATAATGACTTTGTTTGTGTGAAGAATAGTCTCTACTAAACTCCTCTTTAAATTTTTGTTCTACAAACTTGAAACTTGATATTTAGAGGATTTGGTCTAGTGGAACAAATTTGATCAGTAAAAATAGTTGCTAAATGATCAAAATTGAAAAAAAAAAAAAAAAAAAAGAAGCTTTTCACTTGACAGGCGTAAGTCGATTGAAAGAGCTCTTATATGCATGCCCAAATAGGCTAAACAACATTGTTTTGCAGTGTTCGTATGCATATGGATTTAGGTCAGATGATAACATAAGTTTGGAGAGCTATATGTTTTGGTTTCGGTTTCTATTCTAGTTAATGGCACCCAAATCATTTTTTTTTTTTTTCCATTTTGAAATCAATACTATATATTGAGTAGAATATAATAATAAATATGAAATCTGCATAAATTAAAATATCATATTTTACAACCAAACAACACTGGGCGGCATGCTAGTCACTAATATATATTTACTAGTTAACTTGAATATTAAACAGACACAACTGGTCTGGAAAGGGAGACAACTCACTGCATGTTGTCGTAAAAAAGTACTAGTAGGGTGACATCGTCCTCATCTTATACCAATCGAGTGGTCAAATTTGACTATAACAAAACCATATCTTGTGTTAGAGTACTCCTACTACCACTCCTACTACTGAGACAATTAATTTTACTTATCCTTGAATGAGTATTCTCATTAAACATAAACCTTTTCATAAAGGTGATTCATAGAAGGCAATGCAATGCAGAGATGTAACAGATAGACACAAACTGAAGCAAAATACGACAACGTGTAATGAGTTATGCAGTTTCACCTTTTATTTATACAATACACTCACGCATATATATATATATATATATATATATATATTATTATTATTATATTGTGTCAGTGTGATCTGATGGAAGTTACCCTTCATCAGATGTGTTCAACTTTTATTCAAATGTGTATATGTAGGCCGCTATGAACGAGAGCAATTTTGCAGAAATTGGAATGAATTTGAAATCAAGTTTGTTTGTTTTCTTTTTTTTTAATTTTATTTCAAGTCTATTGTTATTTTTTAAACCTAATGATGTAGCGTCAATATCAATATTATTGTTTTTATGTGTATTTATAATTTTATTTATATTTTAACTCTAATTTTATTTATTCGCTGCATTCTGGTTAAATAAGTTGGTTTAAATTAACCTAGTTAAAGGGAGACAACTTTATAAAGATTTTAAGATTACACCGTCATTAATTCATATTAATACATCTGTTCTTGATTTTTTTTCTTCCAATGTTTTAAGTGATTCTTCTTCCAGAATCATCTGTCCCTCATATCTGGTGTCATTTCCATTTACTCGTATTATAGGCTTCTATTCTTTTGATACTGAATTCATGGTTATGCTGCGCTTTTGGACCTTTCTGATCCCTTGTCTTCTACATTTCCTATCTACTAGCTTTGTCTGGTCGGTTTTTAATGCCAGGGAAGATGCAGTTCTCAAGAGGTCACTGTCTATATGAGAACAAAAAATGTGTATGAATGGAGCTACTTCTTGTCAAAATTGCCGTCATAGATACGTTGGTGAAACCCAGTGTAAGTTAGAAAAAAGGCTCAATGAACAGAAGAGATATAAAAAATAGCAATTCAATTCTCTGAGTGCATTATTCCCTCATTCATTGCAGCATAATCATACCTTTGACTTTAAATAAGCAAAAATAGTTAAATTTATTTCAAATAAACCATGCCAGAGATTTCTTGAATCAGCGCTTATCACAAATTCAATCACAATTAAACAACGTGCAGGTTTCTATAATGTAGCGGCATTAATAAGTAAACTTTTATTAAAAGAACATAATTTAATTGTAAACACAGGTTAACCTCACACCATAGAAACACCTTCTGTAACAATTAATACATATAATCTCAATCAATAAATTACATAACAAAAACACGCTCATTTCATTTCTGTTACACACCTATATTTAAATTTTAACAGACACATTTTTTCCAGAAAGAATATTAACTGTGTTCATATCTTTTAAAAACATTAACGGCTATATGACGTTATTAAAAATCTTCCTCTCTTTAACAATGCAGCCCCCCTCCTTGTTTGAATTTCCAACGTCTTTTTCCAATTCTGAAATAGAACCGCATCACACTTTACGTGTGAAACATTTTTGTACTGGTGTTGTTTGTTTTCTTAATCTCATTCATCCTGGGGAAGTTGCAAAATAAAGACGAAATGTTGATGAATTTATAACTCGGGTTGTTCCTTCTTATTTCTCTAAATGACTATATGTATGTAAATGACCTGTATATATATCTTTCTTCTTTTTGTTTTTTTAGTGTTACAAGCCAAAGAAAAACCTCCTATAAATGTGGTTGGAGATGTGGGTGGGCGCATTGCCATCATCGTTGTAAGTGAAAAGTTGATCTTGAGTTTTTTTTGGGGGGGGGGGTTTCTTAGTTTCATACAAGAAAATATATATGGTTAAAAGAAAACTAATTCAAACTTATGTTTGCTGTTTATCAAGAAAAAGGATTTTTTTTTAATCTCATTTAAAATTATTTTAAAACAGGTTTATTTTCAACTTAAAATTAAAGTCACATGTGAATTAATAATTGAATTCACTTTCAACAAATACAAAACTTCACAGTATTTTCTCAGCAAAACAAAAAAAAAATGCCCTTCTAAGTGTCCAAATGTGAAATAGTTTATCTTTTGTAAAATAAAATAGTCACTTTTGGACCAGTTTTATGAATCCCTTCGCAATTTTTGGGAGAATTGAAACAGAAAATAACGATCCTTCATAATAGTTCTGTAGCTGTTGTATTTTTTTTTTTTTTTTTTTTTTTTTAAATTTCACACACATGTACTTTATATGTCTGGGAGTTTTCTTAGGCTTTTGTATCGGAATGCCTCTGATAAATATAAAAAATATCAGATTAAATAAGGAACAATCCAGTTTTGACCAAAGTTAACACTCTTATACAGCCTAATATCAGAAATGTATTTGAGAAGTTATATCACCACACAAGCAGAAAAGCCCATCTGTTAGTTATAAAATTTGATTATCTTATTTAATAATAAAATACTTGATCAATTTATGTCATTTTTGGAATATGATTTTTCCCCTTCACAGGTATGTACATCGTACAGATTTTTCTCTAATTTTTTTTTTAATATAGGGTTGATTCTACACACTCTTAAGTATTAAGGCTATCCTGGAATATATGGAAAAATATCACGGAAAATCCTAAAATTTTAGTTTGAAATTTGTCTGGGAAACCTGTCATGCGTTAACTTTTCTTGGTTTCATTTGTTGGTTTAACGTTTGTGTTGAATGTTTTCTTTTTTCAGGATGACATTGTGGACGATGTGAAATCATTTGTGAAAATTGCTGAAGCGTTGAAAGCGAGAGGAGCCTACAAGATTTATGTGATGGCAACGCATGGCCTCCTTTCTTCAGATGCACCCAGACTCATTGATGACTCCCCTATTGATGAAGTAAGTTTCAAAACTGCCTCCCCCTCCTCCAAGAAAGTTAGAACGGGCACTTTCTCATCCAAAAAACGTTTCTGATGAGAAAAAGCAAGTCTTAACTTTATTCTTTAATAGTTCATATATAAAATAAGATATTGGTACTTTAGTGAAATCAATGGTGGAAAAGGTGACCATTAAAGATTTTTCTTAATCTTTGATAATGTTTAATATTTCCATGATATGTTTGTGTGACCTGTGAAATAATTATATTGTCGAAGGCAAATCCTGAAACTTTTTGAATTATTTTTCATGCAAGGCAAGTAATGGCTCATTTTTTTTCTCTTTCTCCCTTTCTTTTTTCCTTTCTCGCTTTCTTTTTTTTCTGTCTTTCTCTTTTTTCTGTCTTTCTCTTTTTTTTCTCTCTCTCTCTCTCTCTTTCCCTCTTTTCTCTCTTTCCCTCTTTTCTCTCTCTCTCTTTCCTCTCTTTCTTTTCTCTTCTTTTCTCTTTCTCTCTCTCTTTTTTCTCTCTCTTTTCTTTTTCTCTTTTTTCTTTTTCTCTTTTTTCTTTTTCTCTTTTTTCTTTTTCTCTTTTTTCTTTTTCTCTTTTTTCTTTTTCTCTTTTTCTTTTTTTTCTCTTTTTCTTTTTTTTCTCTTTCTTTTTTTCTCTTTCTTTTTCTTTCTTTTTTTCTCTTTCTTTTTCTTTCTTTTTTTCTCTTTTTTCTCTTTCTTTTCTCTTTCTTTTTTCTTTCTTTTTTCTCTTTTTCTCTTTCTTTTTTCTCTTTTTTCTCTTTTTTTTCTCTTTTTTTCCTCTTTCTTTTTTTTCTTTAACTTTTTTCCCTTTTTCTTTTTTATAAACAACTCTCATCCTTATGTGTATTTTATATTTAGCGACTCCATTGTTATAGTCAGCTATCCTAACTTCCAGCTGCTATCAGAATCAGTTCTTTTGCTTTTTCTCTCACACCTATATCTCCCATTTTTTTATTTGATAATCATTGAAAAGTTTTTTCAGTCTTATTTTAATCAAGAATTATTGTAATTAGTTTTATTTTTAAAAGAATTATTGAAAACACTTTTTAAAATCTTTTAAAACTATTTTGGGAATATTATGTATTGGATACATTTTTTTTTTTATGATGTTTGTAATTTTGATTTCGATAATTTCATTTGTTATTTTGATTTCAACAAGGGTGAATTCTAAGGTCAAAATCCGACTGTCGGTGGACCAATCCTTTTGATTTTTATACTTTCATAAACATATATTTATTATTATAAAATTCAAATAAAAAGCTTATTTTAAAAAAAAACGTGTTCTTATAATTTCATAAACATATTTATAAAATTTCAAATAAAATAAAAACTTATTTTTTTAATGTTGCTATTAAAAGAATGCAAAGCAAATTAATCTGGCAGACACTTGTGATGGGTATATGCAGAAGTGCCCAAGAATGCTGTGTACATGCTTTCACTGGACACCACTTGAAATAACAGAATGCACTCACCCAAGGGCCACATAAAGATGACACGAGTCATCTGACAGTTACCTCATGCGTTGCTCTTGGCTCGTATGAGCATTTTTAATTATCGACATTATTGTTTGAGTCAGTGTTGATCATATTGACATGTTGGACCATATCGGCATTACTGTTGGATTTGTGTCAGCGAATATTTTGGTCCGAGTGAAGCGTGACACAAGGTCAGAAAATTTAAAAAGCCAGTGCCTTAGAAGGAGAGCACTTTTACCTGCAAAAAGTGCCTGGGCAGCCCCGTCAACATTTCCCTAATTAGGGGCGCCTCAAGCAATTTGCAATAAACTTACCCCTTTTCAAAGGGCGAGAAGGCAAATGACTGGGAGAATGAACATCCTAGAACTGCACAGGACCATACCTCAGACAACAAATTCTGGTGGTTTTGAGGCTGAGGGGAAAACTCTTTGGCATCTTCGGTGTGAATTTGTGTCTCATATGAAGAAGGCAATACAGTATCCTGCCAGATCTGTATCTCAACTTGAGCTAAATTGTAATTGCTCGAGAACCAACCACCAATATTCATGACAAAGAACACCCTACCGGAGATTTTCCTTCAAACTTCTCGGCTTAATCTTCGCAGGCAATATGAACTGGAACAAAATACATTAAGGATATTGCGAAGGCTGCTGCAAAGAAGGTGGGTTTCCTCTAACGTGCTAAAAGGCTACTCACACCTGAGAGTAGCCTGTGCCTCCACAAAGCCACCATTTGCTCATACATGAAGTATTGTTGTCACATCTGGACTGGTGCATCTACCACTAGTCTCTCCCTCTTGACTAGGACCCAAAAAAGTCTTCAACCTAATATATCCCACTTTGTTAAGCTCCATCCCCTGTCTCATTGCTGCAATGTTGTATCTAGGTGCCTGTTTTACAAGCATCTTAATTGAATGTGCTCTGATGAACTTGCTTCCCTCACGGTCCTGATATGCAGAAGTTTAAATGTAACATAAGCCAACATCTTGTTAATCTTTCCTAGGCATGGTCCTAAATAATAGCCCTTTATGTCCAGGTGACAATATGCCTTGCTAGAGGTGAATGTGATTAAAAAAAAAAAAAAAAAAATGAAAGAAATAGCTGGACGGAAATTAGAAAGAGCTGCACATATGTAGAAGTATTCAAATTGCCTGGTATATTTCTGCTCAAGTTTTGATATGCCTGCTACTACCAACCGAACTACAACTAATCCTTATGCAAGAGATTGTGTATAAACACAGAAGAACTGACTTCCCCCAAAGGTGGAAGTTTTATGAGAGTATGAAATTCATAAGCTAGTTGCATGTATATCCTCATCAGGGGGATGAAGACGTTAAATTTTTGCAGCTCTTGCAGGGAGGGGTTGACAACCTCCTACATACAACAACTGGTATTCCCAAATTGGTCACCCATCTGGTACTGACCAGACTCAACATTGCTTAACTTCAGTAATCGAGTGAGAACTGGTGTGTCAGTGTGATTGGTTGTATGCTTTAGATTCTATATAAAAGTGTGATTTTATGAGATTTACTAGAGGATGACTCTCTCCATTCCCGAGAAATGCTACCCATACAATTGGTAATAAAATTCACAATTATTTCTACGGTCCAACTATATTTGTCCAAGTTTCAGTCATAAATGTTCAACAGTTTCTGTTTTTATTTCAACAAGATGTTTAAAAACTGTTGAACATCTGAAACTTGGTGGACAAGTCAGGCGTTAATTGAAGCTTATTTTCTTAAATATGGTTGAATTGCAGAAATTATTGTGAATTTTACCAGCGATTTCATGGTTAGCATTTGAGATGGGGGTGGGGGTGGGGCACTCTGTATTTAACTGAATAATGTGTCTGTGTATGTACACTTTGTTTTGTTGTTGTTTCATTAAAAAGAAAAATCTTTTGGTACACCCAAATAAAATGTGTGTTTGAATATTTTATTATCTTCATCAACTTCAGGTGATGTGATGTTTTACACTTTTTTTTTTTTTACTCAAAGGCGGGCTTTTATATCAAAGCTAGTGAGCATAGTCAAAGAGTCAATTAGATGGAAAGCATCTGGCATAAGATGTTTGCTGTGCCAAGCAGAACTGACTTCTGGAGTATGGTGATGTTGTATTTGATTCCAAAGGAGTTCAACTGTTTTTCAAGATCATCTGGAATTGAGTCAGGCACACCTGTGGGGATTGGCATAATGGAAGTTCTCCATTCTCAGTTTCTGATAGTTTTGTAGTTTCTTATTTTTTTTGTTTGCTAAATTGAAGTCGTTTGGGCAAGCCACATCAATAATTTGGCATTCATTGGTCTTTTTGTTCACAGCTACAATATTCAGTTTCCTGTGAGTTATCTCTCGGTCACACTGAACCATGAAATCCCAGAGAATCTTAACATCCTCATTTTCCACTACTGCTTCTGGGTGATGTTCGAACCACTTGTCCATCTCTTGAATTCCAAACTTTTGGCACAAACTCCCTTGCAGATATGCATATACTTTGTCATGGTAACATTTATATGCTTTTTGAGCAAATGTAGAACACGCACCAACAATGTGTGATACAGTTTCAAGAGTTACAACCATACAGTCTGCACTTATCAGACCAGTCCTTCCTAAAGATGTTTCTATTGATTGCATTTGTATTTATTGCCTGCTCCTGAGCAGCAAATATAAGATTTTCTGTCTGTCTTTTCAAGTCACCTTTAAACAAAAAATTCCACATCTTCTGACATTTTAGTGCTTTAGTATCTCATTCAAACTGATCGTGAAGTTTTATTATTACGAACTTAGTCTACTTTTCTGCTATTATTATTATTATTATTTTTTTATTATCATTATTATTATTAATAATAGTTTTATTATTATTATTATTATTATTACATAGTTTATGTAATCAGTTATGCTAAGTTTGAATCTAGTCAGATTTAGTGTAGTCACTTACGATATATTTTTTATTTACAAGAGAGTTATCACTTATCAAGGTCCAAAGGCAACTCAAGGATAAGGGTTAATGAGTGTTAGGTGGTTGATGAGACAACACCGAAATGATTGGTAGTTGTAGAAATTGGGTAGAATCTGATTATTTAAGAGGATGACTCAGCAAGAACTTGTTTACATTAGACTTGAAAGCTACTATGTTGTAGTTAGCTGAGAAACAGCTCCATAGTATATAGTTCTACAGGTGGGCAGTTCTAGGAAAGAAGTTAAGTCTATCTTAAAAGCATACTTGCATAAATACATTGAAAATCACTCATATTTTGATTATTTAGATGAACATCATCGTTGACCTTTTTAATTAAAGATGTTGTCATCATCATTAGTTTATTGTCTATTTCATGTACTGGCATATTTGTAGGCCAACATATGTTAATCTTATTCTGCTGGCTTTTCCAAACCCGGTTACAGTCAGCTAATGTACTTCCTAACTTCCAGTGTAGCCCTACTGGAAGCGGTCACAAGGCAAATCAGTTTCTTCACTTGTTCTTCAGTATTTCTATTGTGAAGCGATTTATTGAAATAAAATATAAGAAAAGGACATTATCGAAAAGTATACAATAAAAATTAACAAAATTATACAAAAAAACAAAAAAAAAAAGAACACAATTATTATTAAATAGTTCATTACTTAAAAAGATTTTAAAAACTGTTTTCAAGAAATCTTTAAAAAAAAATTTTTTTAAAGAGCACAAAAATGTGATTTCAATAATAAGAATTATTGAAATCACATTTTTATAATATTATAGAAAAAAATTAAACTAATTTCAATAATGCTTAATTAAAATTGGACCGAAAAATTTTTTCAATGATTATTAAATTAAAAAAAACAAAAAGATAGGAAAAATGTAATAAAAAAAAAAAAGGTTACATGCACAGGGAAGATATAAGTGTGAGAGAAAAAAGCGAAGGAATTTATTTGCCTTGTCACCACTTCTGGTAGTGCTATGTCGGCAGTTAGGAAGTACATTAGCTGACTATAACCCAAAACCCACACTTGACCTTGTGTCTAACCTCCTGGAGTGGAGGTAAATAGACACTACTTTATGTTCTTGCTTTGTGCCATTTTTTCCTCTTCATTCACTTGTGCCATTTTACTGTGTATTGTTCAACAGATAATCAAAAGCAGTTGTTTTTTATTTTATTTTATTTTTGTTTATTATTTTAGCCAATCAATTTTTTTGGTTTTTCTATGTCTGTCTGTCTCTCTCTCTCTCTCTTTCTCTCTCTCTCTCTCTCACACACCCCCAAACATTCATATCTACTTTTGCATTTCAGGTTGTAGTGACCAACACTGTTCCCCATGACATTCAGAAGCTTCAGTGTCACAAGATCAAAACGGTGGATGTGAGCATGATGCTGGTTGAGGCCATCAGGCGTATTCACTATGGAGAATCCATGTCGTACCTCTTCAAGAACATTGGCTATGATGACTAGACCAGATTGACATGCAAACCCCCTTGACACAACCCGCCAGTTGAGAGCCTGTGGTCACTTTCTTTCATATCCCCTACCCCAACTGAGTTTCCTATCATCGCTACTTCTCCCCCTACTCCTTCCTTCCTTCTGTCTTTCTTTATCTCTTCCCCCTTTATTTGCCCTTATTTTTTCTCCTCTTTATCTTATCCTTTTCTTCCTTCCTATCTTTACGTCTTCCTCTGTCCTTATTGCTATTCTCTCCTCCTTCCTCTTCCCTGCCTGTCTCTTCCCTCCTTTCTCCCTCCCTACCCATATTTTCTCCTTCCTTCTCTCCCCCATCTCTATCCTTATCTTTCCTTCCTTTCTGGCTATGTCTCCTTCTCCTCGTTTGCTCCCTCTTCCCATATTTCATCCCTCGTTTCCTCCCCCTTCCGATGTCTCATCCCTCCTCTTTTCCTCCTCTCTGCCCTTAACTCTTCCACCCCTCTTTACCCTTATCTCCTCCTCCTTTCCCTCTCCGCCCTCCTCTCTTCCCATATCTCCTCCCTCTCTCACAAGTAAATCGGAACATCATCATAAATACAGGCTCAAATAATGATGTCAATATGGAAGTTCCTTAAAAACTATAGTTTTCTTGTTTCCTTTGTTTACCCACTTAAAAAAAAAAAAAAAAAAAAAAAAATTATTTCTCTAGTCTTCCCTGCCCCCCCCACTTCTGTTTTCCTCCCACTACTCCTACCTTTTACTTCCACCTTCCTCTCTCCCAATCCCCTCTTTTCAAGGACACATCAAAATGTTCTTAATCTACAAGTAAACGGGGGCCAGGTGAAAATTGGTGCCAAAGTCATTCTAACCCTCATTCTCCACCACCCACACACCCAGTGATAACCTTTTTTTTTTCTTTTTTTTTTTTTACAAGTTGTTCCAGTGTTGTTGGTTCAAGTCCTGCTGTTGATTCATTTTGGCCTTTTCATATCGCATGACAATAATTGACTCTTAAACAAGCTCCACACAACGTGAAAAGGAAGAGAAAAAAATAGGCTTAGACGTTTGCCTTAACTTGTGTATTTGTTGTCTGCCTTCTCACATCCAGGCATTTTATAAAAATTGACATTTGCAACAACGATGCACTCTGCTGCACCCCATGAAAAACAAGGCTGGTATCTTCCTTCTCAGAATTAGAATTTTCTAGACCAAAAGAATATATATATATATATATATATATATATATATATATAAATATATAAATAAACAAATAAATGAGTTACTAGTAAAAGCAAACGTTTTTTTTTTATTATTTATTATTTGGGGAAAAAGGGACTTGTTGCTTTCTTTTCATGTTTTCTTTTTATTTTATTTATAATTTAATCTCATAAGATTGTTATTTTGTTTATAATTTGATCCCATAAGATTCTCTAGGAAACTGGAGGAGCCATTTTTTGTTTGATTTTGACTTGGTTTGCTTAGCAGAAAATTTGTGTATTTTATAATTTAATTTTTATTTTTTAATGTAATTTGTTAATTTTATTTTAATACTAGCGGGAGACGACTGGGTAAAGCCAGTCGTAAAAGACATTTAAATATATTTTAATTCACGCAGATTCTGTATTTATTATTACAGAGCCAATTCTCCCTTGAATATCATATTATACCTAGTATATGTGATTTCGAAAAAAAATTATTGTTTTAAATGATTTGTGTGCGATCACCTAGAATCGAAACCAAAACATTTAGCACTCCAGCCACGCTTCCTACCATTTGAGCTACCAACAGATAAGAAAGATTTTAAATTAAACCACTTGAAGATATGAATGAATTTGCATATGTGCAAAAGTAATAGAAATGTCAGCAAGTTGAAATAAACCATTTGCATTTCAATTTGCCAACGTGTTTCTGTGCACGTTAGTCATTCAGCTAAAAGATTTTACTCGTTATAAACCATCTTTGGTGTATGATTAATATTTCCTGTTAATTGCAATGTTATGTGGCCAGTAGTTTAAGAGTTTATCGGTTAAATATTTACACACATGCATATACGTACATTTATTGTTTTATTCATAGATTTTAATTTTTTTTTTTTAATTAAATGACATTCAATTATTTTTTTTCATTTCATCTAAAAGCTTTTAATGTGTACACACATGTGGAGCTATACAAAATATAAACAATGATACCAAATTTATTTTTGGTAGCACAACGAACAAATGAATTATGATTATTAGAAATTAGAAAAGTTGCAGTGTTATGAACTATCAGTCGAGAAGCCAATTTTCAATGTATAACTAAAAATGCAAATTTCAAACAAGTGAAAAACTCCTTACAAATGTATTCTGTCACCTTGTTGTAAATAAAAATTAATCGTAATTGAGGCAATAATTATTAAATTAAGTCAGCCTAAATGATAAAACTGCAGTTTAGTGGCCTGAATAGAATATGATAAAAAATTATTGATAATTTTTTTTTATTATTATTAAGATTATGACATGCTGAATTTTTGAGTTAAAATCAATTAAATATTACACATGAAATCTGAAGAAAATCATTTTTTACACAAGTAAATGCATTATAACGTATTTACTCATTTACGCATGATATGTAGCATGCAACCATCTTGGAAATATTAGCATACTTACTCATTTAAACTGTTTTTTCTTCAGATTTCATGTGTAATATCAAATTGATTTTAACTTCAAAATGTTCAGCATGTCATCTATTATATAAATGCCAAATGTCTGTATGTTTGTTTTTATGTCCGCTAAAAACTTTTGTTATGTGCATTGTGCACGCATGAACGGCGTTGTTAGAAAGAGCAATTTCTCCGACAAAAAATATTGGAGAATTGGAAAAATCCTCAATTATTTTATATAGAAATATCGTTTTCTTTGAAGACGGGAAGGGATCAGATAAAAACCTGCTTTTCAATACAATTTGCAAATCGCACATGCACGAATCGTTATCTTCTTCTGTTTTAAAAACCTAAATTTGTCATGTCATAGCATGTGTGTCCTCCTGGGCCCATCGATAAGAGTATTTGGTTATTAACTTCAGTCATGCGAGATCTCACTCAGCACGCATCAAATTTTTTTTCTTTCTTTTTTTGCTTACAAAATTTTTTGCTTTCAGTTTCACTTTCGCTTCTGACTGGTGCCACCCAACTCCCATTTTTTTTTTTTTTTTTTTTTTTTACGACCAAGTGATGCCGGGTGCCTTCCCTGCTAGTAATTTTAGAAAAATAATCATAAATGCATCCAAAATGCAAATTAAAAATCGCTATACATAATTTTCATAGCATTCTTTTCAGATTGCTAAACTGCAGTTTTACCACCTATACATTGGGTAAAATCCCATTATTCCTTGATAAAACATGCCAAAAAAATGACACAAAACTGCAGCATTGATTTTTCGTGTAAGGCTCATTTCAACAGTTAGCACATTGAATCTTCTTAATATGATTCATGATAGTTGAGATCAAGTTAGTATTGTTTATTACTCTGCATCTTTTCTTTACTTTTTTTAGTTATAATTTTATTTCTTGAGATTCACTATGAAATTATTTTAGTATGATGCAACAAATTTATATAGCAATAAAAGAAAATAAGTTTTTTTTGTTTTTTTTTTTAAATTTTTTATTAAAAGACACTTTTCATAAGTATTTCAAGCCAAATTTTTATTTTCATTATATCTAAAAACTTTTAATATGTGCAAAATATATTGCAAAATATAAACAACGGCACTGAATTTATTTTGGTAGCTCAATCAGACATCGAACTATGACCATTCAAAATTTGTTAGAAATTAGAATTTTTGCAGTGTATAACTAAAAATCTCATCTTCAAAAAATGTGAAAACAAAGGGCTTTTACCATTCTCCCCCCCCCCTTCTGCATAAAACTAAATCTAGTCTACATTACGACACCTTGCACCTGTAGCAGAGCGCAGACGCACATATGGCAGCTGTATGCAAATGACCGAGGTGAGTGCAAGGTGGCATCATGGCAAGGAAGAAGGGAAAACATTAAAAAAAGAAAAACGTGTGCGCAGATTGATGATCATGTTAGAGGGAGGACAGAGATGGATATGTTACACACATAGGCCAAGAGCGACAGGTTTGAACAAGAGACAAGGCTGGAAAGTACCTGCAAATAAATGTCTGTTGTTTCAACAGAAAAAAGTGATTTGAGTTTTAGAAGAAATGTAGGTGCATTACTCTCCTAATAATTATTCAATTAATAATCACAAAAACAACAAAACACCTTCTTGAAACAACAATAAAAGGGGTTTATTGCAGAAGAAGGACGAGATTGTTTCTCGAACTGAAAACAAAGAAAGGGCAAAGGAATCTGCCTGGCTGGGTGTCGTCTGCTGATGGTCAGGTAGGTGAGCGACGGATGGCAGTAGCCAGTGAGTAGCGGTGTTAGGAGTGCTGTGAGAGAGATCTATTCTGGTCACTGGCTGGTGTCTCTTTGCCCAAATCAGCTGAGTTTCCAAAGGGCTAAAAATAGTCTTTTAGGGGACAGCTAAAATCAATGTGCTCTGCCAACCGATTGGTCAGCCTTGCTGAATCACGTTGGCAAAGGGCATCGATCTGCATATATAAAAAGTTTGTTAACCGCTACATCGTTATTCCTTGTAATTGTCTCCTTGTGACGGTGACTACATGTTAACATTGTGTAACCTTACACACCTAGCAACTATGTTGCCAAATTCATAATGTTTGGTTGCTCAGAAAAGGGGTGAATCTTATACATAGAAAGATATAAACGTAAATGCATACTTGATTTTAAATAGAGATTACTGTGAGATGCTTCAGCAGCGGACTTATTTGAAACTAGTAGATACATCCTGTGTTGTCCTAGAATCAATTAGAATCATGTACTTCTGCTCCCAACTCTGAACCCCATATTACAATTGAAGAGTTCAAATGCAAAATGCAATTAATGCCATTTTCAAAATTATAGAAAAAAAAACTATCAAGGCACAATTAATCTAAAAAATAAACTTGTTTTTCTTTTACAAAGATTTTTAACGAAAAAAAAAAAAAACGAAAATAATGGCACACGGAATTGGAAAAAATAATATTAAGAAAAAAAAAATTTTGTAAATACTTTTTTATATGAATCTAAAAATATATTTGCCAAAAATAAGCTCTCAATTGAAATTTATGAGTAAATTCATTTTATTGTTTATTTTAATAATACCACAACAGATTTTTACGATGTTTTGCACTGACAACCTAGTAGCTGGTCTGAGTAAAAGTTGCTTTAATAGTAAAACAGCAGCAGGAGCAAATAATCGTACATAGTTAGTTGTACAATTATAGTAAACCCTGTTATGTACAATCAAAACCCGGCATGACTAAATGTCCGATTTGGCTGCTGCTGGTTCAAGCAACTTTATATCTTTATATGTTTCTATATGACAAACAGCAGGAGCAGCCAGTCGTACAATGATCGAGAATAATTTTGGTCACATATTTACTAAAACCGCTATATAATCATAAATAGAAATTAATCATAATGAAAGCAATGACAGATCAAAGCAAAATGAAATTACCCTTCCAAAAAAAAAAAATACATGTATTTCAACAGGTAATATATTGAACCCTTTTAATATGATTCATAGCACAGTAAAGAGCATTAGTCAAAACATACGTTTTTATTTTGTTTTGTGAGGTGCTCAAAGTTGCTGACAAACTAGGAATCGAGTTGGTGAAGTAGTTTGGCTGAGACAGCTTTTTATGACTGTGAGATTCCAAAAACTTGAGCTATATCCCCAACCTCTACAAGAGCAACGGTGTGGCTCTTGATCATGACCTTAAGTTTGCTAACCAAGTCATAAAACTGCTCAAGTGTATCTTGGGCACTCACATATGTGGTATGTACTGTACTGTGGTAGCACTCACCCTAGGCGGGTTGAACCAGCTTTCTTTGAAGGAGGAAGTTTCATGGGAATGTCAGATTTACTAGTTGACCCCTGTTGCATGTATATCTCTGTTGGCAGAAATAACAATGTTAGATTTTTGTAACTGTTGCAGTGTTGATGTCCTCTTACAATACAATGGCCCAAAGTTGGTTAACTTCAGTGATCACATGAGAACTGGTGTGTCAACTTGATTATGCCATATATATATATATATATATATATTATATAAGAACAAGTAGTTAATAAAACATGTTAAAAAACACTTTGAAAAAAAGTTAAAAACATATTTAATTTTAAAATTAAATATGTTTTTAACTCTTTTTCAAAGTGTTTTTTAACATGTTTTATTAACTACTTGTTCTTATTATAAGCTCTATCTCCTATTTGGTTTTATCGAGCTTTTACATCTGGTTGAGATTACTTCATGAATATTAATTCTTTAATATTTATAATTTACTGTAGTTTTACCATCTTGAATCATTTTGGTAAACTTAACTGTAATTCTTATTATATATATATATATATATATATATATATATATACACAGGGTGTCCGTAAAGTTACTATACAGTCTTACAAGTTATTATACAGACACCCTGTAATATATTAACAGTACAGTAAGATATTGTATTAAAATATTTATTTGTAACAAAAGAAATGAAAAGAAATAACACCTTTATGTTTATAAAAATCTCAGAAAATACACGTGTTACATCCGAAAAGACTAACAATCAAGGCAAACAATTTCTATGACAAATATTCAAATTGGAGGCCTTCGCTTCAAAATAAATTTGCGTTCTTCCAAAGTTAGCTTGCGTGGCATGCTTGATTAAATAAACCTGTAAAAAAAAAATATATTAACTATTAATACAAATATAATACAATAAAACAATAAGACTGTATAGTAACTTTACGGACACCCTGTATGTATATATATATATATATATGTGTGTGTGGTATGGTGAGCGTCAACAATTCGGTTTTGTGCTCGGCAGAAGCATCTCAAATGCCATTTTCATATTTTCAACAGGATAAGTACAACACGTCCAGGAAATCACTCTACGTCCTACAACATACAACGCCCGTTATTCCTAAATGCTCACCCATCTTACACTGACTATAGTTCAACATTGGTTCGCATTGAATCACCTCAGTTAAGCAATGTGTCAACGTGATTATGACGTGTGTGTGGTATGGTGAGCATCAAAAAAATGTTTTGTGCTAGGCAGAATTTTCATATGCTTACCAACTGCACGATAAGTACATCACATCAAGGAAATCACTTTTACATTCGTTGACCTTGATCTAGACATTTGATCACATGCCTAGTAAAGTGCTTTGGTAGGCAATGAGTAGCCTTGGGTTAGAGGAGTAAGCTGTCTGTGTTGTCTAAAGCATATATTAAAATGCCTATAGTTATGTTCGTATCAATGGCCAATACAGCAAGAAGTTTGGTGTGGACATTGGGATCTATTAGGACTTTGTGCTCTGCTTATTTCTTTTCACCATAGTTCTGAAAGTATAAGTTCTGCATTGCTGTCCAATGACGTATGCAAACGAAGGAATGCAACTTCAGTTTTCTGACATCAAAGACAGGCATAGAGAGCAAAAGACCGAAGAAAAAAATTCTGATCTCCAGTGTTGCTTGTGAATTCCTGCAAGATGCTGACATGTTTCCCTATATTGTCTGTTGCAGTGAACTCCATTTCAATTCCCCCAGTGCAAACTAGGAGTTCATAACGCATAACTTTCTACATAATAATAACGGTTTGTATTCTGCATAAGTACCAAAAACTGATTAATTTATAAATTTTGTAAGTGTTATAAAACTTGTTCATACAAAATTTTTTAAAACTATTTGCAAATAAATATATACATGCATAATGGAAATGAGGAGAGAACTTGAATGCCTACTAGACTACACTATCCAGGAGTTTGTCAGGACAACCTGGCATAAGGATACTTTCCCCTACAAGTAAACTCTGACTAAATATTCAAAATCACATAGTATTCACAGTCCAAATAAGATCTTGATATGATTAACCCATGGGGGCTTTTATGAGGAATGGTGCGTCTTCTTGAAGTGATAAAGCCTATAGTGACAGCACGGAGCTGGATATTCCACCAGACTAGATGAATTCTTGTTGCAGAATCCAGTAAGACTAAGAGACCACAAGAAAGATATACTATAACATATTTAAATGGTCAATTGGAGAGAGGAAAATTGTTCTTAACTTCTTTACTAACTTAACATTTGAGACATAAAGATTTAATGTAATATTCAATATCCATGTATCTTATATAGAGATCAAGTATTAGCTCCAAGTAGGGGTCTCTTGATTTTTGAGAACTATGATGGAAGTATAACGAAACCAAAACAAGAAAAGACGATTTTTATGGAAATATGTTTGTGTTTATTCTTTTGAATTAATTTTTAAAAATATTATATAAAAAAAAGTTTCTGACAAAAATAATAAACTTTAAACATTCTCTTTTACACTCGCGCGCGCACACACACACACACACACACAGAATAAAGTTTTAACGAAATTTAATGAATTTAAACAAAGAAATTAAAAAAAACTCTTATTGTAAAGTTATGATTGAGATTAAAGCTTTAAAGTTTGTTGAACTTCTCCATATTAAAAACTAAAGATATACAGGGTGACCAAAAACAAACGGGCCCCAACTCTAATTAGGCCCCGTTTCTTAGTGTTTTATCTGAATGAAATTAAACTTTGGTCATAACTAGTTTATTATATTCAAAACAGCACATCAAAACACTAGGGTGTTTGGCCTTTTTTTCTCCGTTCTACAGCATATGTTCTAGATATACTTTCTATGTTTTTTGTTTTTATTGGGTCACCCTGTATTCAAACTATATGGATGATGCTCTAGGAAAAAAAAAATTATTAAAGGAATTTTAAAAATAAATTATTAAGAGAACACACTCCAAAAAATCTCATGTAAAGATTATTTGCTTAACAAGTAAAAATAAACTATTAAAAAAACTATAATTTTCAACTTTCTGACCAAAAGTTTACCTTTTTTAAAAGTCCTTATAAGAAAATATGCAGTTAAAAGAAAAATAATTCCACTGTATTATCAAATGAAAGGATTAAAAAGAAAATTTGTTTTTAAATAACTCATTTAAAAATTTATTCATAAAATTACTACTACTACTACTACTAATAATAATAATAATAATAATACTTCACCACTTTAAATAAATATATAAATATCTCTTATTTTACTGTATTTCCCCAAAGAGAAATTCTTTCTTCTTTGCATTTCAAATAGAAAATATTTTTTATTTTTTAGAAAAAAATCGTTCTAGAAGTTTTACATTTGGATTTTACCGTCACTGGATTTTTTATCTTCCACCAGACTATCCATTCATGTGTAATCACCTTTTTCTTTACCATATTCCCTCTGCTTAACTTATTTTGTTTTCAAGTAAGATCTTTGACTTACTTGTTGTTTCATCAAATACTTCTGCATGCAAAATCCGATCCCGCATTTTGCTAATTCCTACCCTCTGATGAGAAGGAGAGTATTTCTTCGAAACTCTGCGGATTAAGGACTATCTATTTATCTAGTGTTTCCTTTTCAGATTAAATATGTTTTTAACTCATTTCAAAGTGTTTTTTAACATATTTTATTAACTGTTTGCTCATATATATATATATATATATATATATATATATATATTATAAGGTAAAATTAAAAGCCAAGAACAATGCGAGATTTTTTTTTATATAGAGTAAAATTAAATGCAAACAAAAGAAATAAAGTTCTTTTTTTTGTTGTTTGTTTTTTCTTTTTCACACAAATTTTAACTCTAAACAACAGTAATTTTTTTTTTCTGTTGTATTCAATGGTGATATAAATCTCAATATATTTCAGACTTATTAGTCCATTTTCAAGAGAAGACAGCGGAAGAGTGTTCAAAATTGGAAAAGTAGCCGCAGAGTTTGCCACGTGATACCGCGAAATATAGAACAAAAAATGACGTTAGGAGAACGTTAAAATAAATCAGTTGATGTTTGAAATACTTGTTGCGTTTGTGAATCAAGGGAGATGACTATTCAAGCAAAGTTTTTTGTTTTTTTTTAATTATTGTTTTTCTTATGTTTTAAACTTATATTATAAAAGCGGAGCTCAATTCCAGTCTATTGTTTAGTGTGGGAGTATTTTTTGAAATAATTAAAGATTCGAGGATACGAAGTTGACCTACGTTTCTTGAAGAAGCAAGAATGTTGATGTGAAAATCTGGTTCTGAATTAATGCTAGTGCGAATATGTTTATAGAACGACGAAGCAGTAGTGTTTAAGTGCTCTTTAATGCGGTGATGAAGCAATCTGGTAGTGCTTCCGATGTAAGATGCACTGCATTTAGCGCATTGTAGGTCGTAAACAACGTGGTTCTTAAAGCATAAACCTGTGTGTGATATTGGGCAATTAGAGAGTGAACAAGGGGAAGGTGTATGCGATGGATGTTTTCGGTTGAGCTGTTGTCTTAAAGTAGATCCAGTGTGGATGAGTTGAATGTTGAGCCCCTCGCTGCGGATGGCTTTTCGGATTGAAGATGAGATTTTGTCACTGAGGAAGGGTAGTTTTAGAAAACAATTGTTAGAGAAGGGTCGGGTGTTGCGTTTTTTCTTTTTAAGTGAGGATAGGATCGTATTAGGGTAGCCGTTTAGTGAGAGGGTCTGTAGGAAATTGTTAGTGTGTGTATGTTTGTCGGAGATGTTAGTGCATTTGTCTTGTATGCGTGAGATTTCGGCATGTGCGTAGTTTAGTTTGTCCTTGAGAGGTAGCGCAGATTTGAAATGTACGAAGAGGCGTTTGCTGGCGGGTTTTCTGTAGAATTCAGTGCATATGGCACCATTTTTTTTTATTTGTATTTTAAAATCAAGCAGAGAAAGGGATTCCGAAGAGTCTGGGTGTTCTATAGTAAATTTTAAGTTTGGGTCGGCGTTATTGAATTTGTGGAAAATGTTAATAGCTTCTTCGCGGGAGTATGTGATAATTAAAATGTCATCGATATATCTAGTAAAAAGGAGATAAGAATAGCAGGTACTAAGGGTGTGTCTTTCGAGTTTGTCCATATAAGCAATGGCAAGAATACCGGATAGACTGGAGCCCATGGGTAGTCCAGATACTTGTTTGAACGTGTTTTGTAGGAAAGTAAAGTAAGTGTTGTCTACTATAATACGGAGGAGTTGTAAGAGATCTACTGGAGTAATTCCGAAGCATTGTGGGTTTTTAGATGCTATAATGTCTGCCATGAGATTAATGGCTGGATGTGCAGGAATGGAGGTGTATAAAGAAACGACGTCTAGGCTAAATGGGTATCTGTATAGTTTGAGTAGATGGTGTGGTAGATCGTTGAGTCTGTTAATTACTTGGTTGGAACTACTAACATGGGCTGGGAAGAAGCTATTAACATTTTCCACAAATTCAATAACGCCGACCCAAACTTAAAATTTACTATAGAACACCCAGACTCTTCGGAATCCCTTTCTCTGCTTGATTTTAAAATACAAATAAAAAAAAATGGTGCCATATGCACTGAATTCTACAGAAAACCCGCCAGCAAACGCCTCTTCGTACATTTCAAATCTGCGCTACCTCTCAAGGACAAACTAAACTACGCACATGCCGAAATCTCACGCATACAAGACAAATGCACTAACATCTCCGACAAACATACACACACTAACAATTTCCTACAGACCCTCTCACTAAACGGCTACCCTAATACGATCCTATCCTCACTTAAAAAGAAAAAACGCAACACCCGACCCTTCTCTAACAATTGTTTTCTAAAACTACCCTTCCTCAGTGACAAAATCTCATCTTCAATCCGAAAAGCCATCCGCAGCGAGGGGCTCAACATTCAACTCATCCACACTGGATCTACTTTAAGACAACAGCTCAACCGAAAACATCCATCGCATACACCTTCCCCTTGTTCACTCTCTAATTGCCCAATATCACACACAGGTTTATGCTTTAAGAACCACGTTGTTTACGACCTACAATGCGCTAAATGCAGTGCATCTTACATCGGAAGCACTACCAGATTGCTTCATCACCGCATTAAAGAGCACTTAAACACTACTGCTTCGTCGTTCTATAAACATATTCGCACTTGCATTAATTCAGAACCAGATTTTCACATCAACATTCTTGCTTCTTCAAGAAACGTAGGTCAACTTCGTATCCTCGAATCTTTAATTATTTCAAAAAATACTCCCACACTAAACAATAGACTGGAATTGAGCTCCGCTTTTATAATATAAGTTTAAAACATAAGAAAAACAATAATTAAAAAAAAAAAAAAAAACCTTGCTTGAATAGTCATCTCCCTTGATTCACAAACGCAACAAGTATTTCAAACATCAACTGATTTATTTTAACGTTCTCCTAACGTCATTTTTTGTTCTATATTTCGCGGTATCACGTGGCAAACTCTGCGGCTACTTTTCCAATTTTGAACACTCTTCCGCTGTCTTCTCTTGAAAATGGACTAATAAGTCTGAAATATATTGAGATTTATATCACCATTGAATACAACAGAAAAAAAAAATTACTGTTGTTTAGAGTTAAAATTTGTGTGAAAAAGAAAAAACAAACAACAAAAAAAAGAACTTTATTTCTTTTGTTTGCATTTAATTTTACTCTATATAAAAAAAAAATCTCGCATTGTTCTTGGCTTTTAATTTTACCTTATAATTTTCTTCAACAATGCTTCAAGCAAACTACAACCTACTTATATATATATATATATATATATATATATATATATATATATATAGTCACTTTTGAACCAGTTTTGTAATTTCCTTGACAATTTGGTATGATGCAACCACAAGGCATCTTTGAGAATTAAAACAGAAAATAGTCATCTCCTAATATACTTTACTTTATAACATCAGCCGATCATGTGACTTTAGTGGAGCAGCCTGCTTACGTTACGGTGTTCGTGGATTTGTCCTCTTTTGAATAAATAAATACAAAAGTTTTTTTGTTTTTTTTCCATTTATTATTCCTAGATTACCATTAAGACATTAAAATCTAGTTTGGGTGAATTTTTTTCCCTTTGATTTAGTGCATGCAGATTGGTAGGATTACATTTATATTATATTATTTATTATATATTAGATTATATAGATTATTGGTTCTTTTTTTATTATTAAATTCTTAATATTATTTATGAGATTATTTCATTCTTTCTGACCTTAACAAATCTAAATTTTTTCCCTTCTATCTATTGCTAACAAAATTGTCTCTTTATCTCTTTGTCTCTGTTTTTATTTCCCTCCTCCCTTGCCCCAATATCTTTTCCTTGTCTCAACCGTGGCTACCGAGAAAGAAGACCGATGCATATGACAGCGTAACGTCACTTCCTAATTAAGTTGTAGGTATAGACAGCTTCCGGTATTCAACCACGTGGTCATGCTAACAGGCATAAAAAAATATGGCTACCAATATGTGTTACCGATTGTCCATGTATGTTCTAAAGAGAAAGAACAATTCTCCATTCGGATAATAATTATTATAATTGCACATTTGGGATAATTTTAATCAAAATATCGTAAATGAATTCATGTTTGAACTTTTATTTTTATCGGAGAAAGTCGAATATTTTATTTTATTCTTTTTTTTTTTTACTGCAAAACAAACAATTTTTATATAATATTTTTTAGTCCGTTCTTTTAATAATAAATAAAATTTTTCACTGAGTATTTCCAAATATTTTAAAGTTAGTATTTTTCATGGCAGTTTTTTTTTTTTTTTTGACGATCGGTGAATTATCAATATTTTAGCACCGGGCATAATTTATTTCTTTGAAATATATTTAAAACTTCAATTTTTTGTTTTTTTATAACAGTGAATAATTTACATGATGGGTTTGTTTTACTGTACACATAGATTTGAAAAAGTTGTCAAAAAACAAATATATAGCAAATAAATGTTATCAAAGGCAAGATAAGTTACTTTTCTACCAAACATGCCAACATTTTTCTTTTTAAAATATATCGATAAACATTGTATGATTTTCGAAGCGATTACACGTTTTAAAGTGAGTAAAACCACTAAAAACCTTTCCAGATAGGTAAAAGAGTAACTTAACTTGCCTTTAATAACATTTATTTGTTATATATTTGTTTTTTGACAAATTTTTCGAATCTGTGTACGGTGATACAAACCCAAAATTTAATTTAACTTGAAAATAATATTTAAAATACATGTGCGTACACTGCACAAGCACCATTATTAGTAATAATTATTATAGTAATAATAATTATAGTAATAATAATAAAAAACTGGTGTAGATGACATCGACTGGCGCCACACCACACCAACTAGTTGTGAAGGGTCAGGGAGGATGGAAAGACTGAGGTGAGAGAGTACTGACCAAATCTCCACTGGAAGTGTGCAGTTCAAATCTGGTACTTTGGGGAGACATTTTGTCACCCAAACTCCAGGAAACACCAATGGCCGATGCCAATGAGAAATCAGCGACAATGGCTGTTGCGATAACATGCAATCATCTGCACAAGTGGTCAAGAGGTGGAGAACACTGGAAATCTGGGGAGACTTGTGGTCACTTGGTCTCCAGGGAACACCACAGGTTACTGCCAGTGAGCAATCACTGATGATGGCCTGTGAGACAACTAATACGCTACACATTTTGATAAAAAATATGGGGAAAAAATAGACATAGAAGAACAGAAAACCAAAACTTTAAAGATAAATTCTGTATTTAAAGTAATAGTTATTTAAATATTTCAGCATATAATCTTGTGGGGAAAATCCAGCTTCCCAATAAGGGGGACTCTGGATAGGAACAAAAATAATCTCAGTCATGAAAGATTTCTCCTCCACCGACTGAGAACAGAAAAGGTAAAGTGTAGCATAAAAACAGATACTACACTGATCTTGTTCCGGAGGCCAAAAAATATGTTTAATGTTTCTTTAATTGTTTGTTCCCTAAATTCATCATTCAGTTTTATCAGTTTTAAATTGTATATTGCTTTATAATTACTTATTGTATATTGCTTTAAAATTACATAGGTAATATTTATATTTTATATTGAATAAAGTTCAGTTTAAGTATTAATCGAACTGTGTTCCTTTTTCTTTTTAAAAAGGTTTTATTGTTCTTTTTCAAATGGCCTTCATATAGTACTGACAGTCTGACAAATCTTATCTACATTGCCTGCGACATTTTTCAGTTAACAGGCCTTCTTCTTACTCTCGGTGGCCGTGGCTCAACCCATTATATAGTTACCTTGAAGAATAATTCGGCATAACGGAAGTAACTCTTGATAAAAACGAGTTATTTCCCTTTAGCACATAAAATAACTGAAAAATATACCCTACCTCTTGACAAAATCTGTGCCAGTTTATGGTCAAAGAATAAAAAATTATTTTGTAAATTTTATATATTATTCATCCAGGGCAATGTAGAGAGTGTCCTGTATCTCTTTACAAAGTCACAATTTGCCGAAGCATGGAGTATTGTTGCCATCTACCACTAGTCTTTCACTCGCAAATCTAACAGGCCCTCTGTTCCATCATCCTTGTGCCTGCTTTATAAGTACTGTAATCGAATGTGCTCTGATGAACTCTGGTGCCCTCTCAACATACATACTTTTTTTTTATTTTTTTTTTTTTATTACATTTTCACCCCAAACAAGGCAAATTGCCACTTTGGTGTAGGGGGCTACTATCAGGGACAACACTACTGGGGTACTATGTAGGGATTTGGGCAGCAAGGTGTCGGTTCACGTTACACTTGAACTTCTGCACGTCAGTACTGTTGGGGAAGCAGGGACCTGGAATGGAATTCCAGAGTCTAGCGGTTCTGGGGAAGAAACTATTGGAGTAAAAAGATCTTTTACATCTAGGGATCTCTACAGTGTGGGGGTGGGATTTAGCAGCCTGTCGGGTTTGTCGAGGGTGCTCACGTCGTGGGGGCACAAGTGATTGCAGTTCGTCAGAGCATTCACCACTAAAATACTTGTAGAAAAGGCAGAGGGATGCAACATTTCGTCGATGGGACAGAGGCTGAAGCTTAGATGCCAGTTCAGGGCCTATCAGGTTTGCGACTCTCTTTTGAACCTTGTCAAGGAGCGAGAGACTAGTAGCAGATGCACCAGCCCAGATGTGGCAGCAATACTTCATACATGGGCGAATGGTGGCCTTATAGAGGTACAGGATACTTTCGGGTGTTAGTAGTTTTCTAGCACGGTAGAGAGAGCCCACCTTTCTTGCAGCGGCCCTGGCAATGCCTTCAATGTAATTGTTCCAACTCATGTTTCCTGTGAACGTTAGGCCAAGGACTAAACCCCACAAGCAGCAAAATCCCACCTTTTCACTGTTGAGGCCCCTAGATGTCAGAAAGCGTTTATAAAGGGAATCCAGGTTATCAGTTTATAAAGGTGGTTGGGGGGTATGAATGACATTTAAATATTCATTCAAATATCATAAACTATAATTTAAAAAAAAAGAATAAAATGCAACACGCAAGAATAATACCAACGAATAGCAATCAACTTGAACTACCTTGTTTACATGTATGAAAAATGATTTTTATTTACGATCGTAATTATTGGATATAGATGTAGACTATAGATACTACGCTATTTGTTTTACATGGGCGAAAGTGACATTCTTCTTAGAACTGACGCCTTGAAAATAATTTTAAGTTATCTCCCTTTAACTATTCAGAGATAGTGGATTCGTCAGTATGATGACAATTCACTACACCCTTCTACTCTAATAGTTTCTTCCTTCAGTCTGCTAGATTTTGAAATTCCATGCATGTTGTCTGCTTCCTTGACCGTACTAACCTGCAGAAGTTTAAATATACTGTGGACAGACATCGTGCTGCTCAACTCCCAACTGTCCCCTAGTTAGACATGATCCCAAATTGTAGCACCTTACATAGAAGTGGCAATATGCTTATTTCAGGTAAAAAAAAAATGACTTGTGAAAATGAATTAAAAAAAACAATTGGCAAATATAACTGGTGCAGCAAGAGAAATTCAAACAATTGCACATAGATGAACACTTGCAATTCTAATAGCGTGTGAATATCAGACATCTTGTGTGATTCCCCATCCCCCCAGCAAAAATGAAGAGAAAAAAAATTGAAAATAGAAAGGAGGCATGAGAAACTAATTCATGCGTGAAAGTGAGAAAATATTGTTATATTTAAAAATAATAATATTGTACTGATATTTGCTAATATTAGAGACTGGCCAGGGATCATATTTTTGCAAGTATTAACAATATTAGTGATTGAAGGGAGCATAAATTTGTTTGTATTAATAATATTAGCGATCAGATAATATCATTTTGTTACTATTAATAATATTAGCAACTGTTAGGAGCATATTTTGACACTTGTGCAACTGTTTACGGGGACAACTTTTTTTTTGTTTTCATTTTGAAGATCTCAGAACAGGGGAGACAATTCAATTTTAGAGCAATTAAGAAAATTCGGTAATCTCCAAAAATACCATTAGGGCTTACAACATGGCCGCCAGAAGAGTCAACAAAAAACTGCGAATAAAATATATAAAACTCGTAATTTCTGTTTTTAAAGTGGGTTGTCAATTTTCTTTATATTTCGTAGACATTTTGTAAACATTGTTTTTAAAAAATAAAAAATAATACTTCTATTATGTTTTAAACGACTGTAATAGTTTATTTTGGAAGTATATTTCATAAAGAAAATTGACAACCCACTTTAAAAACAGAAATTACGAGTTTTATATATTTTATTCGCAGTTTTTTGTTGACTCTTCTGGCGGCCATGTTGTAAGCCCTAACGGTATTTTTGGAGATTACCGAAAATTCTAACAGTACAAATTAAAACAAATTATCTGAACATTTATTCAATAAAAATAAAATTAAGAAGGTACTTATACAGTTTAATGACGACATTAAAAAATGGAAATATTGAAAAAAAAATTTTTTGTACGTACCTGTTATAGACTGAAGTTCTTCGAAAAAAAATTTCACTTCATTTGATCAAGTAGTTTTTTTTTTACAGCGAAAAACAATTATTTATCACGACGACGTCAAGGTGGCCATTTTGGAAATGTTGCAGCGCCCAGGAATTCCCCAAGGGCAGGTAGCTTTCCCCAAGGGCCGGTAACTGCCCTACGTAGCAGAATACCTCCATTTTAGGCCAATCTAGCCCTTTTTTTTTTCCACCAGAATGAGAATTTTTTTTTTTTTTTTTTTTTTTTTTTTTTTGAAGACAGATGCCATTTTTGGAGTGTTTTTTTTTTTTTTTTTTTAATTTGTAACAGAAGAAAATAAAAATAAAATATTAGAAAAATTAGAAATATGCAACCGAAATTTTCGAATTAAAAAAAACAAACTTAGGGTTTGTATTACTGTATATGGATATGTTTTTAGTGTTTTTATTCAATGTAACATGTTTATTCAGCTCGAAAATCATACAGTGTTTACCGATGTATTGGAAAATTCAAAATGGCGCCAGAGTCTCTCTTTAACACAGTAACTTCAGGAAAGACGTTATAAATAATAAACTAGACAAAGTACTGTTAGAAATTCGCTCAATATATATTACCGTGACATAAGATGACATATATTCGGTGTTTTTTAAATAATGTCGGGCACCATTTTGAATTTTCCAATACATCGGTAAACACTACTGCGCATGTTTCGAAAATAATCGCGTAAAAAATTCTTCAGTTCTTTGCATTCTTCAATTTCTTGGCATGTTCAATAGTATTCTGCTTTAAAAATAAAAAAAATAAAAAAAACGGAAAAAAATTGCAGATTTGATGTGCGCATCTCATTCTGGCGAAAAAAAAAAGGCTAGATTGCGAAATCTGGCCTAAAATGGAGGTATTCTGCTAGGTACATTTCCAAAATGGGCACGTTGACGTCGTCGTGATAAATAATTGTTTTTCGCTGTAAAAAAAAAAACTACTTGATCAAATGAAGTGAAATTTTTTTTCAAAGAACTTCAGTCTATAACAGGTACGTACAAAAAAAAATTTTTTTCAATATTTCCATTTTTTTAATGTCGTCATTAAACTGTATAAGTACCATTAAGAAAATTCTAACAACACAAAACAAAACATTAATGATCTGAACATTAAGAAAAGTTATGAAAGTTGTCATATGAAATTCATTTTTTTTTTTTTTTTTGCTTTTGTAACAAAGTCAAAATTAAAAATGAATGAATGTTGTCAAATGAAAATGTATGACTTTTACAATTCATGAATTGGATTTCAGAATTTTGACTTTGTTAATTGTTCTGAAATTAAATTGTCTTACCCTGTTCTGAGATCTCCAAGGAGGAAAAAACTGTCCCCAAAACAGTAATGTACGAGTACCCCTATTTTTTTTACTAGTATTAACGACATAAGCAACTGGTATTACGATATTAACAACAGTTAGGAACATATTTTTTTTGCTAATGTTAACAATATTATCAAAGATATGCTTATTAATAAAATTAGTGATAAGAGGGTGCAATTTCTACTAGTATAAATATTATTAACAACTGTTGGGAACATATTTTTGCTAGTATTCATGATATTCACAACTGGAGAAATCATGTATTAATAAAATTAGTGACTAGAGGGTGCAATTTTGGGTTGTGTTTTACAATTTATCATTGTTCTAAGGGAGACAATTTATCATTGTTCTAAGGGAGACAACTCTCATTTATTAATTTTTTTTCATCTCATAATTCACGACGCTATTAGTAAGTTTACACGAGTGACTTACAAAAACATACTTTTATGTTTTTCGTTCTTTTATTTTGGAGTTGGGATATTCAGTTATAAAACTTGTATAGTTTTTAACAGCTGCTACTGCAGTTTAATTAACCGTTTTCGATAAGTAGTGCGCCGACATTAACTGAGCAGAAGCACTGTTTAATATTTCACAAACATTCTGCTTACATTGGTGGGGGGGATCAGAGGGTGTTGTGGCGGTTGTAGCCCTCCACATTTTAGACTAGAGAAAGCATGTTTATGCCAATACTAATGAGATATTTCAATTAATATGATATTTCAGTTTTTCTAGTTTTCGTCTTTATTATAATAGAATCATGATTTCAAAAGTCAAAAAAAAAAAGTATTTGGTGCCATCAGCTAGAATCGAAACCAAAAGCAAAACTCTAGAATTCAAAGCTGGTGATGTTACCACTGTACTAACGTGATACGCATATGAACTGATTAAAAATAAACTAAGATGAATGCGCAAAATGTATAACAATTTTTTCAATTTTCACCTCTTCTTGACCTCTTAAAAACTATTTTAACCGCTAAAGACCTATAAAAGAACGCTCCATAAAAAAATCTAATCATTGGACTAGCACTGCTCTACAATTTTTAGTTTTGGAAGAGATAGAGTTTGAAAATATGGAGACAGACATAGTGAGTTTTATAAATTAGATTAATAACATTAGCGATTGGAAGGAGCATATCTTTCCTAGTATCAATCATATTTGTGACTGGGTGGGGCAGCATAATAAAAGTTATTTTTTCGCTCTTATCAGATGTTCTAGTTTTCTTAAAATGGTAACAGAGCGAAAGTGAATGCTAGAGGTCGAAATAATTTTTGAACTTATTAGATATCCAGCAAAGCAGACCACTAGGTGTTAATCTATGTTTTTGCAAATGGAGCTCTTTTCATCCTTTAGTACAGACATGTTGTTCCCTGTTAATTCACAGCTGTCTATCCTCATAAGGTGTATTAGTCTTGCTCTCTGTGACAATTTCTTGTTAATGTACACTACCCAGACAAAGAAGGAGGTAATGTCTGGGTGAGTTATCTCGGACCACATAACAGAGACCACACTACCAAACCCTCTTAAAAAAAAAAAAAAAAGATAAATTTATGCCTAGGAAGATGTATCATGTTAAACGAATATACACAACATTACTCCCCTCCCCTTCAAGAAATATGGGGTAATGCTACAATGAACAGATATTACACAACACTCCTTAAAAGGGAGAGATAATACTTGGGAGGATATCTGTTGACAAACGAATATATACTACACTACCCCCAAAGAAGAGAAGAACAGACGCTGCACTTCCCCTTAATTGAGCATTAAAAAATAATCTCATTTATAAAACTCACTGTCTGTCTTCATTTTTTTTTCAAAGTGCATCTCCTCTAAAATGCAAGGTCATAGAGCAACGCGAAGCGAGTTAAATGATTCTATTTTTTGTAGACCATTTTTTTTTTATTGGTTTTAGCCGGTAAAAATACCTATTAAGGGGTAAAAATTGAAAAAAAAATTGAAATTTGGCAAGCATAAGTTGACTTGTGCCCTTGTACACAAATATATGTTTATATGCTAAAGTCGGTTCATTTTTTAACTATTTCTCATCCGTCTGCTGATAGCTCAAATGATAACAACTAAGGCTGGAATGCTGTTTTGGTTTTGATTCCAGCTGATGGCATCCAAGTTATATATTTTTTTTTTACTTTTGAAATCACTAGTATATATTGGGTACAATATATTAATCAATAGAGTATTGGCGCTATGCTAGTAAATATAAAATCTGTATATCATACTTAAGTGTATTTTACAAGCAGGCAATGCCGTGCGACCTGCGAGCAATAATATAATGTCAGCTTCAGATATAGAAGTTGAAGCATAGTATATGATTTTTCATGATACTTTATAGCTGTTTATCCTGATAACTATACCAGTTCTTTCCTACAAATGCCGCTCCAATACAGTGACACTTATAAGATACTAGACTAACCCCTCCCCCCTAAAAGAGGAGAATGCATCAGTCACCGAATATATACAACACTATCCTCCTCAGAGGCGGAAGTTATACCTCGGAAGATGGTTTCATGGCAATAGAACTGATATTACACTACACCCCTCAAAAGGAGGAGGTAATGCCTTGGAGGATTATCATGACAAACAAATATATACTACAATACTGCTCAAGAGGAGAAGGTAATACCGGTGGGGGTATCATGATAACAGAACAGATACTGCACTGCCCCACCCTTCAATTGGGCATTAAAAGATAGCAATAGTATAGTTTCGGTTTCAGTATAGAAGTAATAGTATCGATTTCAGACAAATATGCATTTATATATATTTGTCCCTTTCCATTAAAATTTTTTTTTTTTAATCGTAATTTCCTAACCCTGATTTAGCTCTATTGAGTGAGGTTTGAAACCAGTTAGCTAGCCTTGTAATCTTTTATCTTTTAATTCAGTATGTTAAATAAATTTGGCCTGTATATAGGCATTATAAAATTCTGTACCTCCAAAAGGATACATATATGTGTGTGTGTGTGTGTGTGTGTGTGTGTGTGTGTGTGTGTGTGTGTGTGTGTGTGTGTGTGTGTGTGTGTGTGTGTGAGAATAACTGTATAGCTATATTCCAAGATCCAAATATCTATTTTTCATGCAAAACAGCTCCTCCAGCACGGTAAAATTTTGGTACATTTTTTACAGATCCGTTTTGTTATGCAGAAGCAAATGGTTATTATTATATCAATACCGTCTCTTTTGTATAATTAACAAAACAAAAACAAAAAAATTCAAAACACTTTAATTCGTACATTGAATAAAAACCTGTCTAGTTTTACAATATGAACAAAGATGGCTGACAGAAAAACACACGATGTTGCCTTCTATGTACTTTTTTCTTCTTGCAGCATTATATTATCATGCATTTCTTTCTATCTAAACAAAGAATTTCTAATTTTTCTGAAGAGTATATACATGAAAAGAGACGGTATTGATATAATAATAACCGTTTGTTTCTGCATGATGAAATGTATGTGTAAAAAAATGTACCGAAATCGTGATATGCTGGAGGAGCTGTTTTGCATGAAACAAAAATATTTGCATCTTGGAATGTAACTATACTGTTATTCTTTTATATATGCTCTGTTGTTAGATTTAAAAAACATTGAGCTTCTAAGCAAAAAGGACTGGTATACACAAAGAGTGAAATATAATTGAAAAACATATTTTACCAAAACAACATGTGATGTTCCCTGTTACTTTACAACTGTCGATTCTGATAACTATATCAGTTCTTTCCTACAATGTATCGACTCTTATAAGATGTTTCACCTAAAACCAACGGTATCTACTTAATAGTCATCATGATTAATTATTAATGAATCTACTTAATAGTCATCATAATTAATTATAAATGAAAACAGTTTTCAAAGTCAATTAGCAAAAATTAAGTTTTGCAAAAAGGAAAAAAAAGAAAAAAGAAACTGGGGAGTTCGTATCGTAATAAAAAGGAAGTAATCATTTTTTGAAAACTGAAAATCTTTGGTTAATTTAGCAAAATTCAATTCCCGCTAATCATCTTCGAAATCTGTTTTCATTAATAATTCATTTTTTCTACCTTTTTCGTGATTTTATTTATTTATTTTTTTTATCTATCTTCATTACTGTGCCATGACAATTATTTTTTTAACCTGGATTGGATTATTCTGTTATGATATTTATTGCAACTTTCAAATTTGTAGATGAAAAGTTCATTGAGTATATAGGTTGAGAAGTGTCCTCACACATACACACACAAATATATATATTCTCACTTTTGTTGAAAATATAATTTGGGATTAAAAAAAAAAAAAAAGAAGACATTTTTTGGTTCTTCATCATAAAATCAAAATTCGAAAAACTGAATTTCAAGTAAAACCAATTGTATCAACTTAATTGTCATGTCACAGTAATGAAAATATCCAAAAAAAAATTACGAAAAACAATAAGGTAGAAAGTTTTCGAAATATTTGCAAGTTTTGCTTATATTTATAAACTGAGCAGCACGCACAATAGCAGGGGAGGTAATTAATTTCTGAAAACTTTTAAAAACTTAGGCAAATTCAGGAGAAATGAATTATTTCCCTTGAGTTTACTTTACACGTTACCAGCAAATATGGTGAAATCGATTTTTTGTTGGATCATGGAAATTCTGGTTTTATGTAATATTCTAATTGCAACATGACAATTACATGGCCCATGTAATACATGGATAACATTGCTTTTAACATTGCTTAATTTTTACAACATGCCCCAACGTATTATAAACACCCCAACCTCTCCGTGTTAAGAACGGCTTTCAGAATAACCCTCCCAACCTCGAAAGCCGTTCTTAACATGGAGGGAGGTTGGGGGGGTTATTCCGAAAGCCGTTCTTAATATGGGGTTGTTGAGAGTGTTTATACTACGCTGGGGCAAGTCATGAAAAATACCGCTTTTAGTTGAAATTAATATAAAATAGTTATCATTGTTTTTTGAATGAAAACTCAATTTTTTTTTACTGTTGGATTTCGCTAATATAATGAAGAAGAACCCATTTTTTGTATGAACATCCATTTTGCACAAAGGGGAGATAATTTCCAAAGTTGTCTGCACGTTATGATTTGAACAAAAAATTGAATTATCTCCCTTAATCAATATTTTCTGATTCACACTTGTTAGTGTCTCTTAAGTACTCACGTCTATATCTTGTCAATAAAAAGCCCTGTCGCTTATTTTTACTAGTATATATGATGTGTGCTAATGAACATCTGATTGTGACAATTTCTTGTTAATGCATGCTTCCTTGCCAAAGAAGGTGAGTTGTATCAGGGCCACATAACAGAGACTATACTAGCCCCCCCCCAAAAAAAAACAAAGTATGTATCATGTCGAACAAATATATACAGCACTCTCTTCAAAGTAGGTTGGTTGTTTTTGTTTTACGGTATATCAACCCTTTTCGGGTTATTTAATGTCGAATCCAAAGATTTTGAAGAAAAAATTTTTAATAGACCCTAACAGGTACTACCACTCTGGGTCAGAGTGGACCTGGGAGCAATGGTAATTAAAGGGTGGCTCCACACTCCCCAAAGCCCACAAGCTGGGGCCTCACCACTTTATATAGTTTAAGGTCATATCCAGGACCCTCTTCAAAATAGGAGTTAATGCCTCAGGAGTTTATTTTATAACCACAGAACAGATATTACACTATACCTCCAAAAGAGGGAAGATGTATTATGACGGACAAATATATACTCTCTCCGCTTTATTGAGCATTAAAAGATAATAGTAACAATATGATTTTGGCTTCAGATATAGAAGTAATAGTTTATGAAGGTTGTTTCAAAAGTAAGGCCTCCTATTTTTTTAACTAAAAACTAAAATGTTGAAAAGCTAGGAAGACCGGAATGGTACCATTAAAACGAGCGACTTTTTATACTTCAAAATTCATTTTTCTACATAGTCACTACCATTCTCAATGCACTTTTGGTAGCCTCCTTTAAAAGTCCAGAGTGCGCTTTGTCACTCACATCTCTGTCGCCACTCTGAAATCAACGAACCTATCTCTTAATTCTGCTGATATTAACTATATCGGCTTTTAAAACGTTCAATAGGCGCCGGTGAATGTTCCTCGGTTCAATTTGTTCCTGCGTGGAGGCATGCAGAAACAAATTGAACTGATGAACATTGAACCAACATTGAACCAACTTCAATGACATATCTCTGCTTCTGATGCACGTCCATGAGTTGGTTTCTTAGCATCTCACACTGTCAATATCTGCAACAGAGAAGTGAAACTTTCAGGTCATGAATGCATAAGTTCATTCATTATAACAATGCAATTTACAATCTCCTCTAGTCTGTTCATGTGGAATTAAAAAAAGTAAAGGGCATTACTTCTGGAATGTCCCTTATAGACAGATATCAAAATACCGTATATTTAGGCATATAAGACGAACCTTAAAGTTAAAAAATCATCTTTGAAAACCAATATTTCATAAGATACCGGGTGTTGCCATCTCTAGCCTAGGCTAAACAAACATGGTTTTCAAGTCTAATGTAAATATATTCCTATTGAGTCATCCATTTAGATAATCTAGCCCTACTAAAGCTCCACCGTAACTGATATTGTCTCACCATCTACCTAATACTTAACCTTTATCTTTGAGTGGCCTCCAGCCTTTGATATGTGGTAACTTTCCAACTAAAATATATATATGTAAGTGTTGAGTTTGCCAATGGACATCCAATTGTGACAGTTTCTTGTTGACATAAAGAATAAATGCAATTGAATGTAATCATTTTATGATATGTACGTTAAAGCAAATCTTTTTTTTTAAATTGTTGAACCATGAAATATCTAGCATGCCAAGGTTTCATACAAAATCTAATGCCATTTCAAGCATTAGTTTTAAAACTTAGTTTCTGTTTTTCGTATCAGTAAGAGTAGCATATTCAGTTTTATATGTCAACACGAGTTTTTAATGATGAGCAGTAGCAATTTTGAACAAACTTTGTGCAATTCTACTGATGTAAACTCAGATCTTCCAGTGCATCTTTACAAACTCTGGAATCTATACAGAATTTCAAATCGAACCAGAATTGGAAAAGATGCACCTTAAGAGCATCAGAGTTTATATCGTCCGAAAGATGAGAATATGTTTGTGAATTTTTCAGATAAGGATTGATAATTTGGGCTATCTAGATTTTTCTAACTACTGTTCCAATCTTGAGTGTTATTTTCGCATTTCATAAGTAAACCCTAATATCCACTTTCTGCTCTCAAAATCACAAATTAGAATCAGTTGAATTCTCAAATATAATTGATAGCTTTCTGCCAACAAAATCAATATTTTCTACAGATTATTCAGTCCCATGCAAATTAATGTAACAATTTTACAATATGTATATTAAAGCGAATCTTTCGAAAATAGTTGAACTATGAAACATTAGCATGAAAAATCTGATACAATTTCCAGCATTAGTTTTAGAACCTAATTCCTGTTTTTAATATTACTACGAGTAGCATATTCAGTTTTATATGCCGACACGAGTTGTTAATGATGAGCAGTAGCAATTTGGAACAAACTTTGTGCAATTCTACTGATGTAAAAACTCAAACATTCAAGTGCATCTTTTCGAATTTTCGATTCTATACAGAATTTCACTTTGAACCAGAGTTGGAAAAATGCACCTCAAGAATGTAATGAGTTCACATCGTTTAGTGTTGTTCTCACAACGTTTCAGCCGATGTAACATCCTTCAGGTGTATCTTGTTGAACTTAGTACTTTATCTATTACGTCACTATCTATGGGTTCATGTTTTTAATGCATTTGAGATGAAGATTAATACTTTATATTATTTGGATTACTGTTCCCATCACACGTGTTATTCTCACAACGTTTCGGCCGATGTAACCTCCAACCATTTTTTTTTTTTTAGGACTATAGAATAACGGATAAAGTACTAAGTAAATTTCTGTTATAAGTGAAACTCTTTTGGAGGTTAAGGGTTCGATCTTCAGTGTGGGTGATAATAAGAATACAATTGTGAATTACTTAAGACTTCTACCTGGTCATGACTGACGGAGCAAGAGCATCCTAGATTAAAGAGTTCCATTTAAAATTCTTGAGTTTGACAGAAAGATTCTCGAATAATCCAAATTATCAATACTTATCTAAAAAATTCAGAAACAATTTCAAATCCAATGTAAACAAATACTTATCATAAATTGTCCTCATAAGGAATTTTCAAATTTTGTTCATTCCACTCATAATCTTCAATCCTCTCATAATATTCCTCATAATTCGATTGGCAATCCATCTAGTTAACCCTTCTCCTCAGGTGGCTTTTGGCTTTAATAAGTAATGACTCAACAATTCCCTATCCCATTTCATTATACATTTAAACAAGCTAAAAAGTTACCCAAATAACAAAATTAATATGCCAAACATGGTGCTTGTATAGTTTACAGATCATGTTGAAAGCCATTCTTAATATAGAGAGGGGCTTTGTTAAATATTCTGTACTTTTACCTAAGAACTTAATAAACAGAAGATATTGTCAAAATTGAATTCAACTTGAAAATCAATTAAGTTGGGCTAGGTCATCTGTCTCAAAAGGGAAACACAAGACTACCCAAAGTTGTGTTCTATGGCGAATTGTGCCAGGGCAAATAGGAGTGGGGTGCTCTGTATAAGCGCTACAACGATCAACTGAGGTGACAGCTGCATGCAGTTGACATCCCAGAGAAAGACTGGAAAGGCAGGGCCAAAGACAGAGACAGATGGAGGGCATTGTCAAAACAAGGTACTGTGGCTTTCGAGATCAACAGAAGAAAAACCGCAGAGGACAAACATAGAAGGAAAGTGTCATCTGCTCAGGGCCCCCCTTCCCAGGGATTCTCAAGCCTTGGGTGTCACAGAATGTGCATGTCAAGGATCGATTTGCACAGTCATCAAAGGGTATGCCGCCAAAGACAACCTTCCTATTGATCCTTGAATCTGAGGAACCAGCTAAGTTAAGAAAGATTCCCTAAATTTAAATTCCTTTTTTTGGAGTACTAAAAGTTTTTAAGGAGGATAATATGGGTATGATCCCTCATTAAAAAATTCTGATATTTCAGATTTGCATTAAATCTGATTCATAGATATTAAACATCAATTAAGCAAAATTCCCTGATTTTAAAATTCCTTCTTAAGACCCCTTAAATTGTAGTCATTTTCTATAATGAAAATCATGTACTAGATTTTGATTAAAATAGACACAGTTTTGTATCTTTGTAAGGGGGGCATAAATGTGGTGTTCCGTTCAGGGAAGTACTTGTACCCACTCTTGGACGGGTGTTCTTTTAGTAAATTAAAAGTTAACAAGAATAAAATCGAACTCTCGACATTTCTCAATCTATAACATTTAGGACATAAGTACTTACAAATAATTTATATACAAAAAGTATATAAATGAAATGAATAAATCAATCATGCAAAACATGACTGCCTGTTATACAAGTACCTAAGCAAGTTCCATTGCAATAAATATGTAAAGAATTAATGAAGCTAAAACTTGATAATCAGAAACGTGGCTACAGTTTCGATTGTTACTTTTTAGATAATTTATTGTACAGCTCAGGTACCGGGTACATTTGATTGTTATACAACCTACGGCTGCACCAACCTATTTTAAGTTTGCTATTTTTGTTTTTATATATAATACTAGCTGTATCGACCCACCGTTGGCTGGGATCCATCATTTTTGAATTTCTTTTGTCAACATTTCTTTGTTCTATAAACACATTTTCTTCATTTGTTATGTTCACTATCTAAGTTAAAGAAAATGTTTTTTTGTTGAATAAGAATAAGACAAACTGTAAGTAAAAATAAATAAATATTTCTGTATTAAAACTCCTAAAATTCATACAGAATTGTCAGGATTAATCTGTGGTGTTTCAATTGCTGCAGAGGGGAACAACCGGTGATTAAACCAGTTGACCGTACAACTAAAATATTAAGACACAGAAGCAAAAAGAAAAAAGACCAGCAAAGCAAAAGGAAGAATGACAAAAAGGCTGAAATCAGTTTAAAGACGATGAATCGCCTTTTATTTACAAAAAGGAAGTAAGTCAGAATGGTAAGCAGCTGAGGGCTGCAAGTGGTGCTGGACGGCTGTAAGAGGATGCTGTAGGTGTTGGAAGGGTGTAGAAAGCTGCGGCAGGCACTGGAAAGGTGTAGGAAGGCGTGGCAGGCGCTGGAAGATTGCAGGAGGATGTGGCAGGCTCTAGAAGGGTGTAGGAAGGTGTGGTAGACACTGGAAGTCTGCTGGAGGATGCAGCAGGCGCTGAAAGACTACTGGGGGCACCAAGGTCTGGAGGGCTGCAGGAGGCGCTGATTGAAGAAAGGAGGTCTCAGAAAGCAATAGTAGTCACATGGAAGTAATTTGTAGATCGCATAAGAATAGTTTGAGAATCGCATATTAATATGGAAAATGGTAGCCCTGACAAGGGCTGTTTGAACTACTGCTGCTGGAGACCTTCGGCTGCTGGGCTCGACTTGACATGGAACATCAAAGTCGCATCTTAGAGGACTTCCTGCTCCCTCGCCTACTTGCCCGAGCTGGCTGTTATATTTATGAGAAGGCATTGTTACAACAAGCGCGCTCTTAGTCAAAAGCAAACAAATGAATAGAATTAATTCTCCGCTGAATCGATTACAATCAAAAGAGTTCCAGGTGTAAATTGATTGTGTTTATGTTCGATTCAGCTCGGAATCAAAGAAAACTTGTTACTCAGACTCCAGGGAACACTACTTGATAATGACTTGTGTGAAAATTAATGAGTAAATAATAATAAAGTATGTTCAGTGGTCAGAAAACTGTGATTGCGTTCCGATCTCAGATTGTCACGCTACTCCTATTTATGAAAGTGAGACTAGAAATGGACATTCGTCCAAGTAATATTTTTTTTTGTTTTTTTTTTAATTTTTTTTACAAGGTAGTCACTACTTATCAATGCCCGGAAGCCATTCGGGGATAAGGGTTACAATAAAGCCAAATCTTTGTTATGCAATGATATTTTTATTTGTAAGGTCAAGTGACGCACTCTTTAGTTTTGGTAGGCCATCACCAAGAGGTAGTGCTTGATAAAAACATTGGTCTCCATCACACTAACGGGTTAGTGTCAGGAAGGGTATCCGGCTTATAAAAATCTTGCCTCGACTAAGAACATAACTCCCAAATAAAATCTGTTGCATTTCAGGTTATGCAGTTTAAATAAAGACCTGGGCAGAGACAGGTTAGTTTGGATATCAATTTATATTTTCTATATAAGTAGATGTATATATGTCTGCGTGTGTGTGTGTAAATATTTAACTGACAAACTCTTAAACAACTGTTTACATAACACTAAAATTAACAGGAAATAGTAATCATACGCCTAGGATGGTTTATAACGAGTAAAATCTTTGTTTGGATGAATGAATAACGCGTACAGAAATATGTCGGCAAGTTGAAATGCAAAATGTTCATTTCAACTTGCTGACATATTTCTATTACTTTTGCACATGCGCAAATTCATTCATAGCTTGAAGTTGTTTAATTTTAAATCTTTCTTATCTATCTGTTGATAGCTCAAACAGTAGGGGACACGGCTGGAGTGTTGAATGGTTTGGTTTCAATTCTAGCTGATGCCACCCAAGTCATTTTTTTTTTTAACTTTTGAAATCAGTATTATATATAAAAAATATTCAATAGTAAATTGGCTCTGTAATAATAAATACACAATCTGCACAAATTAAAATATATTTGAGCATATTTAAAGATCGGGCAAGGTCGTCCATATAACTAATAATGCTAGCCTTTAAAATGGACATTAAACCGAATATGATGATGGTGTACACACGCACACACACATATAATTATTTACTATAATAATTAAATACCTACAAACACTAGTGTTTCATCCTTTTGGAAATCTTCAGTGCAGGGTGTCACAATTAACACCAGTTGATAGATTCGAACCCGGCAACATCTCTGGCTTGATTAGCAAAGACCGTATCTAATCGGCTACTATTAATCACGTGAAATAACGTTAAAATTAAACATTTTATTTTTAAATGTTTTTTACGTCAGTCAGAGTGATCTAATCATTATATGATGATCTATGCATAAGAGCTAAATTGACTGACTTAATTCAACTGAAAGTGCTCAACGATTAGAAACGAGTTTCTCAAAGGGCCTGACATAATATAACTAATTTTATGTAGATAGAGGAGAAACTCTTTCTCCTATAATCAGGTCGGGTTCCATCTATTTTCTAGTCAAACTGTATAATTTGCTTTCAATGATTCATGTGAAGAGGATGAGTCCATAAAACTACAACGATCATAACACTATGGATAGTTTTATTTCATGTAGAGACAGACGACATTTTCTTTAGTTTGAGTTTCCTTGATCAGATTGTATTGCACGAATCACAAAGTTAAATATCTTTTTTTCATCTTTAAAAAATAAAAAATGAAAAAAATAAAAAAGCTTGAATCATTAAAAAAAAAAAAACGAAACGAGAAAAATAAATTTTTTTTTACAAAAAAAGATGTTTTTTTTCTTTTATTTCAAATTATCAACAATTTTCAAGACAAACAATGAATATCTGAACATACATCAGTGAAAAATTGAAAAACAAACAAAAACAAAAAAAAAAAACTGATACATTTATATAAGGAGAAAGGATGTGTAAGCAGATTGACCTTCCTTTGTGTATGAGTATTCAATGTAGATATAATGGGATGTGTATAATTGTACAGCAGATTTTGAACAAAGGGCTCAATATCCTATGGGACAGAGCTATATCAATAATAAAATGTAATAAAAGTATGAATCAGGTTTTAGAATTTTTGATATGTGTATTGATTATTTGGATTATTCAAACAACTACTATCCTCATCTTGGTTGTTATAACTTCCAATTTAGGATTTTTTTTTTTTACTAGGGGTTCACTATTTATCAGGGTTCAGAGGCCACTGGAGAATAAGGATTAATGAGAAAGGGTCCATAGATTTAAGCTGAGTCAAGCACTGGCCATGAAAATAACGATAGAGCAGAGATAGACTTGCAACATTTCTTTTGTGAGAAAGAGATAGTAAGGAAAAGAAAAGGACATCATCCACAAAATTTCAGAGCCAGTTTTCTACTGTATCAAGGCAGGAAAGGGCGCTTTGAGCATCTCCTCCACAGATGTGCCAACAGCATTTAATGTTAGAATGCCTTTGCCTTTTATGCAGACAGAGGATTTTGTCAGGAGTGAGATACCTTCTGGGGTGATAGAATGATGCAACCATTTTTCCAACGACCTTGGCAACGGATCTGATGTAAGTTTTCCATTTCAGGTCAAGAGTGAAGATCAGACCCAGAAACTTTTCAAAGCTTCGTCAAGATGAGAGCCATTCATATTAATTGGGGCCATGCTTTTTTTTTTCTTTTTTTTTTTTTTTTGCATCAAACTCGGAAATCTACAGAGAATGCTGAATATCTAAAAACAAGATTAGGTTAAAATATCACAAAGTTTATACTGAAATTGTTCACATGGTGCAACGGATAAAAGCATTGAGTACAAATAAAATCTGGGGGTTGAAAGTTCAATTCTCACTACATTCCAATTCTTTTTAACTTTTTATCTGTCATGGCTGAAAGAATGAGAACAATCTATCTCTATAGATTAAATAAATGGTTCAGTTTGAAATTCCATATAGATACCGTAGTTTGAAAAACATGCATTTTTTTCTCCTTACTCACCTTCACCGCCAAGCAAATCATATTGCCACTTGGATGTAAGGGGCTACTATTTGGGACCACGCCTAGGAAAGATTAACAAGATGTTGGTTTATGTTACATTCAAATTTCGGCATATCAGTACAGCCAGGGAAGCAGGCAGCAGGAAGGGAATCCCAAAGTCTAGCTGTTCGAGGGAAGAAACTATTAGAGTAGAAAGATTTCTGGCATTTAGTGGCCTCAACAGTGAAGGAGGGGTGATTTTTGTTGCTACGCGGGTTTGTCGGGGATCTGTATGATGAAGGGGCACAAGTGCAACGAGTTCATCAGAACATATTTGAAGAATGTTGAAGGTTACATTAGCCAAAACGTGAAACCGACAACCAAGATGAGAATAGTAGTCCGAATAATGCAAACAATACTAAAAGTTAATCTTATTAATTTTATGACTTCATGTATGAAGGTGTGTGCTTAGGAATGAATGGAAAAAGACTGACAGACCAAACAATACAATCAAATTAAATCTTTTCATCTTTATTATCAGAAGAAGACTTCCTCAGAAATAAGTGAAGATGTTTTTGTTTTTTTTTACAAAATGAAAAAAATTACCTGAGAAATTTTTGTAAAAATAACTATTTTTTTCTCACTCATTCAAATCTCACCATAAGAATTAACTTTGTGATATCATTTGGTCTATCTACCCCTCCCTTGTCATTCATACCTGCATTTCATCAGATTTTATCTGAGTTCTTTGTTCACATATATGTATATGCTAAAATATATTAATTATGTAACAATTGATTCATTTGTCAATCTGTGTAGGTGTGTAGATATTTTTCCTGTTTGTTTCCTGAGGAAAAGTTATTTTGATTCTTACACCACAAAAAACATATCACAATAAAGATAAACTATAATATAGTTACAGTTAAGTGGTAAATTGGAGAGAGAAAAAATGACGTTCATCACTGCTTTGCCAACTTAACATTTGAGAGGTAAAGTAAAATTTTGACTGAACATTTGTATATATATATATATATATATATATATATATATATATATATATATATATATCACATGTAGAATTTGAGTGTTACCCCCAAGAATGCCCCACCCCTTGATTGCTGAGAATTTACACTGAAGTAAAATGAAAATATACATATATTTTCCACAAACAGCACAGTTATATATATATATGCATATATATATATATATATATATATATATATGTATGTATGTATGTATGTATGTATGTGATTAAACTTTATAAGCTTTTTTGAATGTTAAAAATTTTTTATTAAATTTAATCTATAAATATAAAAGCGAAAATGTATGTATGTATGTGTGTTCGCTTTTCCTGTGTGTCTACAAAAGGCTTCTTTCAGAGAAGCGGTCGGTCGGTTCATAACTTTTTAAAATTTTTTATATAATCGTAATATCTCACAGTTAACAACGAAGCTCGCCTGTCTATTTAATTTGCTCGATTTCGGGAAGATAAATATTCAATATTTGTCGCTCGCCGCATGTGGGTTAGTCTTTTTCCTATAACATCTTGGAGGCGAGGAAAAAAGCGTTCAGCAGTAAATGAAATCCCGCAGTCAAACTGACCTCATTAACTCATTAAAACGAGCACCTACTAAATCCAACTAATTAAATAAATTCAAAACATGTTTCCGTAAGCATGTCGCGGTGGGGCAATGGTTAATGTTGCATGTTTTTTTTTTCACAACTTTGCCTCAACGGTTTGGGTTCGATCCTCATACTTCTTCTTTTTAACCCCCCCAACACCCGGGCAACGCCGGGTACCCCTCGCTAGTTTAATATAAATGCGAAAATGTGTGTATGTATGTATGTTCACTTTTTGTGTATGTCCGAGAAAGGCTTTTTTCCAAGAAGCGATCGGTCAGCTCACAACTTAAAACTTTTTATATCACGTCTAAATCATAACATCTACGAGTTAATAACGGAGGTCGCCCGTCTATCTAATTTGCTCGACTTCGAAAAGATAAATATTCAACATTTTTCGATCGCTGCATGTGGATTAGGCTTTTTCGTATAATAAAAGCGACACTAATTCTCGCGGCATTGTTCCGATTTCGATTGCCGGAAACATCCAAAAGCAATCAGCTTTGATCAATGTGGAGTTTCTCCTTATATCAGACAATTGCTATTCAATTTGGATAATCTCTTTTTATGAGGAGCTGGTTTCTTCCCAACATCTTGGGGAAACAAAAAAAAAAAAAAAAAAAAAAAGCAGCCTGCAGTAAATAAAATACTGCCCCACAGTCAAAGTTGACCTCATTAAGTCATTAAGTATGGGCACCTGCCAATTCGTAATACTTAAATAGATTCAATCGTGTTTCCGTTACTATTTCGTGGTGGTCCAGTGGTTAACGTCGCACATTTTTTTTTCACATTTTAATTTCCAATGTCTTCAATTATTAAATAATTTCTCTCTGATCGGTTCATAAAAGTAGTTGTTGATGGGCAGAAATTGGAAGCTCACAGTATATAGTGAATAGCTGGAGTCTCTTAAGGGTCCATTCTGGGCCCAACTCTCTTCCTAATTTACATCAATGATCTTCCAAATCACATCCTAAGATCATTTGTAGACATTTATGCTGACAACACTACCATCTATGGCAACACATCAAAGGCCATAAAGGACAAACTTCTCTCTAGTTCTCACTCTTCTGATCTGGATCATGTGGTGCAATGGGGAAAGACATGGCTGGTTAATTCTAATGCATCTAAAATCAAGCTTCTATCTTTCTATCATCAACGCTCTGTCCCTGTCTAGCATCAATCGAAATGAATGGCTCTTGTCTTGGGGAGGTTCCATGTTTTGACAAGCTTCTGGTCTGACCTTTACTCCTGATCTGAGATGGAACACGTACATCAAATTCGTTGCCAAGGCTGCTGGAAAAATGGTGGGATCGTTCTATTGCTCCAGTAGATATCTCACTGCTGATGCAATTCTCTCCCTGTATAAGAGTCAAGTACATTCAAAGATGGAGTACTTTTGCCACATCTGGGAAGGAGCTGCTTTGACAGAGTTAGCCTAGTGGGGGGGGGGCTCTTTTCTTTTCCCTGCAACCTCTTTTCTGCAGAAGAGACGTTGCAAGCCTGTCTCTGCTTTATCGTTATTTTCATGGCAAGTGCTCGTCTGAGCTCCAATGTATGGACCCCCCTGTCCTGACTTTCACGAAAAACACTCTAGCTAAAACCACTCTCAATAATTTCCCCCACTGTTTATCTGTGCCTAAACGTAGATTCCATAAACATAGCTTCTTTCTTAGAACTGCACACCTGTAGAACTCTCTTCGATTTTCCAGCTTTCCAACTGACTACAATATGGTTGTCTTCAAGTCCAACATGAACAAATTCTGGATGAGCTATCCTCTTAAGTAATCCAATTTACCAAATTTCCACTACTAACGATCACTATGACATGATCTCTTTGACCACTGTACACCCATTAACCCTTATCCTCGAGTGGCCTCTTGACCTTGATAAGTGGCGACTCCTTTGTAAAAAGAAAATTTTTTTGTCTCGATATATTTATATATTTTATTAAATAAAATTAATATATATATATATATATACTCGGGGTTTTTTTTTATATTCAAAAGTAATGGACTAATGAATTCAACGAGGTTGTTAGATAGTGCTCAATAAAAAGAGCTGATAATACTTGTTTATTGTTATATAAACATGCTCACATCCCGCTGCTACAAATAGCCACTTGTTTCAATCAAACAACAGATATCATCAGGCAGCGACTTGACTATTCAAAAGTTCAATGAATAATGGATTTTTATTTTAGGTAGGAACTCTTTAGAAGTTGGAGTTAAAAAACTTAAAACACAGGACTTTAAAGAGTTCCTACCTAAAATAAAAATCCATTATTCATTGAACTTTTGAATAGTCAAGTCGCTGCCTGATGATATCTGTTGTTTGATTGAAACAAGTGGCTATTTGTAGCAGCGGGATGTGAGCATGTTTATATAACAATAAATGAGTATTATATATATATATATATATATATATATATATATATATATATATATATATATATATATATATATACACATCTATCCCTGACAATGAATCCAGAAAGATCGGAAAGTACTTTAACTTATGACAAATATGGCGATTACATCAGCCAGTTCTTGCCAGAAGTGAAGACTTATTCGGAAGTTTGAAAGAATCAAAAATAGAATTAATAGACAAAAAACGTCTATTTTATTTAATGAAATATACTTAAGAGAAAAAATGCTGCCTAAATATACATACGTGTATGTGTGTGTAAAAGAAAACTGAAAATTGTTTATATGTTCCTCAAAATTTCGTCTTTATTATTATTATTCAAAGACTTTCTGAAAATGAATAATTTCAAGAAAAAAATAGATGTTAAAATTTGAAATATGTGGTGTGTTTATGAAGGAGAAATAATTTTTTTACGTAAAAAAACAAAACAAAAAAACAACAAATCTACAAAATATTTCTAATTTTAACTTTCAGGTTTTTTTTTTTTTAAGATCTTGAGAAAATCTGTAAACAATAAAAACGAAATTATGATGAACATATAATTGTCGGATTTTTGTTTTTTTTCATTTTTTTATTATTTTGGATTATTAATTCCATAACTATCATTATATATATATATATATATAATTTAAAGGAGATTAGAGCAATAGTCTAAAGAGCTGAGTGTATTTCAATGTAACAGTGAAATTACTAGTTTAATTGAAATACGGGAAAGAGAAAATGCTCGTTGTAATTTAGATATATAATAAGCTCGATAGGTAGATATCCTAGAGCTGATTCAATATTAAGTAATGTGATTGATAATTTAAAATTTGAAAAATCAAATTTCAACTAAATTAAAAATCCGTTTCATAAGAAGGAACAACAACAAAATCAATTATCTGTACGATCTGTATAATATGATCATACAGATAATTGATTTTGTTGTTGTTCCTTCTTATGAAACGGATTTTTAATTTAGTTGAAATTTGATTTTTCAAATTTTAAATTATCAATCACATTACTTAATATATATATATATATATATATATATATATATATATATATATATATATATATCGTTAGTTATCTGTCCAAAACTAAAAGATTTATTTAGTTTACACGCTTACGTATTATTTTTTTTTATGAAGTACATCTTGCACATGTTTCATTGAATAATGGAAGACCACTAAACAACTCCTCAGAGACAGAGTTCCTCAAAAAGCTGATGGAGAGTTTTTTTTATATGGAATGAAAAAGGATTTGGAGAAGAAAAAAGATAAAAGGAAATAGAGATATATAATGTTTGCAAAAATATAAATAAAAAAAAAACACTTATTTAGTATAGTGTTTATAGCCCCCCCCCCACACACACACACTTTTAAAAAAATAAAAAATAATTTAATTCAAAACACACGTGGGAAAAATGCCTTATGACGCCATATTGGATTTCAATATATATATATATATATATTTATATATATATATATATATATATATATATATATATATATAATCTTCAGTATGTGTGTATGTCTGTAGTCTATTTTTGTGGATGTGTATCTGTCCATTGGTTGCATGCAAGAGGGTAGAGTGACATCACATGATCAATAGGATAATCCTCAAAATCACCACAATTTCCAAAATATGTGTATGAAAAATCTGGTTGGCAGCGTTTATAGACTTTGTATTGGAACCGACTCTATAAACAGATTTTTTGTTCTACTGGCTTCATCAACGGTCATATCAAATTTGTCACCTGAACTACAATTTTAAGACCACCAAGATAGAAGGGAGTTCCCCAAAAAATCATATATACTGCTGGAAGATCGGCCATGCAAAGCGCTGAAAAGAATTTTGCTGCATCTTCCTACCAGATCCAGTGAAAAAGATAAAACGTAAAAGCATATAAAAAATCACAAAGTGCATATGTTAACAAAACAATTTTAAAAATAAATTTACAAAAATCAATTGAAACAATTAAAAAATTTACAATAAAATAAATTTAAAAAATTAAAAACAAAATTAAAAAAAAAAAATGACAAAAACAGTTTTAAAAATTAAAATAAGTTAAATAACAGTCTTAAAAATAAAATTTGAAAAAAATTTTTAAAAAAGACAACATTTTCATAAACTTTTTTTTAATAAGTAAATATAGGAACAAATAAAAATAAAACAAACTTCTTTAATTGAAGGAAAAATTTTGTAAATCTTAAAAAAAAAAAAAAAAAATGAATAAATAAAATAAAAAGCTTTTAATATGAAATTAATTGGCTCTGTAATGTCAATGATGAACATTCCTTGACATGATATTTACATCTCAGTCAATAATGTTTGCCATAAGTGATAGTGTTTATCATCTTGCCCATAGCCATCAAACATATTCATTTTGACTGAAATGAAATGAACCTAATAAGACAAGATGTCATTTGATGAGGAGCAGTTAATTTTACATTCTCTCTCTCTCTCTCTCTCTCTCTATATATATATATATATATGTGTGTATAATTTTTGAGGAGGTCTTTTGATAATTAAGACGAAATATTAAAGATCTCTCATACAAGTGAATTTGATTATATTGCTTTGGTCTATTTACTTGTGTGCATGGGATAGGGAGGTATTAAAATGTTTAAATTTATTTATAGCTTTTCTTACTTTCGGCAAGGAGGTTATATTTTCGGTAGCATATTTTTGTTGGTTTGTTGCTATGTTTGTTTCTGATTTGTTTGTGTACAGCATAGTATTCACATTTCTTGACCAAGTATCACCAAACTTGATGAAAATATCGGTCATGGTCCAACTTAGAACTGATTTCATATTGGGATATATAGGTAAAAATTCAAGGTCACAGAAAAGGTGAAAGTCACACTTATGGCAATAGTTTTGGTTCGGTTTATCATAGAGTCTCACTATTTGGCTAATATTGTAACTAATGAAATTTTGCAACTTATGTGACCTTGACTTTAAACAGTTCTGTCACAGTCGAAATTTTGACAGAATTCAACTTTCAAAAATTTCATATATAGAGCTGATGCATTCAAATAATAGTAATCACCATTCAAAATTGCAACCTAATCAGATAAGTAGTTTTTGAGTTATCAACGTTTTTATTACATGATTTTGGAAATAATTTATACAATATGGAGAAGAAAGGCATTGACTTATGTTCCTGTTGCTTACTCCAATAAATTGCATATTTATTAAAACTATTCTAAAATCTAAGCCATATAGTCCAAAGTGGCTCGTTACAGACAAGACTTTAAAATTCAGCCTTACAGCAATATGGATTCATATGCCTGGGAAACATTTTACTTTCATTTTTGTTTAGCACATTCGCTCTCCTGCCTTTATCGAAAAAAAAAAAAATGTTTATCCTTTGAATTAATTTCTTGCAAGAAAATATTGATTCAGGAAAAGATACTTCAATAAAGGAATTATTACAACAATTTTATTCTTAAAATGTACTTGATAAGAGCTTCACTAAATGAATTATGTTAGATACGAAATTATGTTGATCTTCAAGATGTCAGGAGGGGGATTTGAAAAATTTTGTCAATGAATTACTACATAATATTAAAATAAATAGCATTAAATAAAAAATGCTATAAATGCTCCCCCTTCTGACTAATTCTGTTACTTTTGACCCTCAAAAAATTCAAGATGTCAGGGGGAGGGGGATTTGAAAAATTTTGTCAATGAATTACTACATAATATTAAAATAAATAGCATTAAATAAAAAATGCTATAAATGCTCCCCCCTCTGACTAATTCTGTTACTCTTGACCCTCAAAAAAAATTAATATTAAAAATCTTTTTTAAAGTGCCTATATCTTGTACAAAGCAATGCTGAACAAAATTATATCAGCTTTGTTGGTGTGTCTTGTGCAATGTTTTACTTTTTAGCTGGACAAACAGACAGACAGCTATCCTTTAGATAAGAGTCCTAAGAAGGATAATGACATAAAATATAAAACAGTAAATACCATCACAAAAAAAAAAAATGCATATAAGTTATATGGTATTATTTGAATTCTTCGGACAACTCATCTAAAAAATTCAGAAATGTAAATTTGGATCTTTACATCAAATTAAGATGAAATATTAAAGATCTCAGCTTACTAATTAATTTGATTATATTGCTCTGTTCTGTGTAGGAGGAAAATTAAAAAAATTATTCATAGTTTTCATTGTTTAATCAAGTATATTGTTTATTTATTAATGTTCTAAAATCTTTGTTGTAGAAGCCATTTTGCATTAGAGTCTTAGGACGAATAATGATACAAAATTTAAGACAGCAGATGTAATCACAAAAAATATAAATCACATTCATTTTTACAACAAATAATAAAAAAACATGAAATATATATATATATATATATATATATATATATATATATATATATATATATTAACGCAATAATTTAGTCATTGTTGTCTCAAACTTTAAGTACAAATCAACTAAAATATTTAGTTTTAATTTTTATAGCTGTGAGATCAACATATATACAATAAAGCTTTGCAATTAAGTTTCAAATAAAATTAAAATAAAATATTTTTCAAATAAATTAATAGAACCAAAATTGCAATTATTCAAATATCATTTTTTTTTTCTTTCTTTAAATGAGAAGCAGACGATAATTCAAGAAAATCCATAAGTAGAGAAGTTAGAAAAGAAAAAAAAAAAAAAGCTCTTCAATACAAGAAGACAATTTTCAACTTTCCTCCTCATCCAGGCACTGCATTCTCCTTTGGAAGACTTAAAGAAGAAAAAAAAAAAAATACATAACCCGTCATCTAAAGACATTTTAAAAAAATAAAATAAATAAATAAAAAAAAAGATAAAAAAATTAATAAATAAATTAGATGACTTCTAATCCGACGAGGAGTTTTCAATCAATTTGTGTAATAAAAAAAAAAATAAATAAAGATTTCATGGGCTTTTTTTGGATGAAAGTTCTCGTCTGTAACGTAAGAGTTTCTTTCTGTATTTTCTGCCGAGCGTCTTTACCCAGTAATGTTTGAAGCTGTGGTTGGCAACAATCAGCTTTCCATCACGGTAGATTAATTCAGCCAGGAAACGCAACCAGTGATATAACAACACTTTGAAACCAAATGCGCGAAGAGCCTTCAGAATTCGCGTTATTCGCTTGAAATTGTGTTTGTATCTGGAATTTTAACGAGAAAAACAAACATGGAGGAGTTAGTTTGATGACTGTGTTACAAGGTAGAGTATAGTTAAATATATGGAACTGAATTCTGGGCAATGTTTGTCTAAATTATCAATCAACATCAATATCTACCTATATATCCTGATACTTTGCAGTTTTTAAGTTTGTTTCACATTCCTCTGAAGTTTTACTCTTGATAAAACATGCTGTGGTAACTGTTGATGTTGATGACTTTGCAGAGAACGCATAGACTGAAGATCAGGTTTCAGTAATAACTTGTTTATTCTTGGATACTGGGATGAATGGGGTTAGTATAAATGTCAATAATTGAGGTTAAACACACACACACGTGTTTATATATATATATATATATATATATATATATATATATATATATATAAATGTGTATATTAATATTAATATATATATATATGTAAGTATTAATATTAATATATATATATATATGTAAGTATTAATATTAATATATATATATATATATATATAATGTAAGTATTAATATTAATATATATATATATATAAGTATTAATATTATATATATATATATATATATATATATATATATATATATATATATATATATATATATATATATATATAATGTAAGTATTAAAATCAAGATTATACCATTCTATGATTTAATAACGATTTTAGAAAAAAATAACTTTTACACATGTTTCTAGCAGAATCTAAAGTAAACACAAGTAATACAGTCTGCTTACTCTAACACCCGCTTCTTTAGAAAGTCGAGTCGAGGAAACAGACGAAATCAATATGAAGAAGAAATAAGAAAAATGGCACATGGACGATTTAAAAAAAAAATTTTTTTTTTTTTTTTTTTTTTACATTTTCACTCCAATTTACATTTTCACTCCAAACAAGGCACAGTGTCACTTTGATGTAGGGAACTACTATCAGGGACATAAGTTGCAAGCATACTATGTAGGGAGTTGAGCAGCAAGATGTCTGTTCACATTACACTTGAACTTCTGCATGTCAGTACAGTTGGGGAAGCAGGAAAACTGTTGGAAAACTGCTTCTATGGTACCAGTTTTCAAGAATTCTGATGAAAGAACTGACCCAGTAAATTATTGCCCCATTAGCCTCCTTCCACTTTTCGCCAAAATACTTGAGTCCATAATTAACCAAGCTCTAGTCCATCACCTTACAGATGCTAAACTTCTGACCAACCAACAATATGGATTTAGGCGAACCCGTTCCATAGCAGATATCCTAACTAATCTCTGAACATATATACTATTCACTGGACAAAGCAGGGGAGGAGACAGCGGTAGCCCTAGATATATTTAAGGCTTTTGACAGGGTATGGTACAATGGTCTCCTCAGGAAAATCAGATCATACGGTATCACTGGACAAATACTTAACATAATTAAATCCTTCTTAAGTAAAAGAAAAATCCAGGTTGTTCTCAACAATCGTACATCTAAACGATATGATATAAATGCAGGAGTACCTCAGGGGTCTATCCTTGGACCATTATCATTCCTAATATTCATAAATGACCTGCGTGACAATTGTCTCTGGACACCACGCTCTATAACAGGCACCATGGGAAAACAAATGAACACATATCTAAGGAAATGGCAAAAACACTAGAGGAAGGTTTCCAATTTGTAGTGAAATGGGGAAAAAAATGGATAGTCACATTCAATGCTGCCAAGACCAAGCTTGTTTCCTTCAATAATTACAAGAAACTTTCTCAACCTTCAATAGCAATGGCCAAAGACACATTACCTGAAAGTGCATCTTTTAAACACCTCGGCTTAACATTCACAGGGAACATGAGTTGGAACAACCACATTGAGAGCATTGCCAGGACTGCTATGAAGAAGGTAGGCTCTCTCTACCATGCTAGAAAGTTACTTACGCCTGAAATTATCCTGCACCTCTACAAGGCCACCATTCGCCCATGTATGGAGTACTGTTGTCATATTTGGGCTGGTGCATCTGCTACTAGTCTCTCGCTCTTAGACAGGGTTCAAAAGAGTGTCGCCAACCTGACAGGTCCTGAACTGGCATCTAAGCTTGAGCCTCTGTCCCATCGACGAAATGTTGCATCCCTCTGCCCATTCTACAAGTATTTTAATGGTGAATTCTCTGATGAACTGCAAGCACTTGTACCCCCTCAACATAAATACCCCCGACAAACCCGACTAGCAGCTAAATCCCACCCTTACACAGTAGAGATCCCTAGATGTAAGAAAGCTTTTTACTCCAACAGTTTCTTCCCCAGAACTGCTAGACTTTGGAACACCCTTCCGGGTTCCTGCTTTCCCAACTGTACTGACATGCAGAAGTTCAAGTGTAATGTGAACAGACATCTTGGTGCTCAACTCCCTACATAATACCTCTGTAGCTTATGTCCCTGATAGTAGCTCCCTACATCAGTAGCAATGTACCTTGTTTAAGGTGCAAATGTAAAAAAAAAACATGTTTAGTCCAGACTACTATTACATCTTGATTGACCATGAAAATAACTAAAAAAACATTTTTTAAAATGAAGGACTTTCCAAGTACACTCCTTTATTTTCGGTTCATACTTGTTGTCATTTTAAAAATTGATTCTTAAAACTTTGTCTGTTACTGACCTGTTTAAGTCGTCGAGTCTCTCAAGCCATTTGGATTTTAACTGAAATTCATTTTTGCCGACCATCTCCATGCCATAAAAGTCCAACATCATCAAGAAGGCTCGATATGCTCGATTTCTTAAGATCATCGTATTACGGATTTCCTAAAATTGAATAGAAAGGCGCACACACAAAAAAATAATGTTAAAAAACAAAGTAACCAAGATAAAAAAAAAAAAATAGAAACACATGTGAAAGGAGTTATATCCTAGAAATATTATGAAATTCAGGTATGACACATATGATTCTAATGACCAAGATGACATCTGGAAGCAAGTAAGATTTATATAAAAAAAGAATTGCCTTGCCATTTAGTATTCAGTTTTCCTTCTTACAACCCGGTATATTTACATATTGTTGTAGCTGTCTATAAATTATCATAATTTTTTTTTTTTTTTTTAAGTTGTTTGTAATAAATCACATTTTTCTATTGGGAAATATTTGGTTCCATTTTCTCCATTTTAACAAGAGACATCAACCCTTTTTGCAGTTGCAAGTAAAGTCAGATGTAATTCAATCTTTTTTGATACTTGTAAAAACTGAGTACACAAGAAATTACTGATATGTTGAGAGAGGATAATCAGTTTGTGAGCAAGGAGCGCAAGACAATGACAACGGATGAGAACTTAGATGTGGAGAAAGTATATTTGGATGGTGAAGCTATTGAGGTTGTCAAGGAGTTTTATTATAGCTTAGTGATACCATTGGAGCATAGGATGAAACAGGTGCTAGTGTGATTGCAAGAGTTAAAAGTGGACGAAGTTGAGAGAACTTCTGACATTATTTAGTAGAGTATTACCACTGTTGAGCAAGGGAAGAGGCTATGAGGCATGTATATGTAGCATGATGATGTATGAAAGTGAAACCTGGTCAGTGAAGGTTAAAGACCTGCGTTGCATGGAGAGAAATAATATGAGAATGATACAATGAATGTGTGATGCGAGTCTTTAAGATAGGTTGACCTCAGAGAAAAAGTAAATCTGCACAGTATAGGGAGATGTATGCAAAACAGGAGACTTTGATGGTATGGCCACATTGAAAAAATTGATAAGAGTTAAACGTGAGAGATAACAACATGGCTAGAAAAAAAAAACGAAGGAGAAGAATACCATGGCACAATGTTGAGGTCGGCATTTGCTGTCGAGCGGGTTAACACATGGTTATGCCACAGGGCCAGAACTGTGTGTGTGGGTGGGTGTGTGGGCGTGGGTGTGTGTAGAGAGAAAGAGGGTAGTACAAAAAACAATTTTTTCCTAAATAGCTCCAATCAATTTTTTAAAATTAAGAGACATCAAGTGAGCATGTGAGGAAAAGAAACAAATTCTTTGATAAAACAAGTCATCTAACTCTCTCTCTCTCTCTCTCTCTCTCTCTTTATAAATTACTTCAAGTGTCAGCCTTCATGATAAAATTATAATTTTCAGTTTTCAGAGAGAAATGTCATAACAGAGAAAATCAGTTCATGCTCATGTATTTTTGCTACTGCACTATTTTTAAATAGTTCTTTTCAGGTTAAATTCAGGTTTCGCAATATCGTTTTTATTAGATTGTTAGAATAGTTACAAAGCACAGCATAGTTACAAAACATCCTTCCCATGTTAAGAATGGCTTTCAAAATAACATTATTTCAGTGCGGTACTTTGGAGAAAGCCGATTCAACCCACCTAAAGTAAGTGCTACTGGCTTTAAAAAAATGTTTCAGACGATTTATTCTCTTACCTTCTTCAGGTGTATCTTGACAATTACTTATACTATTGTATGGTAAAAAGAATCTTTTTTCTTCCAACGAACCATAGTGATTAGAATTCAAAATGTGTGAGGATTGGTATTATATTTTATTTGGAAATGTTTGGACTACTGTTCTCATCTTAGAATTCAAAATGCGTTATGTGTTTATGTTTCATAAACACATCACATATTTTGAATTCTAATGGCTAGGCTTCATTGGAAAAAAGAATAAAAATCCTTTTCACCATTCACCAATAAGAGCCATTGTTAAGAGGCACCTGAAGAAGGTTGGAGGATAAATCAGGCAAAACGTTGTGAGAATAACAACCAAGATGAGAACAGTAGTCAGAACAATTTCAAATAATACATATTATCAATCCTCATCTAAAAAATTTAGAAATAATTTTTTATAAAAAAAACAAAAAAAAACTGATTTTGATCAAAAAGATAAGAATTCATATGAGAGATTCAAGCAATTTAAGTAGAAAATCGATTTTTTTTTTGTATTAAAAAAAAAAAAAAAAAGGAGTATAATTCCACTAAAAAGCAAAGAACTCACATCTCCGAATTAAATGGTTAATTGGGAGAAAGGTAAATTCGTATTCTTTACTGCGTTACGAACTCAATATTTGAAAAGCAGACGAGAACCTTAAATGAACACTACATATATCATAAAAAGATCAAGTGAAAGGCCCCTTGATTTCTGGGAATTTTTTTAACTAAAAAAGGGGACAATACTGAGTATATCCTTAAAAACTGAATATTATAAAATATAAAAAAAAATAAAAATAATGGTTATACAGTATTATTGGCTGGGGACAGAAAGACATAGTGTTTCTAATTCAATCCCGGACAATGCTGTATATGTAATAAAAAGTTAAAAAAAAAAACTTTTCAAGCATTTCGCTCTACTTTAAACTAAATTGAATATTGTTTGATCAAATTGCAATATCATTTTTCTTTTTTCTCATACCAGGTTTATTTCACCACTGACCTAAATCAAATGTTATTCAAAACATGCCTTTTATACAACAGGAAGCAACTGCGTTTCTAAAAAGTCTGAAAAGGGTTCGTTTTTCTTTTTTGTTCATTTGTAGCAACAGTTATTTCATCTCTTTGTTTGGAGTCTTATAATTTACGCTCCTATACCTGATTAATGTTTCATGAGCACGACAGCTGCTGCTGATTCTTTAAGGTTCACAACTGCAATTACGACATTGTATAGTTTCCAGGTGTCACTCCAGATTCTATACATCAATACTTTCTACATCAATCTGTATAAGTTATTGTTATTATTATTAATAATAATAATAATAATAATAATAATAATAATAATAATAATAATAATAATACTAGCGGGACATGTGGAACTTCAACAGCAGCATCTTTCATATGTAATATATTGCTGCTGTTGAAGTTCAACGTAAATGAAGACCCTGCGATATTATTGTAGCTCTTTTTTGAAACCTGTGAAACTATTTATCTAAGTAATCTAGTTAATGTAGGGTCAGAATATATCTGGTTATTACGGTTTATCTCCAATATCCTTATAAGAGTTTGTAACATATTTCCATTGTATTGACATCCGGCACAAACAGAAATCTCATGATATCATAATACTATCTTTAGACAGAGCAGATACTATCCTTGGATCCTAGCCAGAAGACTAAGAAGGTATATTTTAGTTTCACGTATGGGCCAAAAACGACATCAGTTTAAAAAAAAAAATTTTTTACACTCGATCTTCGGTGATCAGGAAATCCTACTTGTTAAAAAGGAAGATAGAATGTGATAACATACTACGAACATTAAATTAGCGTATCTGCATACTAATTTAATATTCATAGTATGTTATCACCTATCCTTCTTTTTAATAATTAGGATCTCCCGATCAAATAATTTATAATCTGGAAACCGTGACACACGTATGTTAAAGGCACTACGGCATTAATATATAAATTTCTTTTTGAAATAAGAAATGCCTGTCAGAGGTAATACTATTAAGAACAAAACTGAAGCAAGAGTTTTGTAGTTTGCCCATTTTTATTAATACAATATATTTTTTCCTTTTGTTTTTTTACATTATCTTACAATTTTACTTGCAAGATTGTAAAAAGTTAATAAAACTGAAAAATATTTAATTAGTGATAACACTAGGGTAACACAACGAAAATATAAAGCATTATAATTGCAGTTTTTTTTTGTTTTGTTTTTTACATGAGGGTCACCACTTATCAAGGCCCGAAGGCCACTCAGGGATAAGGGTTATTGCGTGTACAGTAATCAATGGGATAGTATTGTAGTAATCATTAGTATTGGGGGTTTTGATAGAGTGTCTTACTTAAGGGGGTGGCTTGTCAGGAGTTTGTTTATGTTGGACTTGAAGACATCCAAGTTGTAGTCAAGTGGGAAACAGGCAAGCGGTAGAGAGTTCCACTGGCGTGCAGTTCTAAGAAAGAAGCTTTGCTCATGGAATCTACGTTTGGATTTAGGCACAGATAAAGAGTGGGGGAAATTATTGATAGTAGTTTCAGCCAGACGGGTGTTTCTCGTGAAAGATTAGTGAGGGAGCCGAGAGATTGGAGCTCAGACGAGCACCTGCCATAGAAATAGCGATAAAACAAAGGCTTGCAACATCTCTTCTGTGGGAGAGAGCTTGCAGGGAAGAGAAAATGGCATCCCCCACTAAACCACAAAGTTTATTTTGTACTCTGTCAAGGCAGGAGAGGCTGTTTTTAGCAGCTCCTGCCCAGATGTGGCAGCAGTACTCCATCCTTGGACGTACTTGGCTTTTATACAGATAGAGAATTGCATCAGTAGTGAGATATCTTCTGGAGCAGTAGAAGCATTCCACCATTTTCCCAGCGTCCCTGGCAACAGATTTGATGTACATGATCCATTTCAGATCAGGAGTAAAGGTCAAACCCAGAAGCTTGTCAAAACATGGAGCCTCTCCAAGACGAGAGCCATCCATTTCAATTGATGCCAGATGGGGATCAGAGTGTTGATGATGTAAAGATAGAAGCTTGGTTTTGGATGCATTAAAAGTGACCAGCCACCTCTTCCCCCATTGTACCATGCACTCAAGATCAGAGGAGAGAGAATTAGAGAGAACGTCATTTACGGCCTTTGATGTGTTGCCATAGATGGTCGTGTCATCAGCATAGATATCAACGAATGATTTAAGTATGTGTTTTGGGAGATCATTGATGTAGATCAGGAAGAGAGTTGGGCCCAGGATGGACCCCTGGGGGACTCCAGCATTAATACTGCGGGCCTCTGATTTCTGCCCATCAACCACTACTCTTATGAACCTATCAGAGAGAAATGATTTAATGATTGAGAAAACATTTCCAGTAATAACGTAGCTGGAAATCTTGTGAAGTAGGCCCTTATGCCATACCCTATCGAAGGCCTTCGATATGTCAAGAGCAATTGCCCTGGAAAGGAAACCTTTGTCAAGAGATTCACTAATCCTGTGTGATATAACCGTTAGCACATCTGCTGTAGATCTTGCAGAGTGGAAACCATATTGCATGCCACTAAGAAGGTTGTTTCTATTGAGGTGGTTGACTACTTCTTTATTTAATATGGATTCCAACAACTTACTCATGACACACAGGAGACTTATTGGTCTGTACTGAGAGGGAGATGACTTTTCACCTGAATTCTTAAATACAGGGCATACTGATGAGGTTTTCCAGGGTGTTGGAAAGTACTTCTCCTTAAGGCAACGCTTAAACAGTTTTGTAAGTATGGGGGCAAGTTCTGGTTGGAGCTTTTTCATCACTATAACTGGAATGCCATCAAGGCCAGTTGCTTTACTGGAATCAAGGTTCTTGGTTAGCTTGGCGACATCACGCACAGATATTTGTATGTTGCATAGAGTGTTGTCTGTTATAGGAGGAAATACAGGGAGTTGATGGTCATTGTCGCATAGGGTAGAATTAGCTGCAAAGTTCTTGGCAAATATTCTGGCCTTGTCTGATGCTGACGAGATGACCTCAGGTCCACTGATGATAGTTGGGATAGAATGCACACTTCTGTTCAAGATCCTGTTTGCTATTTGCCAGAACTGGTGGGAACCAAGCCGCTGCTCAGCTACTTTGGGTTTAACAGACTGAGCATATAGCTCTCTTGCATGTTTTATTACTCTTTTACAGTGGTTGCTGGCAGTCCTGAAAGCAGCTTTAGTCTCAGTACGTCTATTACGATGGTAGCTATGGAAAAAGTGATTTCTGGGCGCGATGGCAGCAGCACGTTCAGGGGAGAATGGTATGTATCGGTCTATGCCTATGATTAACCATTCGGTCAGGTCTGATACTATAGAGGACACATCCTTTTTAAACATGGAATGTGTGAGAGGAATTAAAGGACCAGCAGCAGCAGCTCTTGTGCTAAAGGGCATGAATAGAGAAAGCGCTTCATCTTTTTCTTTTAATTCCATCTCAACTCAGATGCTGAAGATGAGGAGATAACCTTACAAGGATAAACTTTGTAAAGCCATGTGTGACCCCCCCACACCCAACAACAACTGCTGATCCCAATGCTGTTGTGTGTTGTGGTTTTCTTTTCGTCTTCATCTCCTTTTCTTCTCATTCTAACTGTAGCATCTTAGTGATTGCCGAAGACGCGAGATCTAGCTTCCAAGTATTTGAAGGAATCTAAAGCAAAGGACATGGTTTCACAACCTCATGTCTTCAAAAAAATGGGAGGTGTCGATATATATGATTGGTGGATGAGCAAATATGCAACAACAATCACAGCAAAAATGTGGGATCGGCCAATCTTCATTTGAATTTTGCACACGGCAGTTGTGAATGCCTTCAATAAGTTTCCAGACTTTCTTTTGTACAGGCATTTAATATTGTCATAGACACTTGAAAATTGCTATACATCTTATGAGACCACTGACAAATTTTTTATGATTCTTTTTTTTTTTTTTACATAGGCATCACCACATTATCAAGGCCAAGAGGCCACTCAAGGATAAGGGTTAAAGAGTGTACAGTAGAAATTGGACAATATAGTAATCATTAGTAATGAAAATTTGTTAAATTTGATAACTTATATGGAACGGCTCATCAAGAACTTATTTACGTTAGACTTGAAGACAACCATATTGTAGTCAGCCGGAAAGCAGGAAAACGGAAGACAATTCCACAGGCGTGCAGTTCTAAGAAAGAAGTTTTGTTCATGGAATCTACGTTTAGGTTTAGGCACAGATAAAGAGTGGGGGGAATTATTGATAGAGTTTACAGCTAGACGAGTGTTTCTTGTGAAAGTTTGGCGAGGGGGGGACCATAGATTGAAGCTCAGTCGAACACTTTCCATGAAAATAATGATACATCAGAGACAAACTCGCAACATCTCTTCTGTGAAATAGAGGTTGCAAGGAAGAGAAAAGGACATCTACGAGGCTACGAAGTCTATTTTGAACTCTATCAAGGCAGGACAAGTCCTTTCTAGCAGAAACGAACAGCTACAGCAGGAATTGGAATGCATACTACTAAAGCCTGATTGTCACAGCTGGTGAATTAAAAAAATGCAATTTGGATGTGAGAACACTTTAGGAGAACGACATGCAATAAAATTCTGTTTTAAATTTGGAAAAAATGCCACAGAAATGTATGGAATGCTTCAGACTGCTTTTGGACCATCTTGCATAGATCAAGCATCAATTTTTGAGTGGCATAAGAGATTCAAGGAAGGCAGGGAGTCTATGAGGAATGATGAGAGATGTGGGAGGAGTAAGGAAGTCATAACACCAGAGTTGATTGGCCAAATAAAGAATTTCATGGATAAGGACTGTTGTATATCTTTAGAGACAATCAGTGAACAGTTTGATGTCAGTGTTGGAACTGTACACATAATTATTTGCAAGGAACTGAAGATGCGGAAGATTTGCATGAAGTTTGTCCCAAGGGTGCTCAAAGAAGATCATAAACTATTTGGACATCAAGACAGTCTCTTATCCTCACTACAGACCATGTGACTTTTGGTTATTCCCTAAGCTCAAGGAAAACCCCAGAGGCTGTCGTTATGAGACAACTGAGGAGATGAAAACGGCTATGACAAGGGTCATTGACACTCTCACACAAGAGGACTTCAATGAGGCCTTCCAGAAATTGTTAGAACAGTATAACAAGTGCATTGCAACTGGAGGAGATTACTTCAAAGGGGACTAGAGTTTCATGTGTGTACTATCAACAAAAGTACTCATGCGAAAAAAGTCTGGAAACCTCGTAGGTGTCCTTATCACCCGCTCAGGTCTGCATCCGGAGAGACAACATCCAGCTTCGACTTTGAAGAGGACTAGAGTTTCATGCGTGTACTATCAATAAAAGTGCTCATATGAAAAAAGTCTGGAAACTTATTTAAGAGACTTTGTATTATATATGATTTGCTATGTAATGACGATGAAAACTCAGTCACCAAAATGGATTTACTTTCATTTAGAAGAGCAATTTGCCAAACATATTTGAAAATTCCTATCAACAGACAACAACCTGGTAGGAAGCGGAGCCGTCCAGCACCTTCACAAATTCGTTCGTTTTGATTGCAAAAGACACATAATGAAGCAAAGTGCATGGAAGCGATGGCAGAACAAGCCATGCGATGCCAGACAGAGTATGTATCATCCCAAATGCGCAGTCACTATGCATTACTTGTTTCTCTTATAGTTACAATGGCTGAGCATAAAAAAAGTGTGTGTTCGTCAATCGGAGTCGATTATGACCATAGACAACTAGTTGTGTGTCCGCAGGTGGCTGATCAGTCCAATCCGGGCGCGGAAGCCCCTGCCACATGTTGGACACCAGTGGCTGAAGACGGCCACTTCAGCATCTCAGGCTTTTTGCGCAGCGCACTTCTCTTTTGCAGATTCAGTTCGTAACTATAACTAAAGCTGTGCAGTCACAATATGTGTAAACCATTTCATAATTACAAAAGACAAATGTAGCATTACTTCATATTATTTATTTTTCTATAGCTATATAGCTAACTTTTCTCTTTGAAAACAGTATACTTTTGTTTTATGAAAGTTTTATAATTACATGTTTTTTCTACTTTAAAAATAAAGTGTTTATGGTTAAATATATATATATATATATATATTTTTTTTTCTTCATCCATTTTTCTGTATAGAATGAGTAGTTTTGAAGACCGAAATTAGAGATTGTTATCCTCACAAACAAAAAATAAAACAACACAATCTCACAAGAGAAAATACAAACTCTTTTAGCATTCCAGCACATAATACTTCCTGTAAGTTTCTATTACTCAAGTAGCTGTTCGACTGGATAGAATATGTAAATGACAAAACTCATTGAAATTACATTTTTCTTGCAAATGATAAATGTGAAGCATGACTGTCTAATCAGAATCAAACATCAAATTGACAGATTAATTGCTATCTAGGTCTAATTTGAAAATCCACCTGACTTAATTTTATAGAGTAAATAAAAATGTAAAAATGTTTATCCATTTCCCATTATATAAATATTAAAAAAAAAAAAAGATGCATTGCTATCTATTTATATATATGTTTGCCTGTGTTCTTTTTAATTCTCTTTCTTTGAAGATTGTAATGCTGGATATGGTGCAGCCAAACCAACTGCCAACATTGCTCTGCTTTTTATTGAAACCAACCCAGAGCTCTTTTTAGTATCCTTGCTGTTCCCTTAAGTACAATTTTCTGGATCTCTTTTGCACTTGGTTCACCAGGAATATTACTTAGGTAGAACTTTAGGTTCTGCTTCATAAGCCCTGTAGCACCTATAATAACTGGTATGATTGATATCTCCCTAAGATTCCAGTTTCTTTTCATATCATACATGAGCTTGATATTTGGTCTGTTTCTCCCTTTCAGCTTTGTTCAGACCTCCATCATTAGGGACACTCGCTTCAACCAAGGTTGCCACTCTCTCTGACTTATTCCATGTAACTATGTCAGGTTTCACAGCAGCATTTTCAAGGTAGGTGGCTGTAGAGATTACATAATCATAATATATGGTATACAAGTCATTTCCAACTGTTCTTTCAGGTTGATGTTCCCAGGACTTGCTGCTACACCGGATGTTTCTGTATGAATGCCTGTCTATCTGGCCTTGTCATTTTCCATTTGTAACATGGATTTCATTTTTTGTTTTTGTGCAGTATATCAATCTCAGTTTTGTCAGCCTTATGCATTTTTCCTTCTGTCATTCAATTTTGGCTCTAAAACAGTTCACCCACTCTTTGTGTCATTTAAAACCATTTTATTTACCCCTTTTTTGACAGAATGATGAAATTTACACTCAACTAGTCAATTATTTGAGGAACCAATACACACTGGCTATAACTGCTCATGGGGTTTATCGACCTGTTACGCACACCATTTGAAAAGGGAAAATTTTTCCGAAATTAATAATGGAATACGTCGCATGAATTACAAGTAAGACATTTAAATTCACATTTTAGCAAAGAAGAAAATAAAAAGTCTCCATTATCATATTTTAATTGATTTGGTTGTTTTATTGTTTTGGGGTTATTTAATGCCAAATCCAATAATTTTGGGGAAAAAATTTTATGCTCCAAGTTCTCTATATCTTCACATATTTATTCATGGGGTTTCATTTAGTAGTTGTGTCTTACGATGAACCCTTTTCGGCTTATTTAATGCTGAAACCAGTAATTTTGGAAAAAAAGTTTTTATGGTTTAAGTATTTTTATATCTCCAAATATTTATTCATGGAGTTTGATTTGTTATCTTTGTAATAGAAAATTATTGTCTTTTTTTTTTTGATTCTGCAGAACATGATTGAATTTTGCAAAGGAAAAGGAATATAACAATAACATAAATGTTTAATCATTTTAGCCAGTATCTTCAGAGAGCCTGATCTGGTGGCACCAGGCATGTTTTAATTAATTAAAGGGAAAAATCAAAATATTCAATATTCTATTTCATCATGATTAGCAACAATTTAAATTAATTTTTACCACGTTGGGGGAGGGGGGGCTGCTAAGAATCATTCGGCTTACAGCACTGTGCATGTCAGAAGATAAAGGAGTTAAAAAAAGCCACAAGGGACAAGGACACTTCATTTATTAATAGTTTATCTACAACAAACAATAAAGCATACAATTAAATACATTTTTCCCATACACAAAAGAATGCATTAAGTTAATCCCAAAAAGTATGCATTAAACATAAGACAAAAACTTGCATGGCATCTAACAAAGTGATGTGCCAAGTGCAGTCTTGCTTTTTCTGCATTTAGTGAGCAACTGAGAACAAAATATGGCCTTAATTGTTGATCATGTGTTGGCATAAGATTTCCGACAGGATCTTGTGTTCACTGCGAGATTTTTTTTACCAAGAAGCATAACTGACCGAGAAACTAATTTCTCAAGGGAGATAACCAATTCTGACAAAAGTATTATAATGAATGTTTATTTTTTCTTCATTAACTTAGTTTATTTATGTTCTTTAATTTGATAATTTTTACTGTCGAACATTGGAGGCATGCATTATAAAAAGAGTCATTCTAATTTCACTTAAGTTTTATGGGATTTATTAGATTAATTTTAGTACTTGACAAAATTGAATTTATAAAAATAAAAAATGATTTTTATTTTTTAAAAATAAATTTAATAAATGTTAGTAAATAAATAACAATAAAAATGCATTTTCATAATTATAAAAATAAATTTTCTTAATTATTAGGTTGGTGCAGAAATAATGTCGTTTTTGATATGTATATATATATATATATATATATATATATATATATATATATATATATATATAGTTGATAAAAAAACGACATTATTTTTGCACCAACCCTAATATAAAAATATATTTTTATAAATATAAAAATACATTTAAAAAATTTTTCAATTTAAACATTTAAAAAAATTTTCAATTTAAACATTTAAAAAGTTTATAAATCTAAACATTTAAAAAGTTTATAAATTTAAACATTTAAAAATATTTTAAAATTTTTTAAATAAAAAAAAGAAAAAAAAAGATAAAAATAATAAAAAAAAAGAAAAAAAAGGAAAAAAAAGAAAAAAAAAGAAAAGAAAAAAAAGAAAATAATAATAATAATAAAAAAAAGAAAAAAAAGAAGAAAAAAAGAAGCCAATCAAACCTTTGCTTGATAAGATGTGAGAGGACCAACATCAGGATTCTTTCGTTCTTTACGGCTTGGAAATAACCTAAAAGAAAAAGTTTTTGGTCAAATATATAAAAAGAGAAATGTGTTGTCGGTTACATCATGTTTATTGACAGATGTCAGTGAAACAATTTCACCATATTAAGCTAACATAGTAATCTTTAAAAAAAATACATATTTTCATTTTTCTCTAGTAAGAGTGTATGAAATTAGCCTGATGGATATGATTGGTGGCAATGCAATTGACTAGGCAGAGTTCAAACTCTATTGTGTATATTATTGTCATTTATACACTAATACTCTCAGAAAAATCCTACAGCTCATCTTACAGACAAAATAGTAACCAGAATTTAATTGGTCATCTATATATATAAAAGCGAAAATGTGTGTTTGTGTGTGCATGCGTTTTTGTGTATGTCCGCAAAAGGCTTTTTTCCGGGAAGCGATCAGTCGGCTCGCTCCTTCTTAAAACTTTTTATATCACGTCTAAATCATGATACCTACGAGTTAACAATGGGGGTCGCCTGTCTATTTAATTTGCCCGACTTTGAAAAGCTAAATATTCCATATTTTTGGATTGCCACGTGTGCATCCGGCTTTTTCATATAAAAGCGAAATTAATTCGAAGCTGGTGGCATTGTTCCCAGCACGATTGCTGGGAACGTCCAAAAGCCATCAGCTTTGATCAATGCGGAGTTTCTCCTTATATCAGACAATTGCTATTCAATTTGGACAATCCCCTTTTTATGGAGAGCTGGTTTCCCCCCCCCCCCGACATCTAGGGGAAACAAAAAACAAAAAAAAACAAAAAAAAAAAACTACCCCGCAGTAAGTAAAAAACTGCCCCACAGTGAAAGTTGACCTCATTAAGTCATTAAGTGCGGGCACCTGCCAATTCTTAATACTTAAATAAATTCAAAGATGTTTCCGTTACTATTTCTTGCTGGCTGAGCGGTTAAGGTCGCACGTTTTTTTTTTTTTCATACTTTATTTTCCAACTTCGCCTCAAGGCTTCGGGTTCGATCCTTCCTACTTACCTACCAAAACTTTTTTAACCCCCTCCCACACACACAAACACCCGGGCAACGATTTTTTTATTATTTTTTTGTTTTGATTTACCCAAAAGCACACACACCTTTAAACACCCGGGCAACGCCAAGTACCCCAGATAGTATACAATAAATCGTGTTTCTTTTCCATTCAATAACCAAAATGGGTTGATTTGCCATGAAAAAAATAAAAACCAAACCTTCCATTTAATGATAGAAAAGAAAGTGGGTCTCCAGATTAATCACTATGTGTGATAACTAGGGCTATGACAAGAGAATATTCTATTCATTATTTTGACTCTCGAGTATATATCAGTGTACATATCGTATGTTTTTAGATAGAGTGATGTGGTTCTCAATTGTCTATGTCGGATATATACTCGAGAGTCAAAACAATTAAAAGAATATTGTCTTGTCATAGCCCTAGTTAGTAATAATGCTCATAAAATGAAAATAAAATATAGCATTAAACTTTATTATGTACTTACCTGTTAGTAAAAAAAAGAGAGAATACACCAAATATTATGCAAATTCATCCAGTATTTTTGTTTATAAAAAATAAAATCAAAATTAAAAATCCATTCAATCTGCTTTTTTTTTTTTTAATTGGCTGATAGGAGAAATCAAGGTTTTTCTCTCTTGTCGGGAGGCCAATAACAGCTCCTTCACTTAGTGGGAAAATTTACCACAATTTTAGGATGTCAACTTCACTTTTCAAATTTATTCATATTTAACGTTAAACCACTTGAATCATCACTATTTCTATTGGACTATTTCATGTGCATCTCTACATTTAACCAATCAACTTTTTCATTGGATTGTAGCAAATTTTTCTATCTTTCTTAGACATCCATTGAATCTGCATATTTAGCAATAAAAATGCAATTTCAAATAAAAGTTTAATATGCCAAACAAAGTGAGTTATGTACATGTGCCCTATCCGGATATGTGATAAGACTACTTCTTTAGATGATTTTCTGGGATTTAGTAGTTTTTTTTAAGTATAGACATAATTTGTAAGAGTTTATTATTTTGTCAATTGTTCCAGTTTTCTTGCCATTCCTTTGTAATAAAATTGTTTATTGAAAGTTTGTAGTCCGTATATGGGACCTTTATGTTATTTATTTGGAGTTTTAGGGAATTTTTGGCCACCATGTCAGCCTTTTCATTTCCACGGAAACCATAATGACTAAGAATCCAACAGAAGAAGAAAGTTTTGTGTTGTATGATAGAACGGATCCTTTGTAACAGTTTGATTAGTAAGGATTGTTTAATTTTTGATTTTTTTAATGATTCTTGTACTAATAATGAGTCTACAAATATGAATTTCTTGGAGTTTTCGTTGGTGATAATATCTAGAGCCAAGTTTATGGCTGTAATTTCTGTGCTATAGATTAAGAAGTTATTTGATAACCTTTTCTGTCGAACAGTGTTTTCTGAAATAGCGGCACATCCCATTTTGTTTTGATCTTTGGAAACATCCGTGTAAATGTGTGTTCAATTTGAGTAAGAATCCAGAATGTTGTTTAGTTTTTCTCTATAGTTTGAGGGATGAGTATTAGATTTAGAGTATATATTGTCAGATCTAGTATGAATTCAGGTTGATTTAACAGCCAGGGTGGAAGTTCTGTGAAATTTGTTAGTTTCATCTATTGATTTGTCTGTAAGTGGTTTTATCGTTTCTTCCATGTAAAGACCAAAGGGTTTAATTGCATTTTCTTTTTTTCTGGATAGATGTGTGTAGTTAGGATTGAAATTACATTGACAGGCAAAATTTTTTAGGTTTAATTTGAGTTTTAGATAATATTGCAAGTTTAATTTTTCATGTCTCAATTTTAGTTGGAGTTCAGCATATAAGCTTTCTATCGGAGAGGTTTTGAATGAACCCTAGGCAAGTCTTAATTCTGTGTGATGGATGGGGTCCAGAGTTTTAAGATAACCTTTTTTGATTAAACCATATATAAAGCTTCTGTAGTCTAGTTTGGCTCTTGTAAGGTTCTTATATAATTTTAGGAGTGACGAACAGTCTGATCTCCACTCAGTATTTGCTATAACATTTAATAGTAGTAGGGTTTGAAACATTTTTGTTTTAAATATTTCAAGTGAGGGATGAAGGAGAGTTATTTGTCAAAAATAAGTCCCAGAAATTTATGTTGATCAGCTATTTCGATTTTTGTTCAAAACAGAAATTTATGTTGATCAGCTATTTCGATTTTTGTTCAAAAATGCACAATGACCCTACTCTCAACCTAAAGGTTGAGAGTAGGGTCATTGTGCATTTTTCTATGGTTACAGAAATGGGCACATTTAGTTTTGGTTGTTGAAAATTTAAAGTCATATTCTGTGGCCCATTGTGTTAGTTTGTTTATGCATATCTGTAGTTGGTGTTCTGAAGTATGAATATTATTTTATCTATGGCAGATTACAAGGTTATTCACATAAGGAGCCATTTATCTCATTGCTTAGACAAGTTACAATATTATTGATTTTTATATTGAAGAGCATAACTGATAAAATACCAGTTCAGTTGTTTATTTATCATTGCAGAGACAACTTGTCCATATAATTGGTCTGAAATTTTGTGGATCTGAACTGTGTTTCTCTGGCTTATGGAAGGGGATCTCGATAGCATGTTTCCAACTATTCGGTAATTTTCCCTTGAACCATATTTTGTTGAGTATGTTTAAAACATGTGTTATTGATTTGGGAGGAAGTTGTTTCAGAAACTCATAATGTATCTCATCCGTACCGGTAGCTGTATTATGTGCTTCGTTTATGGCTTTTAAGAGTTCATTTTCAGTAAAAGAATAGTTATATTCTTCTTTGTTGTTTGAATTGAAATTTAATTTGTTCATCTTTTTTTCTGTATCTTGTTTTGTCTTTTGGAAGGACTGACTAATTTTTAATGGAAGGATTGTTTTGAAAAGTTTTAGTGAGAAGCTTTGTCTCTGTTATTTTAATGTTGTTTTGTAGATGATTTAAAAGGGGAGGGTAAGTTTTTGCCCAAAATTTTCCTTACCATGTTCCACACTTGTTTGGGGTTTGTATTTGAGTTTATTTTATTTATATAATCTTTCCATGATTTCCTCTGATAACTTTACATACTATTGCTCTTTTTTGCTTAAAAAGATTTAAATTGTACTTCGTTGGTTGGGAGTTGAATTTTTGTAAAGCAGTTTTACGCAGGCGAATTGCTTTTTGGCATTCATCGTTAAATCAGAGTCTTTGGTGTTTGTTATTCTGCTACTTTTAGTTATACATTCATGTGCAATGGCTAGTGATGTTTTAGAAAAATATTCTATAGATTTATTTGAGTTTTCCTCCGCTGAGAGTTTTTGTTGGCAATTTTTTTATATTCCTCCCAATTTGTTTTTTTTTATTTTCCATTGGGAAAGATGGTTATTTGTTTCTTTCAGATTTATTAAAACTACTGAAAAATGGTTACTACCCTATGAATCTTCTAGGACCTTCCAGCTGTAGTCCATGAAGATAGTGGGGGTCACCCAATGATAGATCTAGTAGGTGCCTGAAGTGGGATGAAGGTATAAGTTGGATTTATTGTTTAATATGCACAAGTCGGTGTTGTTAATAATTTTTTCAAGATTTTTTCCTTTCTTACCCAAGTATGCAGATCCCCATATATCATCATGACTATTAAAGTCACCTAACAGTAAGACAGGGTTAGGTAACTGGTTTATTATTTCGTTCAACTCTGTTTTCTTTATTGGATCCTAGGGTGGAATGCAGATAATGCAGATATTTATAGTTCTGTGTAGTGTGGCTGCTGTAGCAATGTCGTGAACATTAGTTTCTAGATCTGTTTTATTTTGTGGGATATTATTTCTAATAAGGATAGATACTCTGTTGGGTATTGTGGATGTGATTGCATTGTTTGTAGTTTTTTATATTTATTTTATCTTCAATGTTTAAAAAGGTTTTTGGAAACATATGATGACTGGTTGATGGTTTGTTAGAAGTAATAGGTCATTTATGTTAGGTTTTAGGCCTCAGCTGTTCCATTGGATGAGTTTTTGGGTTATGGTTTGGTTTTATGTATTTATTTTTAACTTTTGTTAGTCGTTAGTGTCTGATCTTCGATCTTAGGTGTCCATTTCCTCAAATCTGTTTTGGATTGGGTTTCTTAGTCTGGAAGTTGAGCATGGCCTATTGTGGCTTGTTTGTTGGTTGGTGGTTTGTTTCCTTTTCCTTCATAAGCACTTTTTGATGTCTTTTTTTTTTTTTTTTTTACACAGAAGTCACCACTTATCAATGCCCAGAGGCCACTCGAGGATAAGGGTTAATGAGTATACATTAGCCAATGTGATTATAGCGTAGTAAACATAAGTAGAGGAAATTTCGTCAAATTAAGTATAAAACTATTTCTTAATTGTTGCCAGGTTTAAGTTTTAAAGATGATTGGTCGGATTATATGACTTTTTTTTTTTTTTTTACACAGGCATCAACACATTATCAAGGCCAAGAGGCCACTCGAGGATAAGGGTTAAAGAGTGTACAGTAGAAATTGGACAATATAGTAATCAATTCGGTAAATTTGTTAACTTATATGGAACGGCTCATCAAGAACTTGTTTACGTCAGACTTGAAGACAACCATATTGTAGTCAGCCGGAAAGCAGGAAAACAGAAGACAATTCCACAGACGTGCAGTTCTAAGAAAGAAGCTTTGTTCATGGAATCTACGTTTAGGTTTAGGCACAGATAAAGAGTGGGGGGAATTATTGATAGTGTTTTCCGCTAGACGAGTGTTTCTTGTGAAAGTTTGGCGAGGGGGGACCATAGACTGAAGCTCAGTCGAACACTTTCCATGAAAATAATGATACAGCAGAGACAAACTTGCAACATCTCTTCTGTGAGATAGAGGTTGCAGGGAAGAGAAAAGGACATACGAGGCTACAAAGTCCATTTTGAACTCTATCAAGGCAGGACAAGTCCTTTCTAGCAGCTCCTGCCCAGATGTGGCAACAGTATTCCATCCTTGGACGTACCTGGCTCTTATATAGATAAAGAATTGCATCAGCAGGGAGATATCTACTGGATCGATAGAAAGATCCCACCATTTTTCCAGCAAATGTAGCACTTTGGGATTTTATGGGTCTTGAGTTGAGTTTTGGTTTGAGAGTTTTGTTCAGTTTTGTAATCTTTATTTTCACTGTTGATTTGTTTTATAGTTTTTTTGAACTCTTCCATTAGTTCCCTTATTTCATTGAGTAATTTCATAATATCTTCAGGTTTGATGTTTGATGAATTTGTTTTTGTTGTTTGGTTATTTAATCCGGTGGTATGCTGTATGTTTTGTTTTTTTTTCGTTATTTCAGAGTATCTTGTATTTTCGGCTAGGTTACAAGCTTCTTGGAAGGTTATATTTTTGGTATGTTTTATTTTAATAATTTCTTTTCCTTTCTTCCATTTATCATATTCTTTTGAGTTTGCACTATGGTTGTTTTGTCCATTAGTACATTTTAGCTCTTTTTTATAAACTGTATGGGTCTCATTTTTTTTCCACACCTCATGCATACTTAAAAGCGTGTGCACCGATCTTGATGGTGTCCGCACCTTTGGCAGTTGTAGCATCTGAAGGAGTTTGGTATGTTTGGTTTGGTGTTTATTTTTTCATACTCTATTTTGATGTTGCTTGGGATTTGATGAGTGTTAAAAGTTGGGCTGTAAGAGTTTCACCATATCTTTTAATTTGGATTCTTTTTACATCGATAAGATTTTGGTTTCTCCAGTTAGTCTTGATTTTTTCCAAGGAAAACAAGGATAATTCTGAACTCTAGATCACTCTTTTACTGATATTCAGCATTTTGTGGGGGTAAATTTTTACTTTTCGGCTGTTAAAAAGTCTTCATTTAAAGATTTCTATTATATGATTTTGGCTTTCTACTTCCACTAGTAGTATGTCGTTATTTAGTTTCTTGACCATTTTAGATTTGATGCTTGAAAATATTTTCTCTATTTTGAAGGGAGATACTTTTGTTATCGGTTCTCCTTTGGTTGCTTCTATAACTATAAAATAAGGAAGATTTTGATATAGATTTTCGGTTTTGGGATTCAGTTTCTGAATCTGAACTAGATTTATCTGAAACTTCAGTAGGTTTTTTTTAGGCTTTTATTTGACATTTACATATTTTGGATTTTTCATTTCTCCTGCTCCCCACCCGCCTTGAAGTCTTGTATGAGAAGTGTTGATGGGGACGCGGGCATTCGTCCCAACACAACAAGGATACAGGAGAAGTATACTCATCTTGTTGATGAACTCAAGCACTCATACTTCTTTCGTCTTTTCTAATGGCCTCATTTCTAGAAAAGATGTTAGTTTTTCAGCCATGTTTTATCCATTCTTTAGCAAGTTGATTGACCCTTCAGCCACTGCTTACTAAATCAGTTTACTGTCTAATGTGAGGAGCATGCGCATATTTTCTTGTTGTGTTTGTCTGATTTAGTGCTAATCATGACCGACTGATAGATTGGATTGGGCCTATCCAACCATCCATCTTAGCCTAAGTAAGGATCAAAGTGACGTGTTGCATTTAATGTTCTAATAAGACCTTGAACATGATCTGCTCAACCACCAGGATCCCGTCCATAGACATTACAGGTTGCCACCAAATAGTCATTGAGGGACTTTTACTCTCTGCACGAGGGCAGTCTGTATTCTAAAGCCCTACTGACAGGGCCAGATTCTGGCTTGAGGTATTTGCTTGTCTAGTCATACTGAAAATCTGTGATACAGCAAAACAGTGTTTGTGGACGGTTATATGCTCCCCTTTGTGGGTAGAGCTTTCATAAGGAAATCGCCAACTGCTGAAAAGAAATTGCTCATTGGATAAAAAAAATTAAAGCTCACTGGCAATTAACAATGTTTACATAGAGATTTCGCTTACATTCAGCAAGTGTCGAACAATTGTGTAGGTCAGAAGTGGCAACTGTCAGCTTGATGGAGGAGTTTTGATTCCAGCTTATGGCACTTGTCTAGCCACACTCAAGAGCTGTGATACAGCAAAGGAGTCTGTCTGTGGATGACCATATTAAATATATAACCACTCGTCTTCCATACTTTAAACAAATAAAATATGAATCCCCCCCACCTCATCGACAATGATTTAAATATCCGGGTATGAGTCATATGTCTCACACCTATCATATGTCTCACACCTATCATATATCAATTGAAATAATGAAACCAATAAGTTTTATACAAGTTATCAAACAAAGCTCAACTTCAATAAGCTATAGATTAGCTACCAATTCCAGTAATATAAATATATTGCAAAAACATAAAAAAATAAATATAAAACAGTCATTAAAAATCGTGGATATGAGGACAAATTAATATTCAATAAAAGCAGTCAAATAAAAGCAACAGAAAACAAAATATAGTCTGGTTCAGTCAACCGTATAACAGTTGGTATGACACTAATTTTTGACACCAATAGCAAAAAATACAAGATGAAATTTATAGTAATTTTTACTCTATATGAAAGAAGATCAGGTTTGAAATCGCATATACAGCGTGGAACAATAACAGTGTCACCAAAAGAAAGAAACATTAGAGCTTTATTTTTGAACTTTTATTGAAAATATCAATTCAGGTAACTTGATTATGTAGTAGAGCTGACATCTATTAGCCTCGGCATAATCGCATTGACATACAGGTTCTCGCCAGATCACTGAAGTTAAGCAATGTCGAGCCTGGCCACTACCAGATAGGTGACCATTTGGGAAGGCGAGGTGCTGTATGTACCGCAAGATAAAATACCAGGTTGGGAAACTGGCGTGGTCTATCCTTCTCTCGGGGGTAGATGGGCCTCTCTTAAGCCATGGTAGGCAACCCATCTAGTGATGGTGTCACAAAAAAAAAAAAAAAATGCCCTTGATAGTCCTGGTGAAGCATCACGTATTCAGCTACGGACAAGATTTGAATTCCACTACAAACTCGTGTAGCGAGTTCAATCTCGGCTGTGGCAGCATGTTACATTACATTAGCCTCAATTACCACTTCGATATGGGAGCATGCCCTTTCCACAAGTGTCGGCAGGAGCTTGGCAAATACTCGTTGGATAGCAGTGATCAGGCTGGCTTTGGTGTTGAGGGAGGTCATTTTGGTAATGTTTTTGACGTATGATCAAACAAAATTGTTCAGCGGGTTTCGGTCGGGGGAGGAGAGGGCTAGTGAGAGAAGGGTACAAAGTCGTAGCCTCACTCCTTCTGAAGCCTAGCCTGGTTCTCTTTGGACTTGTGGGCCGGCGCTGAGTCCTGGTGCCACACCCAGAGTCTGCCAGTGGCTACCTGATTGCACTAGGGGATCACCACATCCTTCATCCAGGTACACTTTGGTGTTGACTTTCAAGCTGACTTTGAAGATGTAAGGTGACATGATGTTGCCCTCACTTGAAACCACACCGAAGACTACAACCATGGACAGAAACTTTATTTTCATCACCCTGACCATGTCCTTATTTGTGGCAATCTGGCGATGTATTTTAAGGATGCTGGCAATGGTACTGCCATAACTTGGATCGGTAGTGAGCATGAGTTGTACAAGCGGCACATCTCCGATCTCGCTCATACAACATTGTGTCACTTTCAGACATAATACAAGGTTCCTATCGCTCTTGACATTTGTACACAACTTGCCAACTAGTAGATGACCTGCAACAATAAAAGAAAACCGGTTTCATCAAGCGGAAATGGAATCATGTCGTCTTTCTAGGGCAACAATTTTATTCTACCCTGTAAAAATTTATTTTACACTCCATAAAACCGGCGAAATTTGATTTGAACATTGCAAAATGAAAAAAAAAAAAAAAAAAAAAAAAATCAATATTTAAATTATTTTATTAAATTCCTCTTTATTCTAGGAAATATCAATTATTAATCCCTATAACTATGCATTATTTAAAGTTTAAATCCTTGAATTAAAGTACCACACTAAAATAATATTATTTAGAAACTCATTCTTAACATGGGATGGTGTTTCACTGTTTTATAACTATTCTCTATGCTCACTTATTATACGGTCATCTTGGGAATTTTGATAAACATTTAAAAAGTGAAAATTAAACAAAATACCAGTGTCATGATTACTCCATATTACTTGTATTTCAAATTAAATAAACGCTTTAAAATAAGTTCAAACGCACAAAAATAAAAAAAATTATCCAGAATCTTGGTTTTGGCAACATTTGTTATATGTTTGTTTGTTTCACTACATTACATTTCTTCTTTTAGATTTATGATTAGGTAATAATGGTTTAACATTCAATATGAGTTATTCTATAGCTGTTATCTTTTAATGCTTTGTTATAAAAAACAAACATGTTCAAAGATTTTTTGTTGGAGGAGATATTACCAATTTTTTTCTATTGATTTTGGTAGATGTATGATTATTCTGTGGTGGTTTGAGAGTGGGTGGATGTAGCTTTGGTTTTGTTTATTTTGTACATAGTTTATAGGTATCTTATCTAAGTTGAAAGTTATGTTTAGAAAATTAATGTAGATTTGCCTTACATTATGTTTTGTATATGGTTTATAGGTTGAAAGTTATTTCTAGAATATTAAATTGTTTAGCATTGGACGTTTTTTGTTTTTTTTTTACTTTAAGTCTTGATATTTTCATTTCTTTAAAAATTTAAGCATTCATTCAAAAGCTATAATATTTATACAGTTGCGTGACTAAAGTGAATATGGGGTTGTGTAAACTCAAATACATTTTACTCTTTTTATTTTTTTTAAATTTTCGCTTTGTGAGGTGTTGCACTGGATGTCTCATATTTTTCTCTCTCTTTATCCATTTATCATCACTTTTGCTTTGCTTTGTCTAGAGGTCAGACATTTGATATTTTACAAGCTCACCCTCCAGTCTTCATGGGCCAACAGGTAAACTGTCTCCAAATTCCACTCTATACAATCTTGTCGAATCACTTATAAGTTTTCCTTTGTCAGCCAACTTTCCTGCGATTCAAGACATCCATGCTACTTCAACAGTTTATCGAGGAGGATTAATCTTCCACGCAATTATAGCTAATCTTTCCTAGTGATCCTTGTATGGGCGGATGCATTCTATAGTCGCACATAATATCTCCAAATTCCATCTGTACGATCATATTGAATCACACCATATGATTGTACCAGCATAACCATTTCATGTATAGGATGAACCTCTACACTTGGCAAATATAGTGCTTTCAGCAAATCCTCTGATCTAATGTGTTGGTTTGGTCAGATTTCACATTACAGACCCAACTAATCATGTATCTATCATTGCATTGCACGCAGGTGAGATAGGGCTAGGTGAGAACCCAGCATTCGTTGCCATAATAACATGATACTCCTGACACAGTAAAACAAATCAAAATAAGCATATGTGATAACTCCCAGAGTTAGGAAGTAAAATAAAAAGCAAGTAAAAATATATACAGAAAAAAAGAGGAAATAAGTCTATCAGTAAAACAAAGGTATAAGAAGTTATTCACGAAGGCACACAAATAGAAAATTTAAATAAGATTGTTAATCAAGGTGTGGGAGTGGTTTGGGACAAAAGGACCAAACAATAGAAGTCAATATGTCTAGAATTAGCTTACAGCCACTTTTAAGAGTGGCAATGATTTTCGCAACAGTTTATGACAATTACAGAAAGTTTACGGACAGTCTTGAGTTTACGACAGTTAAAGACAGTGTCCATTTGGGTCAGTTGGTGATCAGAGTCAAAGCAGGGTGAGAGTAGATTGGGCCGAGAAGAAAATTGCTGGGACCTGACACAACTAGTAACAGGTGTTTGAAGTTCCTATTACTACACTTTGTGTCAGGATCACACACACACACACACACACACACACACACACACACACACACACACACACACACACAACTTAACTGTTCTGATCCTGTGTTTTATCATAGCACAACCACAAAAATGATTATTGGGTCACACATACGTAAAAGGTATAAATATATTTAACCAATGCATGTATCCATTGTGTTCTTCAAGTAGTTTGTACCTGCCTTATCATTGGTATAGTATATATGATTATGCCGGTTTTATTAATTAGTTAATTATCATTAACAAGAATTATCTGGTAGTCATTTAAACCTCATACAAGCAATAAATACAAAGGGTGTTCCAAAAGTAAGACATTCTATTTTTTTTTTTTTTTTACTCAGAAACTAAAACGTTAAAGAGCTATGAAGACGGGAATTAAACAAGCAACCTTTTATGTTCCAGAATTTATTTTTCTACATAGTCACCACCATTTTCAATGCACTTTTGCCAACTGCTTTTGATGCCTCGGTTATAAAAGTTTGGAGCAGACTTTGTCACTCACATCTCTGTCGCCATTCTAAAATCGACCGACCCATCTCCTAACTGTGCTGAAAGCGACGGCTTTGTTAACATTCAACAGGTGCCGACAAATGTTGATCATTTCTTTTTTTCTGCATGGAGGAATTCAATGAAGCATTCCTGCTTCTGACGCACGTCCATGACAGGGAGTTGCTTTTTTAGAGTCTCACACCGTAAATATCTGCAACAGAGAGATTAAACTTTCAGGTCATGAATGCAAAAGTTCAGTCATCGTAACAAATGCAATTTGCAATCCCCTATGATGAATTCGGGCGGAATAAAAAAATAGGAGGCATTACTTTTGGAACATCCCTCATAGTTACTTGGTTTGCTGCAAAATGTTAAATGGAAAATATTTGTTGTTAAAACAGTTGCTGCGAGAATCTTGCATTAGCTAGATATAATGTAAGGTTCAGATAAGTAGCGCTACTACTCGTCATATCTTTTGTGAAGATGACCTGGTCAGAAGCAGCTTCTATATAAGCATGAAGTATTCTGTTGAATAAATTTCATAAAATATATTTGAAATAATTAAAATTGTAGTCATATCTCATCAGGAAAATATATAGGCTTTTTGAGGAAAAAAAAATGAACATATTTATTCCTGAGAAAGGAGTTGCGGGTCACATATATGCGTAAGGTACGAATGTGTTTAACTCACCACTGCATATATCCGTTGTGTTCTTCGAGTAGTTTGTACCTGCCTTGCCATTGTGATAAAATGTCTTCTATCTTCTCACCTGAAAATGAAGACCAAAAAATGTTCCTCAGTTTTTTTTTTTTTTGTTTATAAAGAAAATTAAATTTGGTATGGCACTGGATGAAGCTGATATAACGATTTCCCAAACAATTAAAACCACAAAATTTCTGTAAATATTTGGATTCTATTGTAGCAGCATCAAATATGAGTATGCAAAAAAAGTGTTTAAAAAAAAAAAAATGGAAATTTCTATCTAGGGTTAAAATAAGAAAAAAAAATTTCATTAAAGAGTAAATTAAGGGGTAGGCTGACGTATTCAGAAGTTATGTCCCCGGAAAAAATTTGTGACAGAGAGGCGAGAATGATCCTGCCCCTTGAGTGTTCAGTTCCTAGATGAATACAGATTTCATTATCCACCCCATCATATACCCATGCAGGATTAATGAGAGAGACGTTGACTCAGATGTACTTGCTGTAAATGTAAATTGTTGAAAAAAGTAAATAAAAAACTCAGAGCAAATAATGAAGTTAATTGTTGTTCTTTCTAATTATTTCAATTATTGCAACCACAAGGGGAGAAAAAAAATCAACATTTCTACAGCTACTAATGCCACTGAGAGACATCATATATTGAGCCAGTAGTTGCTTAGTTTATTGTTAACTGCCGGGTAATGCCAACAGGCTCGTCAGGCATTTTGTGTAGACCAAAGTGCTCTGCTTTTTAATTTCCTCCTTTTGACCTTGTGTCACATCTTCTAGCGATGTGGGGGAGGTAAATATTAACTACTTGCTATATATCAACACAAGATGCGGCTGTTTCTTGTCAGTGAAAAAAATTACAGGTCACCTGGTGAGGTCAAAAAGGATTCCTCATTTCAAACATTACACTCGAGCAAGATTTGGAAGTCCTGCTCAAGATTCTTCGAATTTTAATTTCTTCTTAAAACCCCTTAAACTTAAGACTTAAATTTTTAAAAATTTTCTAAAATATCTCTTCTTCAGCTACTTTCTAACGTAAGAGATGTTGCTAGTCTTTCTCTGCTCTGTCGTTATTTTCATGCTAAGTGCTTGACTGAGTTCCAAGCTAAGATTCCCTTCTGTACCAGATTCACAACAAAAACTTGTCAAGCTACAATAATTGCCAATAATTTCTCTCTCTCTCTCTCTCTCTCTCTCTGCCTAAAACTAAACGGAGCTTCCATGAACAAAGTTTATTTCCTAAACCCACAGTTTGTGAAAAATGAGCTGCTCTCAAGCCGTTTTCAAGTTCAATGTAAGCAAATTCCTAATGAGCTGTCCTCTTAAATAATAAAATTCTGTCTAGCATTGCATAATTGTATTTTACCATGAATCATATTAAGATTCAATGTTTTAACTGTTGAAATGAATCTCATTTGTTTTTACGAAAGATGATATAATTTTGCCATTTTTTTTTTAATGATCAATTTTCATTTACCACAAGACAACATGATATACTTGTAAAGATTTTTCACTCGTTCGAAGCTAGCATTCTTAGTTGTACACCAAAAATTGTGTTTCTGAATTTTTTAGATGAGTATTGGTTATTTGTATTATCTGTATTATTCAAACTACTGTTCTCATCTTGATTGTCACTTCCATGTTTCGGTCGATGTAGCCTCCTTCATGTGTATCTTGTTGAACTTGGGAATCTTTCTGTCGAACTCAGTAATATGCATGGAATTTTGAGTAGAACTTTTGATTTAATTTATGGGAGTAACATGCTCTCGTTCCATCAGCCATCACTGGATAGAGGTCCTAAGTAATTTACAATTGTATTTTTTTGGTCGCCCACAAAATCATTTAATGGATTAAAAAAAATAAATAAATAAATAAAATATATATATATATATATATATATATATATATATATATATATATATATATATAAGGATTCTAGACATAAGGTTTAGTATCATTATATCTTAATATTAATATTTGTAAGGGAACAGAAAAGTGATGAAAAACTGTTCTTTTCAAAGAATTAATTTTACCCTTCCTGGGATGAGTATTCTAGTAAATATATATTAAAAAAAAAAAAAAAAAAAATTTTTTTTTTTACTTGGGGGCTGGGGATTTACCGCATAGCAAGGTCAATGAGACAGAGGTTGGAGTTTGTCTGACAGTACAAAGACTCTTTTTGTGAATCCTGTCTAAGAGGGAAAAACTAGTGATAGATGCACCAGACCATACACGGGCGAATTATGATATAAAATACTCTCAGGTGTAAGTGTGTGTGTGGGGGGGTATATTTTAAAATTTAATCCATTGTTGTATCTAGACTATAATTTAAGCAAAAGATGAAAATCTTGTTTGCAATCCAGTCTAACTTTGAAACAATGAAAAAGAAAAAAAAAAGTACATTCAGAATAGATGAGGGCTGTTCATTCATCTATAATCGAAACACACTTATGTTAAATTAGGTTTTTTGCAAGGTCCTCAGTCGTAAGCCAAGTGATACATGTTAGTTCTGTGCATTGCATTATTTTCAGTATTTTCCGGTGAATGTGTTGGAAACTATCTTATTAGCTGTTTGTGAAGAAAGGTTTAGTTGTTTTATTTTATAGCATATCAACTCTATTTGGGTTATTTAATGCTGAATCCAGTAATTTTGGAAAAAAAAAAAAAAAAAAGTTTTATGCTTTAAGTTCTTTATATCTTCAAATATTTATTTATGGTGTTTGGTTTGGTTGTTTTGTTTTGCAGTATATCAACCCTTTTCAGGTTATTTAATGCTGAGTATGGTAATTCTTGAAAAGTTTTATGCTTCAAGTTCTTTATATTATCAAATATTTATTCATGGTCGTTTTGTAGAGAAAAATTGCTGTTTGTTTTTGGCTTTACTGGACATGATTGAGTTTTGCAAAGGGAAAAGAAAAAAAGAACAATAACATCAAGATTTGGTGCGTTTAAGTCAGGAAGTCGATATCTTTAGACAGCCTGGTCTGGTAGCACCAGTAGTAAAAAAAGAATGAATACATACGAAAGGGGAGGGAGGATGATGAATAATTCCACTTTATTTATGAAAAACAAAAAAAGCCAATTAAATATTGGTTAAAATTATATATAAAAATATAAGAAATCGATCGAAAGTAAAATTTTCCTTTCCAGCAACACAACATCTACCGTAAATGAATAGCCAAAGAGATTTTTTTTTTAATCAAAAGCCGATTTAGGCCCAACGTGTGAAAACATGTTGCCGTGAAAACCCATTATATATAATTTTTTTTTAAGTACTTTGACAAAAAATAAAACTTAGGAGGCCCCCAGAGTGCTGTTGAAACCATCTTTTTCATAGAAAGCATGTTTGGACAAACCCTGTGAAAATATTGTGGCTGTTAAAAATGACTGTATAACTTGTTTACAATAATTTCAGTACAGTGTCAGAAAATAAAACTACGTAGGTCTTCAGGTGGCTAAAGTGAAAACCATACTTGGTGAGAAATCCTGTGAAAATATGTTGTTGCTGTTTAAAGCTATTGTATATAATCATGGTCACGATATATAGTCGCTTTTCCTATACTATTTTAAGTATAGTAATATAGTGTAAAAGTAACAAGGCTTCCAGAGTACTGCCGAAAATTCACTCATCTATTCCAACGAAAAAATGCTTGGACCAAACCAGTTAAAATATGATGTTGCCGTTAAAATCAAATGTATATACGTTTTTTTTTTTTTAGAACTAGTATAAGTATGGTGAAACAAAATAAAACATTTTCTCTGGAAAGTTTTGTGAAAAACATTTTGTTTTCTGGGAAAAGGTGAATTGGGTCCAGTCACTAAAAATGTGATTGCTATTAAAAGTCTACTGCATATAATTTTTTCTTACAATATTTTAAGTATAATGACACAAAATAATTAAAAACATTCGTTTTAATCTTAGAAAAAAAATTTAAGATTACTACATGAATGTATCTCCATATAATATTCTGCTGGTTCTTTAGTTAGTCCATACGTTACGCTTCAATAAAGGTCAAATACAATTTTTGAAAGCCAAACTGCTTAAAAAAAAAAAAAATTAAAAAAAAAAAAAAAAAAAAAAAAGGCCAAATTTGTGAAAATTGGCTTTAAAAAGGTCGATCTGGCAATCTTGGATAAGAATATGAGAGTGAACTGCCTCAGTTTCGAATATCATTATAATAATATATGATTATTGTTGTAATGGTGTTAGGAAGGAAGTTGTAGTAATTTTGCCGTGCAGCAGTTCTTTACTGAAGAAAAAAGTCAACAAAATGTTACATAAAAAAGGGAACATTCGAAAGAAACAGGAAAATAAAAGAACATTGTCTGCTAAAAGATGCTAGAGTAGTAAATTAAAGATTGTCTCTTACAACATAATTTTATTATTTGTATTGAACTATGTACCACAATATTACTTTCTTTTAAAATCGAAATAAATAAAACATTAAGAGAATAGAAGTTTTATAACAAAACATTTTCATACAAGAGATAAGAATATTAAAGTCAATTTCAATCATGATAATGTTCATTTACGCAAATTACTGTTTGGTAAAGAAAGTTGAGTTATAGTTAACTAACGTACTTCCTAATTTCCGGCATAGCGCTGCCGAAAGCGGTAACAAGGTAAATCAGTTCCTTCATTTTTTTTCTCTCACACCTATATCTCCCCTGTGCATGTACTCTTTTTTTATTACGTTTTTCTGATCTTTTATTTTTTTTTTTTTCATAAGAAATATATGTTTATGAAATTATAAAAATAATTTTTTATTTTTTTGTAATTTCAATAATTCTTAATTAAAATAAAACCGAAAAAAAATTTTCAATGATTATTAATAATCACCGAAAATTTTTTTTGGTTTTATTTTAATTAAGAATTATTGATATTACAAAAAAATAAAAAATTATTTTTATAATTTCATAAACATATATTTCTTATGAAAAAAACAAAAAACAAACCTTTTTTTATTTTTGAATTTTGTTATTAAAAGGGGCAAATAAAGACTAATTGTGTTATTTTTATCTTTTTATACTTTTGTTAATTTTTATTATATACTTTTCAATAATGTCCTTTTCTTATATTTTATTTCAATAAATTGCTTCACAATAGAAATACTGAAGAACAATAAAAGTGAAGGAACTGATTTGCCTTGTCACTGCTTCCAGCAGCGTTATGCTGGAAATTAGGAAGTATGTTAGCTGACTATGGCCAAAAGTTGCATTAGTAGTCACAAGGCTTAAAAATGTCTAGGCCAATATGTTCATAGTGTGAATATGCATATGTAAGTAATATATGTATGTGAGTATTTAGCAACATGGCATTGTGTATGTATGTGTGTTGGTTTACCTTTTCCTTGTTAGTACTCGCATAGCTATGAGTAGCAATTTATTTCTGTTCACCTGACTCCAACTCGTATGTGAGCAAAATGAAGAAAGTTGGTATGCAAGTCATTGTCCTTTTTGCCTCTCTCAGCCAAAGGTATGATGGGAGTGAGGTGGTGAGCAAACGTTCTTGGGTTCTTCGATGCAGTTGTGGCCAGCTGGATGAATTTGGAGAAAACTGATTTTGTGGATGAAGTCTTATAGGAGTTTCTAAGTTTATGTTGGCCTATAACTTTTATACAGACTTGTCACTTTTGAGGTTTGAAACGATTTTCATTGGTTGAAAACACTTTGAGTTAACATGTTCCTGTAAAATTTACTTGCCTTTGGAAGTGACGGAGAAAGAGAATTCCAACAAAGTGGAGAAAAAAAAGAGAATAGCAATTAGAGCCAATTGCTTTTTAGCATTCGATGGAATCACGGCACTGTCTAATTGCAGCAGTTGAAGCCGCAAATGTGAATAGTAAAAAAAATTTAAAAATTAAAAATGATCCATGTTATCAAAGCTCCGAGCTGGAACAACTATTATTTGTAAATACATTGAGAACATAGCAGAGACCGTTGTAAAAAAGGTGGGCTCTCTCTATCATGCTAGAATATTACTCACCCCTGAGAGTATCCTGTATCTCTACAAAACCACTATCCACTTATGCATGGAGTATTGTTGCCACATCTGGGCTGGTGCATCTATCGCTAGTCTCTCCTTCTTGGACAGGGTCCAAAGAAGAGTCTCCAATCTAATAGGTTCTGCACTGTTAACTAAACTCCAACCGTTGTTCCATCGCCACAATGTTGCATCTCTGTGACTGTTTTACAAAAGTTTTAATTGAATGTGCTCTGATGAACTCATTGCACTTGTGCCCCCTCAACATACCCCAACAAACCTGCTTTGCAACAAAATCACACCTCTTCACTGTCGGAAAGCTTTTTATTATAATAGTTTCTTCCCTTGGACAGCTAAACTTTGGAATTTCCTTCCTGCTACCTGCTTCCCCGACTGCACTGATGCGCAAAAGTTTATATGCAACAGAAATCTTGTTCATCTCCCTTAAACATTGTCCCAAATAGTGTAGCCCTTTACATCCAAGAAACATGATCGTTGTACACGTTTCTTTCTGAAACATAGACAATGTAATAATAAGAACAGTAATAGCAACAACAATAGCAACAAGAATTACTAATGCTTGTAATTGGTCAAGAGGTGTCAACAACCCCTGTAAACATTTTTCCTTTCAGATATAAAATCTAATTTAAGATGATGTTGACATGGTGTACACTAGTATAATGTGTGTGTGAGAGAGAGAAAGAGAGAGTCACACATTGTTATTCATTTGCAGTTTTTTTTATTTAACATTTTTTCACACACTTGTGCGCATATGATTTCCGGTTGACTGATTACATTACACCTAAATGCAAAATATTGAGACAAACAGATTAGGAAAGATTAAAATGAATTCAATCCAAATATAAAGTTGAAGAAAACTAAGTGAGAAATGGAACTGAGACTGTTGTGAAGAAAACAATGTAAGACTTATAAGTTTTAAATTAAACAGAGATAATTAATAAATACTAAAATCAAAATATTAAAATACAAGTCGGCCACCAATAAAAATCCATTCCAGTTGTTTAGGAAAAAAAAAACAAAAAAAAAAACGACTACGGTAGGTCGGCGCGAACGTGAAAATATAATGTGAATTGTCCAGCACACTAACCACTACGCCACAGAGCACTGCAGCTTAGTTTAGTGATTTTAAATAACTTCACATGAAAGAACTACGAAGCCAAACCAGTGTTCTCTTCTCAACTGTTCCTTGTGAACGATCCCCAAACGGTGTTAAGTGGTGGCAGGGGGAGGAGGAATTTATTAGAGAGAAAATATTTTACCACTTCCATTGATCTTAACCGATTTTGGCCGTGACTTCTCAGCAGAAAAAGTATAGAAATATAAGATTATCGAGGAATTTAAGAAATAATAAGCCTATAACACACCTCAGATATTGTTCTGCCATTTGTGCATATTATATTTGCATGAAATATCTTGATTTTTAATCCTATTAATGTCAAAATCCGACGGGAAAAAATGAGTTCATTTTATTTATATAGAGAAGAGAAGAGATGAAAGATTAGAATTTCCATCTATCTTCTATCTATATATATAAAAGGCAAAATGTGTGTGACCATTTCGTGTAGGTCTCGCAAAGGCTTCTTTGGCACACGCTCCCGGGGTCGTTACTATCGCTTAAAACTGTTTATATACTCCCTATATAATAATATCTGGGATTTGGGAACGCAGGTCGTCTCTAGATTTATTTACGTCGACTTTTACAAAATTATAGCTATTTTGGCTTCTCGCGTGTTGATTGGGCTTTTTAGTATAAATAAAGTGAAACTAAACTCAAACGGACGTATTCTCGGCATTGCGCCGGGGAAAAACGTCCAGAAGTAATCATCAGCTTTGATCAATCTTGTATATCAGACAGTTGCTATTCAATCTGGACAATTGGGAGCTGCTTTCCCCTCCCCAACATTTGTTGGGGGAAAAAAACAGTCAAATTTGTGTAAACAAACCTAAACGCTGCGTGACTTCTATTTGACCTTCTTAATTAGGTCAAATGGAAGCAGCAGAGTTAACTTTTATTGCGCACGCCTGTTTTTATAGTTAAATAAATAAATTCAAACCCGTAAACGTTGTATGTCGCGGTGGCCCAAGTGTTAACGTCGCACTTTTTTTTTTTTTTTTTTTCTCACACATTAATTTCCAACTCAAGGGTACGGGTTCGATCCTCATACTCACCTACCAAAACATTTTTTTTAATTATTATTTACCCCCCCCCCTCCCCGGAGTTTTGATTTACCTCAAGACATCCGGATATCGCCGGGTATCCCCCGCTAATATATATATAAAAGGCAAAAGTGGCGCACACGTTTTTGTATGTCCAAGAAAGGCTTTTTATCGGGGGTGGGGGGTGTGGGGGTACTATGTTTTAGAACTTTTTAAATACTCCCAAGATTATAATATCTACGATTTACGAAGGGATGTCGTATCTCCATTTATTTCCATCAACTTGTATAAAATTCACGCTATTCCATCCTCTCACGTGTTTATTTATGTTTTTTGTATAAAAGCGAAACTAATCGAAAGCAAAAGCAGCTTCCTGGCCTTTTGTGCTGGGACGTCCAGAAAACAATTAGCCTTGATCAATGTGGAGGAAACCACTCATATCAGACAATTGCTATTCATTTGAACACTCCCTTCTTGTGGGGTGCTGGTTTTCCCTGACATCATGGGAAAACAAATAAATGAAATGGCGGAAAGCTTAACTGGCTTTCAGCCAACCTTCATTTCTGCATCTGCATATTCACTTTGTTGACTTTTTGATTGACATCACTAAATTTGAACGCTTTTCACTTCTTATAGCTTTGTAGCCTAGTGGTAAGATGTCACGTTTTCTTTCACTTTCTTTTCCGCCTTCGGTTTCGTTACGGGTTCAAGCCTCCCTCCCTAACACTTTTTTTTTCTTTTACACCTCCAAACACTTGGGCAACACTGGGTACCCCCGCTAGTAGAGTAATAAATTGGTAAAAATTTACAAAACAGAATTATCTCCCCTTAGAACGTAAAACTATCACAAATGATAATGAAGAGAAAAAAATAAAGGAATTAAAATAAAATACTTAGATAAAGATAAGAATTGAAAAGATAAATTTAAAATTTAAATTATTGACATAACCAGTATCGGATGAAGATAAATTTAAATCTATTCAATTTAAATTAACTTTTTAATTACAATTCCATCTTAAGAAAGAACCGATTAAGAAAAATTAATTAATAGATCATAAAATGTAAACAAAAGTTAATATGAAACTATAGTAGACTGCAAAGGAAATAAGTAAGCATGTTAGTAGAAAATAGAATTTGAATGTGTAGTTTAGTATTTGGGAAATAAATTAAATAAATGAATTGGCAAGGAAAATAAATAGTAATTATTAAAATACAAAACACATGGAAGACTAATATTAAAATAAAAAAGTAGAAATACGAAAATGGAGCGATTATTAAATTTGAATGCTATCAAAAAATGTAAAACACAAGATAATATAAGAGTGGAGTGGAGGTAGGTACAACTGTTTGATTTCATAAAATAGAGATTATGGCTATATTCATATATGTATAAATAGTGTATTTTAACGTCTGAAGAGTAGGTGTTTTGAAATATTTTTGAATGATAATATTTAAAATTGTTCAAATGGTTAATGCATATGAAAATACACAATATGATGTTCTCATTTTATATTTTGTTGTCTTGATTTTGTTAAAATATTATATACTAGCAGTGCATCCCAGCTTTGCTCAGGCCCTATGTACTGTTAATATCTTTATATGCATACGTATGTACAGAGTGTCCGTAAAGTTACTATACAGTCTTATTGTTTTATTGTATTATATTTGTATTAATAGTTAATATTTATTTTTTTACAGGTTTATTTAATCAAGCATATATATAATAACTTTACGGACACCCTATATATATATAAAATTTTGTACTTATTTCCAGGTAGCCGACATCTAAAATTTCAAGCATTTAGACAGAAAATTGGCGGAGGACTTTGGTAGAGTTTTCAAAGGTCAAATCATTAAACTTTGACCACTTAACAGCCAAATTTTTGGCCGAAAACCGATTAAAAAGGTTTTCCTAAATCTCAATACCCCTTATGTAAAATCTCGAGTCTGTAGACTAAAAATTGACAGAGTAGTTTGCTAGGGAAATGTACACACACAGACAATTTCACTTTTATAGATATAATAGATTAAATCACTATTAATCTCAAACTCAAAATCATTTGTTATTAAATTACTATTGTTCTCAACTCCAAACTTATTTACTATTAATTCACTATTAATCTCAAACCCTAAATCATTTGCTATTAATTTACTATTGTTCTCAACTCCAAACTTATTTACTATTAATTCATTATTAATCTCAAACCCTAAATTATTTGTTATTAAATTACTATTGTTCTCAACTCCAAACTTATTTACTATTAATTCACTATTAATCTCAAACCCTAAATTATTTGCTATTAATTTACTATTGTTCTCAACTCCAAACTTATTTACTATTAATTCATTATTAATCTCAAACCCTAAATTATTTGTTATTAAATTACTATTGTTCTCAACTCCAAACTTATTTACTATTAATTCATTATTAATCTCAAACCCTAAATTATTTGTTATTAAATTACTATTGTTCTCAACTCCAAACTTATTTACTATTAATTCACTATTAATCTCAAACCCTAAATTATTTGCTATTAATTTACTATTGTTCTCAACTCCAAACTTATTTACTATTAATTCATTATTAATCTCAAACCCTAAATTATTTGTTATTAAATTACTATTGTTCTCAACTCCAAACTTATTTACTATTAATTCATTATTAATCTCAAACCCTAAATTATTTGTTATTAAATTACTATTGTTCTCAACTCCAAATTTATTTACTATTAATTCATTATTAATCTCAAACCCTAAATTATTTGTTATTAAATTACTATTGTTCTCAACTCCAAACTTATTTACTATTAATTCACTATTAATCTCAAACCCTAAATTATTTGCTATTAATTTACTATTGTTCTCAACTCCAAACTTATTTACTATTAATTCATTATTAATCTCAAACCCTAAATTATTTGTTATTAATTTACTATTGTTCTCAACTCCAAACTTATTTACTATTAATTCATTATTAATCTCAAACCCTAAATTATTTGTTATTAAATTACTATTGTTCTCAACTCCAAACTTATTTACTATTAATTCACTATTAATCTCAAACCCTAAATTATTTGCTATTAATTTACTATTGTTCTCAACTCCAAACTTATTTACTATTAATTCATTATTAATCTCAAACCCTAAATTATTTGTTATTAATTTACTATTGTTCTCAACTCCAAACTTATTTACTATTAATTCATTATTAATCTCAAACCCTAAATTATTTGTTATTAAATTACTATTGTTCTCAACTCCAAACTTATTTACTATTAATTCATTATTAATCTCAAACCCTAAATTATTTGTTATTAAATTACTATTGTTCTCAACTCCAAACTTATTTACTATTAATTCACTATTAATCTCAAACCCTAAATTATTTGTTATTAATTTACTATTGTTCTCAACTCCAAACTTATTTACTATTAATTCATTATTAATCTCAAACCCTAAATTATTTGTTATTAAATTACTATTGTTCTCAACTCCAAACTTATTTACTATTAATTCATTATTAATCTCAAACCCTAAATTATTTGTTATTAAATTACTATTGTTCTCAACTCCAAACTTATTTACTATTAATTCACTATTAATCTCAAACCCTAAATTATTTGCTATTAATTTACTATTGTTCTCAACTCCAAACTTATTTACTATTAATTCATTATTAATCTCAAACCCTAAATTATTTGTTATTAATTTACTATTGTTCTCAACTCCAAACTTATTTACTATTAATTCATTATTAATCTCAAACCCTAAATTATTTGTTATTAAATTACTATTGTTCTCAACTCCAAACTTATTTACTATTAATTCACTATTAATCTCAAACCCTAAATTATTTGCTATTAATTTACTATTGTTCTCAACTCCAAACTTATTTACTATTAATTCATTATTAATCTCAAACCCTAAATTATTTGTTATTAATTTACTATTGTTCTCAACTCCAAACTTATTTACTATTAATTCATTATTAATCTCAAACCCTAAATTATTTGTTATTAAATTACTATTGTTCTCAACTCCAAACTTATTTACTATTAATTCATTATTAATCTCAAACCCTAAATTATTTGTTATTAAATTACTATTGTTCTCAACTCCAAACTTATTTACTATTAATTCACTATTAATCTCAAACCCTAAATTATTTGTTATTAATTTACTATTGTTCTCAACTCCAAACTTATTTACTATTAATTCATTATTAATCTCAAACCCTAAATTATTTGCTATTAATTTACTATTACTCTGAACACTAATCTTATTTACTACTTGCATTTCTGCCTAGATTTGCTCATGACTTACATACTTTCATTAACTTGCCCTACGTATGAATACACTTGTAAAATTTTAAATGTTTAGACCAAAATTTGTCTGAGCAATTTCGTAGAGACCACAGTGGTCAATTTTTTAAAACTTTGACCCCAATTTTGATCCCTTAACATTTATTATTTTGATCTCAAACCAAAATACAAAATTTTACCCATGTCCAAGTTACCTACATCTAAAATTTCAAGTCTTTAGACCCAAAATTGGCAGAGGAATTTGGTAGAATCTGCAAAGATCAACACTTAACTTTTACCTTTTGGCAGTCAAATTTTCATCCCAAAACCGATTAAAATGCTTGCCGCATGTCTGAATAACTGTTATGTATAAATTTAAAATCTTTAGACCCAAAATTGGCTGAGTAGTTTGCTAGACACCGCAAAGGTCAATCTTTTGAATTTTGACCCCTTGGCAGCTCAAATTTTCGACCCAAACCGATTAAAATGCTTGCCGCATGTCTGAATACCTGCTATGTATAAATTTAAAATCTTTAGACCCAAAATTGGCTGAGTAGTTTGCTAGACACCGCAAAGGTCAAATCTTTTGAATTTTGACCCCTTGGCAGCTCAAACTTTCGACCCAAACCGATTAAAAAGCTTGCCCTATCTCTGAATACTCTTTATGTAAAATTTCAAATGTTTAGACCAGAAATTGGTCGAGTAATTTGATAGAGACAGCAAAGGTCAAATTTTTTAAAACTTTTACCCTAATTTGGACCTCTTGACATTTATTTTTTAAAGCTCAAATCAAATCATAAAGTTAGATCCATGTCCAAGTGATCTACATTTAAAATTTCAAGTGTTTAGACCCAATATTGGTGGAGGAGTTTGGTAGAGTTTTCAAAGGTCAAATTGTTGAACTTTGACCCCTTGACAGCAAAATTTCTGGCCAAAAATTTTCTTCCCAAAATCTCCTTATGTCAAATCTCGAGTCTTTAGACTGAAAATTGACAAAGTTATTTGGCAGGGAAATGTACACAGACATTTTCATTTTTAAACTAGTTTCCAGACTGGCACATGGACGATTTCAGTTTTCAAGTCATTCAACATAAATTTATTTTACTGTTTTCCTCTTTCATATAGATTCAAGCTGCCTTCAATAAGTTTCCAGACTTTTTGTATAGGCATTTAAAGTTATCATAGACTCTTGAAAATTCAGTATGTTATTGCTATACATCTTATGAGATGACTGACGGATTTCAGGTTCAAATGAACAGATACACCAGGAATTGGAGTACACCCTACTAAAGTTTGATTGTCAAAGCTGGTAAATTAAAAAAAAAAAAAAAAATGCAATCTGGACGTGAAGACACTTCAGAAGAACGATATGCAATAAAATTCTGTTTTAAACTTAGAAAAAATTCAACAGAAATGTATGGAATGCTTCAGGCTGCTTTTGCACCATTTTGCATGAATCGAGCATCAGTTTTTGAGTGGTAAAAGAGATTCAAGGAAGGCAGGGATTCTGTGAAGGATAATGAGAGGTGTGGGAGGGGTAAGGAAGTCAGAACCCAGCTGATTGACCAAATAAAGAATTTCATGGATAAGGACCTTCTGTATGTCTATAGAGACAATAAGTTCAGTTTGATGTCAGAATGGGAACTGTACACACAATTATTCACGGAGATGTGGAAAATTTGCTCAAAATTTGTCCCAAGTGTACTCACAGAAGATCAAACTATTTGACCAAGATAGGCATCAAGACAATTCCTTACATCCCTACAGTTCAGACCTTGCTCCATGTGACTTTTGGTTATTCCCTAAGCTAAAAGGAAAATCTTAGAGGCTGTCATTATAAGGCAATTGAGGAGATGAAAGAGGCTGTGACGAGGGTCATTGACACGCTACTACAAGAGGACTTTCATGGGGCCTTCCAGAAGTTGTTGGAATGGTACAACAAGTGCATTGCAGCCAGAGGAGATTACTCTGGAGAGACTAGAGTTTCATGCATGTAGTATCAATAAAAGTCCCCATACGAAAAAAGTCTGGAAATTTATTGAAGACATACAGTACTGTTTCGTTGTATCACAACATCAGTGCTGCTAGACTAGCACCTTTCCCAAGCTGAGGATTGAACTTAGAACAATTGTTGACAGTCAGCAGTTCTACCCATCGACCCACAGGAGCGGTGCCTGCAAATAACCTAAAAAAAATGTCAATTTTTAACAAACATTCGTCCATCACTTTTACAGTGCTCAAACTGCTTGTTTACAAACAAAGAGCCTCACATTTTTACACCCAAGTAGTGGGTAAGATTATTTACGATAGTTCTCTACCCAAGTTTTTACACTTTTTTTGTGCTGAAGAGTATGTTTATAATTAAAAATTATAAACTTAAATACCAGCTGTGGACCAAAACAATTGTACACAAGTTTTTTTTGTTTTTTTTAAACTAGCCCAAAATTTTTAATGAGCAAACCTGCATCTATTCCTGAACAAGCAATAAAAATTTAAGAAATAACTCAACTCAAGTATTACATTACTGAGCTATCTAGAAGAACTTTGTATTATTTATTTATATATTTGAAGAATACCATCTAAATTAGTAAAACTGATACACACACATGTACATACATACATACATACATACATACATATATATATATATATCTACATGTGTGTGTGTGTGTGTGTGTGTGTGTGTGTGTGTGTGTGTGTGTGTGTGTGTGTACATATGCACACATCCACCTAGATATATATACATATACACAAGGGTAATTCCAGCTGACATCATTATTCCAGATGTCTGTCTGTCTTCGTCTGCTTGTGTAAAACAAAATACTTGCATAACTGCACACAGTTGACCTTATTATTCCAGATATCTGTTTTCAACTGCCTGTGCAAAGCATAACATTTGCATAACTGAATGCAGCTCACTCCACTGCTGCAAACATCTGTCTTCAACCGCTTCTGCAATAAAAATCATTTGCATAACTAGATGCAGTTCGCTTTGTTGCTCTGAATGATTGACTACAATCACTTCTACCAAGAGACTGAATAGAACTGAGCTGTGGGCTAATCACCAAACGAACTGACTGAATAGGCAAAATATGCTTGCTTATATTGTGCCCAAAGCATCACTGTTTCGTCAGTAAAACAAATCATTTCTATAACTGGATGTGGTTTTACTGTTGCTCCTAATGTCTAACTACTGACACTTATCTAGGATAGACAGTATACACTTTCTACTGCAGACAAAGCACACGAATATAACAATTTGATTGGCAGCGATTATCACTGGCAGCAAGACATTCATTATTCATATTAGCTTGATGGAATTGATATATAATAATAAATGTATGTATGTGTGTGTGTGTGTGTATATATATATATATATATATATATATATATATATATATATCACTTCTCATTTGGGGGATCACATTGGTGAAGGTAAAATTATTCCCAACTAGCATTTAGGTAAAAATGCACTTTTGTATAAATAACTGAATTCGTTCAGAAGTATTGCAAGCAAAAATA
>NC_136510.1:43112106-43287106 GCF_053919585.1 Euprymna scolopes
AAACCGACACAACCAAATTACACATCTCACCCCAAAAATAATTTTCCCAAGAAAAAGAATAAAAGTTTCCAGTGTGGATATAAAAACTCAAAAGTGGACTCCATCAAAAAATGAAAACTTTCATTTCTATTCACATATAACTTTGGCAATACGACAAACGGTAAAAATCTTCTTGTAGACTGTGGCGCTACAGCACACGTTATCACCAAGGAATCTGATTTTATTAATTTTGATTCAAATTTTAATCTACAGACTCCTTTTGTCAAACTGGCCGATGGTAGTCAAATAAATGATATAATCTTGAAAAGAGGCAATGCTAAAATAACACTAAAAAATAATAAAGGCGAAATTTTTAACTGTATTCTTAAAAATGCTCTTTTCATACCTATATTTAAGTAAAACATATTTTCCATACAGGCAACCAACAAAGAAGCCATGAATATAAAGTTTGGCCATAAGTCAAAATTGATATACCCAAATGGAACTGTATTTGACATTAAAGAAAATGGCTGACTATATTACTTAAAAAGTATAATTCCCTCAAAAACCGCCTGTCACAACTTGGAAACCTGGCATAAAATTCTTGGACACTGCTGATATTAAAAAGTTACCAAATGTAGTCGAAGGCATGAAAATAATATCTTCAGACGATCTCTCAAATTGTGATGTTTGTGCACAGGGAAAAATGGCAGAATATATAAGTAAAATGGCAGACAAAAACGCCACCAAAATTCTCTCAGTTGTGCACTGTGACTTGGCAGGTCCGATAAGTCCAATGGGAAGAGAAAACTTCCGATATTCATTAAATTTTGTTGACGATTATTCAGGTTTAATTATGGTTTATTTCTTAAAAAACAAATCCAACATTATTCTAGCCACTAAGAAATATTTAGCTGACATTCTCCCAGATGGCTTAGTAAAATGTGTTTGTTCAGACAATGGAGCTGAATTTACTAATAAAGACTTTGAATTTTTATTAATTAACCATTGTATTAAACATAAGAAATCAGCCCCTTATTCGTCATTTCAAAATGGCACCGCTGGAAGAGCATGGCGGACCCTTTTTGAAATGGCAAGATGTCTACTTATCTAGTCAAAATTAGCTCAAAGTTTATGGACGTACACTTTAATGGCGGCAGCATATATTAGAAATTGATCTTTCAGTAAAAGATTAAGCAAAACCTTGTATGAAGCTTTTTGCAGTGTAAAACTCAAATTGAACCGAATGCATATATTTGGTTCAAATTGCTATGCATTCATAGAAAATACCCGTAAACTAAATATTAAAAGCGAAAAGGGTATTTTCATAGGTTACGATAAAAGCAGCATGGCTTATTTAATTTCCAAATTTTTTTTTTTTTCACGGTGGTCACCACTTATCAAGGGCCGGAAGCACCTCAGGGATAAGGGTTATTGCAAGTACAGTACGTTAGTGTGGAGATTTGATGAAGTGTTTACTTAAGGGGGCGGTTCATTAGGAATTTGTTAACGTTGGACTTGAAGACATCCAAGTTGTAGTCAGGTGGGAAGCAGGCAGACGGAACAGAGTTCCACAGGCGTGCAGTTCTAAGAAAGAAGTTTTGTTCATGGAATCCACGTTTGGATTTAGGCACAGATAAAGAGTGGGGGAAATTTTTCACAGTAGATTCAGCTAGACGGGTGTTTTTCATGAAAGATTGGCGAGGGGGGACCAGAGATTGGAGTTCAGACGAGCACCTGCCATGGAAATAACGATAAAACAAGGATAGGCTCACAACGTCTCTTCTGTGGGAGCGAGGTTGCAGGGTAGAGAAAAGGGTATCCCCCACTAAGCCACGAAGTCTATTTTGTACTCTGTCAAGGCAGGATAGGCTGTTTTTAGCAGCTCCTGCCCAGATATGGCAGCAGTATTCCATCCTTGGACATACTTGGCTTTTATATAGATAGAGAATTGCATCAGTAGTGAGATATCTTCTGGAGCGGTAGAAGGATCCCACCATTTTTCCAGCGACCTTAGCAACAGACTTGATGTATGTGTTCTATTTCAGATCAGGAGTAAAGGACAAACCTAGAAGCTTGTCAAAACATGGGGCTTCTCCAAGACGAGAGCCATCCATTTCAATTGATGCCAGATGGGGATCAGAGCGTTGATGTAAACATAGGAGTTAATTAAATGTGTTATTGAATTTTAACCATCTAACTTGTTTTATGGCATTTTGCCATAAAAAAAGTTAGATGTGTAAAATTCAATAACACTTAATTTACAAAATGAAGATTTAGTGGACAAAAAAACGTGAGGAAATATTACCTAGTGTTTTTGTTGATCACAACGAAAATATTAATAATGATGACAACTGCAGTAAAATTACTAATGTAAATATTAATCGACATGCTGATATCTGATAAGGAATAAAAAAAAAAAAAAAAAAAAAAATCAGACTTCCTAAAAATTGAAAGTCTACAAGACTATGCAGTAGATTACTGTAACTCATTGAAAAATGCACCAGAAAGTTATATTGAGTCGATTAACTCCGAAAATCACCAAGAATGGAAAAAAAAATATGGAATCCGAATTGGAAGCTTTATCAGAAAATAATATATATGAAATGGAGGCAAAGCCAAAGGAGAAGAATATAATTTCTTCTGGCTGGGTTTTCTAAAAAAAAAAAAAAAAAAAAAAAAAAAAAAAAAAAAATCACAGCTCCTGGCAGTGAAACTTTCAAAGCAAGATTTGTTGCAAAAGGTTTTTTCTAAATTTCTGGGGTCGAATACTTCGCCACATTCTCACCCACAACAAATTTAATGACAATTAAAATTTTATTGCAACTTGCCGCTCAATACAATTGAAAAATACATCATATTAATGTAAAAAATACTTATTTAAATGCTCCAATTAACTATGAAATTTACCCTCCTTCCCCTGAGGGATTTAAGATGAAAAATAAAAATTTTGTATAGAAATTGAATAAGTCACTTTATGGCCTTCAACAAAGCGCTCACTACTGGAATCTAATAAATATGCAATAATTATTTAATAGAACAAAAATTCAGGCAGTTTCCCATAGACACGTGCATATATATACCAAAAATATAGGTAATAAATTGTTGGTTTTCGTTTTTTGGGTTGACTATATATTACTCATCTCAAATTGTGACAAAACTTTAAAAGATGTTAAGAATAAATTAAATAAAAGATTTAAAATAGCCGATTTTGGACAGTTATCATGGTTCCTTGTTATAAAGTTTACTTGCGAAAATGAAACTATAACAATAAACCAATCAATGTACATTGACAAAATCCTGCTAAAGTTTTGAATGCAAAATTCCAAACCACATAACTCCTGTTGAGATTGATATAAATAAAAATACAGAGACTGAAACTAAATTAATAGGCACTCAGAGAAATTATTCAAAGTCTAATCTACTTGATGACCGTCACTAGGCCTGATATATGTTACATTGTAACAAAGCTATGTCAAAATTTATCAAAACCGACAATTAAGGACTTAACTCGTGCAAAACAAGTCCTTCGTTATCTAAAAGGAACCAAGAAAAAATCTTTAGTATTGAAATGTCCACATATCCCCTAAATTTAGAAGGATTTTCAGATTCAGACTGAGGAAACTTTAAGGATAAAAAAAGTATACTGTTTTAGACTAACAAGCTGCGTGTGCGTGGTCCCTCTCTGATGCTGCATGTGAGATGATGCCACAAAAAATAGTAAAGAAATGATGAATGTGAGAAGTGTGAAGGGCCAACATTGCTTTCACATTTTCACCAAGTTTCAGAAAAAAAAAAGTATACCGTTTTAGACTAATAAGATGGGGTAAAAAGTGTCATTCTTTGCAATTTGGGGGCATTTGTGACTCCTTTTGAGCTCCTGGGAATGCCAAATCCCAGTGAAAATGGACAGACGGTGCAGTTTCATGTCTTAAGACATGTATATTTAAATTCAGCACCATGGAAAATCATTATATATACATACATATCAAGTTTTTGAGTAATATGAAAAAAGAGCTCTAAAAAGGCATGTTTTTTTAGCCCTAAAAGTCTCAGAGGGATGCAAACCAGAATTTTGTTAGGGTCACCCATACCGAATTTATATTAAGAACAATGGCCTCCACATTTTGGCCACGTTTCAGGAAAATCTAATGATCAAACGCTATGGGGCAAAAAGTGTCATTTTTGGCCATTTTGGTGCCTTTTTGACCTCTTTTGAGTTCTTTGGGACACTGAACCCCAGTGTACATGGATAACGATGCAGTTTCAGACCTTATACATGTATATTTGAGTTGACCACGGTGAAAAACCACTATATAGCCAGACATATCAAGTTTTTGTTGAGAAATATGAAAAAAGAGCCACAAAAAAGGGGCTTTTTAGTATTAAAAGTCCCTGGGAACGTGAACCAGAATTTTGCCTGGGTCACCCATGTTGGATTTATATTAAGAACAATGGGCTCCACATTTTGGCCAAGTTTCAGAAAAATTTAATGGATAGATCAAAAGTTATGGGAAAAACGTATCATTTTTGGCCATTTTGGGGCATTTTTGACCTCTTTTGAACCCCTGGAGATGCAACAGGACTTTTTGCAAAAAAACAACAAAAAAAAAAATTTTTACTATGCCCATCTATTTAATGAAATACAATTTGTGGCAAAATTTCAGGAAAAACTAATGGATGGTTACCTGGTAATCGTCCAGAATAACCGCGCCACTGAAAACATAGGTCCCTCTCCGATAAATTGGGTGACGAAAAAACAACAGATTGTGACCTTTTCTACCTGTGAAGCTGAGTTTGTTGCACTTTCGCACTCAGGGCAAGAAGCAATTTTTCTAAACACCATTCTAAAGTCTATTTTAAAATTAAATCTAAGTAAAAAAAAACCAGTAGAAATTCATTGTGACAACCAGAGCAGTATTTTATTAACCAATAACTATGATTTATTAAAGTTCAAAGCATATTGATATCAAATACCAGTTCATAAGAAATGTAATCAGTAAATAATTTGTTACTCTTAATTATGTAGAATCTGAAATATAGCCGACATTTTTACTAAACCTGTAACAAAGATAAAATTAAAACATTTTATCGCTCAACTTTTTGGAATTTAATCTTGAATAAATCTATTTTCAGAAACTTAAAATGAGAAGTCAAAACTACAAAAAGAAAAAAAGATTGTAAATTGTCCCGGGTCTGATGATAAACTACAACCAATTTTTCTTGTCTCCCTAACCAAATTAATAAACTAAAAATATCTAATAGAATGTGACATGTCGTGTATAACGCTGAGCAAGCGTTCAACAACTAACCTGTTCTAGTTGGTGTCAGTTTATAAATATGAACTATCTGCTCATATGTAAATTATACTTAATTTGCATATCACTACATCTCCCTATAACGGAGGGGTTTTATGCTGCGAGTACTTCTTGTACTTCTTCTTTTGGCCCCCTGAACATCTTTTATCTCTCTCCTGGAGATCTGGATCTATCACGTCTTTCCCTATGATCAAACTGTTCCTCCTGCATATGCTGATCTTCCTCTTCTGACTTGTCTCTCTCTACTTCTTCCTCCACAGACTCATTCTGCATTAACTCTTTTGTTACGTCAATAGTGGGCAGCTCTGAAGGCATTTCCTGATCCGATTGCTCTCCTTGGGATCTTATTTGGTCAGCATGAGCTAGAACACTATTCCCATTTTCTCTGTTTAATATTGCAGTATTATGTCCTTTCTGCATAATAAATTCTACTGTTTCGGTTTCCATATTCCTATTTTTTTTTGTACCACAATTTTTGATTTGTGGCATAGTCAAAGGGGATCTTAATTGTCTGCCCATTAAGGCAGATGGACTTTCTGGCCTGCCTGCATGCAGAGTTTTTCTATAAATAGTAGTCTTGGTAAGAAAGCATCGATTTTCTCCTTCTGTTGCAAGCATGCTTTTATACCCTTCTTTACCATCTGGACCATCCTTTCTGCTATCCCATTACTTTGAGGGCAGTAGGGAGGAGTTTGCATCCTATTTTTCTTAGCCATTCATGTAAATCAGCATCTGCAAATTCTGGTGTGTTATCAGTCATCAATATTCTTGGTGTCCTGTTTCTCGAAAATATTACTCTTAATATTTGTTTTACGGTGGTACTTTTTTTTTTATCAGGTACTCTTTCCACTTTAGGCCAACCTGAATATGCGTCTACTAATATTAATAATAGTCCTATTCCATTGGCATAGGCATGATCTATGTGTGCTCTGCTCCATGGTTCTACCTCTCAGGGCCACACATGTATTTTCTTTTGGTTGAAATTTCTGAGTTCTGTGCATTTTTTGCATCTTTTTACGTAGCCTTCTACATCTCTTGAGTACCCCGGGCACCATGCTTCCAATTTTAATCTTCTTTGCGTAGCTGCCACTCCACAATGTACGTCATCATGTACACTTTTTATAACCTGTCTCCTCTGTGTTTCTGGGGGAACTATCAACTCTCCATTACATATTACCCTGTTTTCTATAGTCAGTTTATGTTTTATTTCTTTGAATGGTCTTTCAGCTAGTGAACAATTTTCCCATTCTCTTTTATCCTCAACACTATTCTGTTTAATACTGGGTCATTTGTAGTTTCAGTAGCCATTTTATCTACAGATATTACATCGGTTTCTGCAAGGTGCAGAAATGTGTCTTCAAATTCCTCATCCTCTCTATAAAAACCTCAATCTAGATAAGGCATCAATGTGCGATATCGTATCCCTTTAACATACTCAATATCAAAATCGAACGCCATCAGTCTAATCGCCCAACGTAATATTCTGGACATTTTAACTTTCAGTAGTTCTTTTCTTGGATTGCAAATAAATTCCGGTGGTCTGTAATCACTTTTCAACTAGAATTTTTTTCCCATCAAGAACTGTCTTGCTCTATTTGTTGTCCATGCTATCGCTAGTGCCTCCCTTTTTATATTCAAATAATTGTGTTTAGTCGTTAATCTCCCCGATAAGTACATTACGTGATGACTATCTTGTGACAAAATACCAGATACAGAATGCTTACTAGCGTCAGTATTTAGAGTTATGTCCTTCTTAGGGTCAAAAATTTGTACTATTGGCTTTTGCGCCAGAATCTGTTTTAAGTTTTCAAAGGCTTTCTGTTCATGTTCTAACCAAATGAATTCCACATTTTTTTTCTTAACTTCACAAATGGTTCTACCAACTCATTATATTTTGGTAAATTTTTATAGAAAAAATTTACCAAACCTATGAAGGACTCCAACTCTTTATTTTTTGGTGTAGCCACTTTTAGAATTTTCTTTATTATTACTGTGGTGGAAATTGTAGGGTGACTGCAATCACGGAGGTGGGCTGCGTATGCGAACTCAAAACCCGAGCAATAGGAGACAAGTAGGCAACAAATCAGCAGGTTCAATTGAACATTAATTTGCATAAATGAGATAATATAAGGCCAAGAGTTAAGATGTTTGAGAGAGTCGGATGGAACGTGGTTAGAGCGGATAGTGTCGCTGAGAATCCAGTCCAGGTTTTTTTTTTCTGATTAGAAGCTATTTCGGCCTTAAATATGAACGATAGTTATTTTGATGAGAGTACAATTCAAGTAAATTTTGTTTTTGAAGAAAAAGTAGTCGCTGTTAAAAAAAAATCGATGCAATTGAGTCGACTTGTATGCAAAGTGGTTTTTAAATGAGAAATTTAAAAATACATTTCTGTGTCTAGCCGTGTAGCCCCAACTTTTGCTAAGTAGTATCTGTCTTTGTCGGGGAGTAGTGAATGCTAGCTGTGTCTAGCGAGTAGTAAGAGCTAGCTGTGTCTAGCGGAGTAGTGAGAGCTAGCTGTGTCTAGCGGAGTAGTGAGAGCTAGCTGTGTCTAGCGGAGTAGTGAGCGCTAGCTGTGTCTAGCGGAGTAGTGAGCGCTAGCTGTGTCTAGCAGAGTAGTGAGCGCTAGCTGTGTCTAGCAGAGTAGTGAGCGCTAGCTGTGTCTAGCGAGTAATGAGAGCTAGCTGTGTCTAGCGGAGTAGTGAGAGCTAGCTGTGTCTAGCAGAGTAGTGAGCGCTAGCTGTGTCTAGCGAGTAATGAGAGCTAGCTGTGTCTAGCGGAGTAGTGAGAGCTAGCTGTGTCTAGCGGAGTAGTGAGAGCTAGCTGTGTCTAGCGGAGTAGTGAGAACTAGCTGTGTCTAGCGGAGTAGTGAGAACTAGCTGTGTCTAGCGGAGTAGTGACAGCTAGCTGTGTCTAGCGGAGTAGTGACAGCTAGCTGTGTCTAGCGGAGTAATGAGAGCTAGCTGTGTCTAGCGGAGTAGTGAGAGCTAGCTGTGTCTAGCGGAGTAGTGAGCGCAAGCTGTGTCTAGCAGAGTAGTGAGCGCTAGCTGTGTCTAGCGGAGTAGTGAGCGCTAGCTGTGTCTAGCGGAGTAGTGAGCGCAAGCTGTGTCTAGCGGAGTAGTGAGCGCTAGCTGTGTCTAGCGGAGTAGTGAGCGCTAGCTGTGTCTAGCGGAGTAGTGAGCGCTAGCTGTGTCTAGCAGAGTAGTGAGCGCTAGCTGTGTCTAGCAGAGTAGTGAGCGCTAGCTGTGTCTAGCAGAGTAGTGAGCGCAGCTGTGTCTAGCAGAGTAGTGAGCGCTAGCTGTGTCTAGCAGAGTAGTGAGCGCTAGCTGTGTCTAGCAGAGTAGTGAGCGCTAGCTGTGTCTAGCAGAGTAGTGAGAGCTAGCTGTGTCTAGCAGAGTAGTGAGCGCTAGCTGTGTCTAGCAGAGTAGTGAGCGCTAGCTGTGTCTAGCAGAGTAGTGAGAGTTAGCTGTATCTAACGGAGTAGTGAGAGCTAGCTGTGTCTAGCGGAGTAGTGAGAGCTTGCTGTGTCTAGCGGAGTAGTGAGAGCTAGCTGTCTAGCGGAGTAGTGAGAGCTAGCTGTGTCTAGCGGAATAGTGAGAGCTAGCTGTGTCTAGCGGAGTAGTGAGAGCTAGCTGTGTCTAGCGGAGTAGTGAGAGCTAGCTGTGTCTAGCGGAGTGTTGAGCGCTAGCTGTGTCTAGCGGAGTGTTGAGCGCTAGCTGTGTCTAGCGGAGTGTTGAGTGCTAGCTGTGTCTAGCGGAGTGTTGAGTGCTAGCTGTGTCTAGCGGAGTGTTGAGTGCTAGCTGTGTCTAGCGGAGTGTTGAGCGCTAGCTGTGTCTAGCGGAGTGTTGGGTACGTTGTAAGAGGAAGCCATGACAATTTTTATTTAACTGTTCAAATACATATACATACACGTACAAATCTATATACATACAATGTGTTTTTTTTGTTGTTGTTTTTCAAAAAAGTGATTTCTGAAAAAGGAAGCAAAAAAATCACAAAACATTCTGTAGTGATATGCAAATTAAGTATAATTTGCTTATGAGCAGATAGCTCATATTTATAGACTGACACCAACTAGAACAGGTTGGTTGTTGAACGCTTACTTAGTGCTATACACGACATATCAATGGCGTCGACGAAAGGATATTCTCTGGTCTTTGAAGATCTGGAATACGTAGATATTTGGATGCGTTGCTTTGCTGCTAATGCAAGATGCAAAAAGTTGAAAGACAACAAAAATAGAGGAGGGGAAAATGAAATCACCAACTTGTTCATGGCTATCGCTGGTTAGCAATTGAAAACTAGAAGAAATGACTTTCAAAGAAATAAGTCAGGTTATCAAGGAAAAAATGAGGCCGAAGAAAAAACTGGTGATTGCAGAAAGAACCAAGTTTATGGCAATGAAGCAGGAAGTGGATGAATCGATAGTAAAATATTTACACCGGTTAAAAAGTGTGAGTAAATACTGTGAATACGAAAAACTAAGAATAGAACAGACAACAGAAGAAGAGTTAATCCAAGATTAATTGAAGTTATGCATAATTCTGCCCATAGATATAAGCTAATAGAACAGTTACAACTTACAAACATGCCCTTGAATATGTGTCTAGATTTTATACAACAGCAGGAATTAATACATACCTACAACCAAAATAAAAATAACTCCTACAAAGAAAAATGGCTGAAACATATACGGTAAAAACGAAAAGAAAAAATTGTATATACTGTGGAAAAATTAATGAAATGAAGAAAGAAAAATGCTCAGTGTTTTAAAAGAAATTTTGGCAGCCAAATTCTCGCTCAAAAACTGAGTAAGAAGCTTTCTGCATGTCTAAATACCCTTTTATGTAAAATTTCAAATGTTTAGACTCAAAATTGGCTGAATAGTTTGCTAGAGACCGCAATGGTCAAATCTTTTGAACTTTGACCTTTTGGCAGCCAAATTTGCGGCCAAAAACCGATTAAAAAGCTTGCCTTGTGTCGAATACACTTTATGTAAAATTTCAACTGTCCAAATAACCTACATTTAAATTTTCAAGTGTTTAGACCCAAAATAGGTGGAGGAGTTTGGTAGAGCTTTCAAAGGTCAAATTTTTTAACTTTCGCCCTTTGACAGCCAAATTTCTGGTCGAAAACGGATTAAAAAGATTTCCCCAAATCTCAATACCCCTTATGTCAAATCTCGAGTCTGTAGACTGAAAATTGACAAAGTAGTTTGGTAAGGAAATGTACACACACAGACAGACAATTTCACTTTTATAGATATGACACTTTATGTAAGATTTCAAATGTTTAGACCAAAAATTGTCTGAGTAATTTTGTAGAGACCGCACAGATAATTTTTTTTTTTTTTAATTTTGATTTCCAATTTTGACCCCTTAACATTTATTATTTTGGTTTCAAATAAAATAAAAAAGTTTCACCCATGTCCAAGTTACCTACATCTAAAATTTCAAGTGTTTAGATCCAAAATTGTCGGAGAAATTTGGTAGATTCTGCAAAGGTCAACTCTTTCAACTTTGATCTTTTGGTAGCCAAATTTTCACCCCAAAACTGATTAAAAAGCTTGCCGTGTGTCTGAATACCTGTTATGTATAAATTTCAAATGTTTAGACACAAATTTGGCTGAATAGTTTGCTAGACACCGCAAAGATCAAATCTTTTGAACTTTGACCCCTTGGCACCTCAAATTTTCGACCCAAACCAATTAAAAAGCTTGCTCTATCTCTGAATACGCTTTATGTAAAATTTGAAATGTTTAGATCAGAAATCGGCTGAGTAATTTGGTAGAAACCGCAGAGGTCAATTTTTTTTAAACTTAGACCCCAATTTTGACTACTTAACATTTATTTTTTGGAGCTCAAATCAAATTAAAAAGTTTGATCCATGTTGAAGTAACCTACATTTAAAATTCTCAAATCTTTATACCTCTTATGTCAAATCTCGAGTCTCTAGACTGAAAATTGACAGAGTTATTTGGTAGCGAAATGAACACACACACAGACATTTTCACTTGTATAGATTATATATGTCTGCAGATGTGTTTCCACAAATTTCAGATTTCATAAAGTGGCTCAAAATTATACAATAGATTTAATTTTTTTTTCTGTTTTTCAGAAACATATTTTACTTTTAACTTAGGAAAAGGAAAACGTTAAAGGAAGACATCAATTTAGGGCCAATTCCCACCTCTAGATCCACTGGGCTCCACTCCAGAGTCTCAATGGAATGAGTAAAAAAATACTGGTCAGAGTTTGGCATGGGATATTCAGACCTGTACATAATTTCGTAACATCTGTTACAGTTTGGGCATGTCTTTGATTCACTATCAACTCATGACTCTTTCTCATCCTTTCTCGTATATAAGCAGGTGTGAATTACTCTCTTCTCTTTTGCATCTCTTTCAACTCTTCCCTTCATTCTCTCTTTAATATGTCTGCTGTTCTTTTATTTTTTCTCTTTCTTTATCTTTTTGTCTCTTTTTTTTCTTTTTTTTTAAACTAAAGCATAGCATGGAAGCAATACATGAACAATAGATGCACACATTAATATATAGATTGTTTAACAAAGTGGTTCAAGTGGGATGATTCAGCTGTCAGCTGTGCATTATTACTACTTATTTTATACTAGCCAGGGTGCCCGGTGTTGCCCGAGTGTTTGTAGCTGGGTGTTGAGCAAAAAAAAAAAAAAAAAAAAAAAAATTGTAGTAGGCAGGCAGGCTTGAACCTGTGATGGATGCGAAGGTAGAAAAAAATGTGGAGGTGCATGTAAGGGTGCTGGTTGAGAAAAAAAAAGGAAAATTGTGAGCACAAAAAAAAAAAAAATGTGATGGTAGGCGAAGGAGGAAAAGAAGGTGAAAAAAAACAAAAAAAAACAAACAAAAAAAAAAACTTGCGTGTTAGTTGTTGCGCCCATTGCCAAACCGGAAGTGACATAGGTTCAAATTAAGGCTAGACAATCGAAAAGAAGCGATAACTTTTGAAAATATCAGTGAAAAATGCGACCCCTTCCTGTAGAAAAGTGTCCAGTTGAGGGTGAAGGAATTAATATTTTGGGCCAATTTTTCGCTATTTGTCATCCGAAGGATCGAACTTCGAAATGATACTGATCTCGTGAAAATCCGTCGCCTCTGTTGAAAGTTTTAGGCATACATACATACATACATACATACATACATTTAAACAGACAGGTGAGATTTATATTATAGATTTACAAGGGTTTGTGTTGAGAGTGAAGCAGTCGCATTTGTCAGTGATTTTTCCAAGTGGTGACAAGAAATAATAAAACGCTTATCTTTTGCCAATTGTATTTCTTTCAATCTTCCAAAGCTCATTACTGAGTGAAAAATATATTTTCAACCTTTATTTTCTATTTTAATAAAACGAGCAAAGTAAAATTTTACAGTTTATGGCTTGTATTGTAAAATTATTTAATCAAATAGGTTTAACAGAACAATATACTTTTTTTTAACGAAGGCTGTTTTAAAAAAAACATCTGTAGCAATTTTAGTGTTTATACCTTCAAGTCAGCATAAAATTCGATGCATACTTATACATACAGAAATATCTTTATGATGTACATACTTATCATGAAACAATGATGCAATTTTCCAAAAATCACATGGGTTTGGCTCGTAACATTTTTATTTTGCTAGTAAACGAAAATACTTAGCTGTCAAAGGTCAACTAAATATAAATTTGTCTCTAGAGCCCTGATTTATGAAATTAATAAATTTCGACTAATTTTTTTAAAAAGGCTTCACACTTATTGAGTCATGTAAACAAGTAGACAATTACTTGGCCTTCGGGACAAGATCAAAGTGTAGTATCTTTTCCGACAGATACTGCAAGCAAAGACCCTATGTGGGGGCGACCCCACAGATAAGACCTTGGTCAATGTAGGGGCAACCCTTCATACCAATTGTCACTATCCAGCTCCCCTACTCCCCGGGGAGTTGGTCCCTATTTCCCCTTCACTCCTCACATTAAAAATCGGCCTTGTGCCTAATTTGCTCGGTGGGGGAGCAAATAAATACCCTGTTCTTCAGATGCTGCACTTCAATTTCTTGTTCTCTGTCAGTGGAGGAGAAATTCTTCACGACTGAGACAATTTTTATTTTTGTTCCTTTTCTCCATATTAAAAAACTACCCTGGTGTCTAACTCTGTCCTGTGGGGAGGCATTGTAAATAGGAACAAGTAGACAATAATTGTTGAAGGAGCGGCGCCGGGGGGGGGGGGCTTAAGTTAAAAAAAGACAATAGCAAAAAAAAGAAAAGAAAAGAAAAGAAAAGAAAAAAAAACTATAAAAGGAGAAAAAAAGTAAAGATTAAAAAAAAAGAAAAAGCTAAACTGAAAAGGGGAAAAGAAAGGGCAAAAATGAAAAGAAGAAAAAATTTAAAAAAGTTAAATAAAAAGGAAAAAGAACAAAATGAAAAGGTAAAACCGAGAAAAAAGAAAAAAAGGAAAGAAGGAAAAGTAAAAGGAATAAAAGGAAAAGGGAGAAAAACGAAAAGAAAAAGGCTACTAATGTACTTACTGATCCACGCTATTTTTTTAAAATAGTATTTTCAAGTTTAAAGTTTTATGATATCTGTTTTTATTAAATTGTAAGGTTAAAGTTTTTTTATTTTTTTTTTATTTTTTATTATTCAATTTTCACCCCAAACAAGGCACAGTGCCACTTTGAAGCAGGGGGCTACTATTAGGGACTTAATTAGCGGGGTCATTATGAAGGGAGATGAGTAGAAAGATGTTTGTTAACATTACACTTGAACTTCTGCATATCATTGCAGTTGGGAAAGCAGAATCCCGGAAGGGAGTTCCAAAGACCCGCAGTTCTGGGGAAGAAACTATTGGAGTAAAAGGCTTTCTTGCACCTAGGGATCTCTACTGTAAAGGGATGAGACTTAGTAGCTTGTCGGGTTTGTCGGGGGTAGTTACGTCGAGGAGGTACAAGTGTTTGCAGTTCGTCAGAGCATTCACCATTAAAGTATTTGTAGAACAGGCAGAGGGATGCAACGTCTCGTCGATGGGACAGAGGTTGAAGCCTAGATGACAGTTCAGGACCTATCAGGTTGGCGACTCTCTTTTGAACCCTGTCTAGGCGCGAGAGACAAGCAGCAGATGCACCAGCCCAGATGTGACAACAGTACTCCATACATGGGCGAATGGTTGCCTTATAGAGGTATAGGATACTGTCAGGCGTAAGTAGTTTTCTAGCACGGTAGAGAGAGCCAACCTTCCTTGCAGCAGCCTTGGCAATGCTCTCAATGTATCTATTTCAGTTCATATTCCCTGTAAACGTTAGGCCGAGGAGTTTAAAAGAAGTACTTTCAGGCAATGTGTTCTTGGCCATTGCTATTGGTGGTAGAGAAGGTTTCTTGTAGTTATTGAAGGAAACAAGCTTAGTCTTAGCAGCATTGAATGTGATCAACCATTTTTGTCCCCATTCCACTACGGATTGGAGGTCATCCGCTAGTGTTTCTGCCATTTCCTTGGATATGTGTTCATTTGTTTTCCCCTCATATCTGTTATAGAGAGTGGTGTCATCGGCAAATATACCCATCTCCGAAACAATTTTATCAGGGAGGTCGTGTATGAATATCAGGAATAATAGAGGTCCAAGGATAGACCCCTGAGGTACTCCCGCATTTATATCATATTGTTTGGATGTACGACCGTCGAGGACAACTTTGATTTTTCTATTACTTAAGAAGGATTTAATTACATTATGAATTCTTCCAGTGATTCCATATGATCTAATTTTCCTTAAAAGACCATCATGCCATACCCTGTCAAAAGCCTTAGATATATCAAGGGCCACCGCTCTACCCTCCCCTGTTTTATCCAATGAACGGTATATATGTTCAGAAACTACAGTTAAGATATCTGCTGTTGAACGGTACAGAATAGGTACAAAACACCTTCCCCATATTAAGAATGGCTTTCAAAATAATAACGTTATTATTTCAGCACAAATCAATAAGTGCACTAGTACAAGAAATTAAAAAGAAAAGAAAAATGAAAAACAAATGAAGGAAAAAAAGAAGGAAAAAAAGAAGGAAAAGGAAAAAAAGGGGGGGCATGTCTTACCTCCTGGTTTGATTGGAATTTCATTCTTGTAAAATTCCAAAATCCGGTGTTCTGTTTGTTTAGTTTTTCGAATGTCCTGTGAAAACAAAAGGAAAAAAGAAACGAAAATTATAATCGAATTCTGATTCTATCATTTCAATGCAACCATAGAATAATTTTGCAGGCTTTATTGTTTAAAACTCTGCTGTTTTTTGGGGGGAAATTATTCCCAACTAGTATTTAGGTATATATGTACTTTAGTATAAATATCTAAATTCGTTCAGACGTATCACAAACAAAATAAATAAATAAATGAAATGTGTGTGTGTGTGTGTGTGTGTGTATATATATAAAAGCGAAAATATGTGTATGTATGTATGTTCGCTTTTTGTGTATGTCCGAGAAAGGCTATTTTCCGAGAAGCGATCAGTCGACTCACTTCTTAAAACTTTTTAAATCACGTCTAAATGATAATATCGAGTTAACAACGGGGGTCGCCTGTCTATTTAATTTGCTCGACTTTGAAAAGATAAATATTCAACATTTTTCGATCGCCGCATGTGCATTAAGCTTTTTTGTATAATAAATGTGAAACTAATTCTGACATCATTTTCCGGTCGCAATTGCCGGAAACGTCCGAAAGCAATCAGCTTTGATCAATGTGGAGTTTCTCCTTATATCAGACAATTGCTTTTCTATTTAGACAATCCCCTTTTTATGGGGAGATGGTTTTCCCCACAACATCTTAGGGAAAAAAAAAAAAAAAAAAATACTGCCTCACAGTCAAAGCAGACCTCATTAAGTACGGGCACCTGGCAAGTTTTATGTTTCCGTTACTATTTCGTGGTGGTCCAGTGGTTAACATCGCCCATTTTTTTTTCACACTTCAATTTCCAACTTCGACTCAAGGGTTCGGGTTCGATCCTTCATGCTTACCTACCAAAACTTTTTTTTATTTTAACCCCACCTCCCGACACAAACACCCCGGTGTTTTGATTTACCTAAAACCACACACACCTCCAAACCCCCGGGCAATGCCGGGTACCCCCCACTAGCATATCTATATATATAAAAATGTAAATGTTGGTTCGTTCGGAATACATTGTCTAAAAAACCACTGGACGGATGGCTTCCACGTTTTGATATAATATGCTTACTATATCCATGTGTGTTTTTATATATTTCTTTTTAATTATAACATTATACTTAATTTTTCTATGATAAATAGGTGGATTTCTTTGTACGGAGAGGCCATTTTTTTTATTTAGGGACAATTATTTATTACCGCTTCCTGTCACGTGACCAGTGTTACAATTTAGCGGTTTTCCTGCTATATCTGGAGATTTCGTTTACAATCTAGCGAGAAATTCTAGAAAATCTGGAGGTATTTGGCACCCACACACCCGCATTAGATTATTAAAAAATAAACAAAAGCGCTTGAAAATATTCAATGTAAGTAAAAAAAAGTAGCATTTATTGCCTTTGGTAACAATTATTTATTGATTATTTGTTTTGTTTTTCACCTTTTTTTCGACTAACCATTCTTAAATCTCACTATAAAATCGATTTTTCCAAGTACATTTTAGGTGGGTGGGGGGGATTCCAACCTCCGAAGTTTGGGTTTGTATTACTGTACACATAGATTCGAAAAAGTTGTCAAAAAACAAATATATAACAAATAAATGTTATCAAAGGCAAGATAAGTTACTTTTCTGCCAAACTGGATATATTTTTCGTGTTTTTATTCAATGTAACATATTTATTCAGCTCGAAAAACATACAATGTTTACCGATGTATTCGAAAATTCAAGATGGCGTCTCACACCCTCTTTAACACCGTAAGTTTGGAAAAAGGTGTTATAAAAAAAAAACTATACAAAATACTATTAAAAACCCGCCGAATATATGTCAACCTATGTCAGAGTAACATGTATTGAGCGAGTTTTTAACAGTATTTTATCCGTCTTTTTATTTATAACATCTTTTTCCAAACTTACCGTGTTAAAGAGAGAATCAGACTCCATCTTGAATGTTCCAATACATCGGTAAACACTGTATGGTTTTCGAGCTGAATGAACATGTTACATTGAATAAAAACACGAAAAATATATCCAGTTAGGTAGAAAAGTAACTTATCTTGCCTTTGATAACATTTATTTGTTATATATTTGTTTTTTGACAACTTTTTCGAATCTATGTGTACAGTAATACAAACCCGGTTTAATTACATGATTATTGATAATGTAACCATGTGATTGAACTTTAATTTAAATTAACCACACGTGGTCACAAAATGAATGCCGACGCTCAAAGTGTATACACATTTTGACTCCTCCCTTTACTTAAAAATTCACCAAAAATCAGGAAATTAACGAATTTTAATGAAAATTGCAGTATTTTTCAAATAATGATCACAGAATATAATGAACTAATTATTTTTACTTAACTCTTAGTGAAAATGTTTTATTTTGTTTAAACAAAAAATACCTTTACTAAAGTTATGGTTTTCAGTAGTAAATAAAAAACGCAAGAATTTATTTTTGCTTTTTTTAAAGCATCGTAATTTGTAACAATAAAAAATAATTTTTACAGTAACATTACGAAAAAAGCCCCTAAAGTCCGTATTAATGTATTCGATATAACTCGAAGAAAAATGAATTATCGTATACTATTCAGGAAATTAAAGATTCAATTAGATTCCTATTTCAGTCACCTAAATTATTTAGGGTGAAATGAGTTTAGGAATTTATAGCCAAACCTAAATATTTTTTTTTTTGGTAAATATCCAGATACGCTACTACAGAACACCGACCACTCTAATTGCCTCCCAACATCACATCCGCCCCCCCCGCTCGCCCCCCCAATGTACAGAGTAAAATTTTCGGAAAATGTTAAATGGTGTTCTAATTGGTAAATGTCGGTGCGTTACTTACGGAAAATTTGAAAATTCGATGTTCCAGGTAAAAAAAAAAAAAAACAGATAAATTACCCCCCCTACTCCAACTTGGTGTGCTTTCCTTTTCTTATTTTATTTCTTTTTCAGCTAATTTTAAATTTTCCACCCAAAAAGCGCTATAATGTATTTTTGAAAATTAGAAAATTCTATGTCCTGGAAAAAAAAATCCCCTCCCCCAACGTAGTTTGCTTGGTGACGCCGTCGTTTATGCTACAGCGTGCATGCGCGTAGCATAAACGGAAGCTGCAAAATGGTGGAAAGAAGTTCGTGGGTTCAGGGGTAAATACCATGCAAACGGTAAATTTGCCCCAAGTTTGACTATCAGATTCGTTGTCAGCGACCTCAATTACCTATAAAAAAACAAATTAGAGTGGTCGGTGTTCTGTAGTAGCATATCTGGATATTTACCCTTTTTTTTTTTTCTTGCTTAAAAAAAATAGCATTAATACAGTAAGTTAGGTAAACTGACTTTTTCGTTTAAAAATGGAATTATTTCCCTTTCGTTATTAACTTTTTTTAAAAAATTTTTTTTTTTAATAAATATTTTGTGTTTTATATACATAAAGTATAATTGTTGAATGTTACTGCTTTGATTATATTCGTTTTGGGGGAGCACAATTAAAAAATTAAGAAAGATTAAAATGAAGCGAAATTTAAGTTTCCGTTCCATTTTTACAACAACCGTAAAACAGTGCATACTCAGCAAGTTTTATCGTAATTTATAAGCATATTGAAACACTAAATCAACATGTTATTTATTTTTTGTATAATTAATGATGGAAGTATTTTTCTGTTTATTTTCTTAACATCTGTTAAAAAAAAAAATAATTTGTACATTCTCTTGAAAAAAAAAGTCAAACTTTTCTCTACTTTCACATGTGTTCCATTTTAACAAACTGAGCCACAGCAACGCGTGGCCGGGTACAGCTAGTATATATATATATATATATATATATATATAAAGTGAAAATGTCTGTGTATATTTCCCTACCGAATAACTGTCAATTTTCAGTCTACAGACTCGAAATTTGACATACGGGGTATTGAGATTTGGGAAAATCTTTTTAATCAAGTTTTGGCCAGAAATTTGGCTATTAAGGGGCCAAAGTTCAACAATTTGATCTTTGAAAACTCTACCAAATTCCTCCGCCAATTTTGGGTCTAAACACTTGAAATTTTAGATATAGGTTACTTGGGCATGGATCTGATTTTATAATTTGATTTGAGCCCAAAACAATAAATGCTAAGGGGTCATAATTGGGGTCAAAGTTTTAAAAAAATTGTCCTCTGCTGTCTCTACGAAATTACTGGTCTAAACATTTGAAATTTTACATAAAGTGTATTCAGACATAGAGCAAGCTTTTTAATCGGATTTTGGCCAAAAATTTGACTGCTAAGGGGTCAAAGTTCAGAGGATTTGACCTTTGCGGTTTGTAGCAAATTATTCAGCCAATTTTAAGTCTAAACATTTGAAATTTTACATAAAGAATATTCAGACATACAGCAAGCTTTTTAATCATTTTTTCGGTGAAAATTTCGCTGCCAAGAGGTCAAAGTTGAAAAAGTTGACCTTTGCAGACTATGAAACTCCTCCGCCAATTTTGAGTCTAAACACTTGAAATTTTAGATGTAGGTAATTTGGACATGGGTCAAAAATTTTAATTCAATTTGAGTCCAAAACAATAAAAGTTAAGGGGTCCAAATTGGGGTCAAAGTTTAAAAGATTTTGACGTCCGCAGTCTTTACCAACTTTTCTCCATGGTAGTTAAGGAAGCCTATTATATAGAAAGGCACTACCGTACATATTCACACTTTTTAATATATACATATACACATAAAGTTATGAACAGTACATAGGGCCAGAGCAAAGCCAGGCGGAACTGCTAGTATATCTATAGAAGTGAAAATGTGTGTGTGCATGTACATTTCCCTACCAAATCATCATCCAAATTTTCAGTCTACATACTCGAGATTTGACATAAGGAGTATTGAGATTTGGGAAAATCTTTTTAATCAGTTTTCGGTGAGAAATTTGGCTGTCAAGGGGTCAAAGTTCGATCGAAACTCTAACAAACTTTGAAAACTCTAACAAATTCCTCCGCCAATTTTGAGTCTAAATACTTGAAATTTTAAATGTAGCTTAATTGAACATGGATCAAACTTTTTAATTTGATTTGAGCCTCAAAAAATAAATGTTAAGAGATCAAAATTGGGGTCAAAGTTAAAAAATTTTTTACCAAATTACTCAGCCGATTTCTGATCTAAACATTTCAAATTTTACATAAAGGGTATTCAGAAGCTTTTTAATCGGTTGGGATCGAAAATTTGAGCTGCAAAGAGGTCAAAATTCCAAAGATTTGACCTTTGCTGTCTCTAGCAAACTACTCAGCCAATTTTGATCTAAACATTTGAAATTTATACATAATGAGTATTCAGACATGCGGCAAGCATTTTAATCAGTTTTGGGGAAAAAATTGGCTGCCAAAAGGTCAAAGTTGAAAGAGTTGACCTTTGCGGAATCTACCAAATTTCTCCAATTTTTGGTCTAAACACTTGAAATTTTAGATGTAGGTAACTTGGATATGGATAAAACTTTGTATTTTGATTTGAGACCACAATAATAAATGTTAAGGGGTCAAAATTGGGGTCAAAGTTTAAAAAATTGACCTCTGCGGTCTCTACAAAATTACTCAGACAAATTTTGGTCTAAACATTTGAAATCTTACATAAAGTATATTCACACATAGGGCAAGTTATGAACAGTACATAAGGCCCGAGCAAAGCCGGACCGAACTGCTAGTATATATATATATATATAACAAATAAAGGGCATATCTATAAACAAATAAATGACGTATATATATACATATGTATATATCTAAACAAATAAATTACATATATATATATCTAAACAAATAAATGACATATATATATATATATATCTAAACAAATAAATGACATATATATATATATATAAACAAATAAATGACATATATATGTAAACAAATAAATGACATATATAAACAAATAAATGACATATATAAACAAATAAATGACATATATATATAAACAAATAAATGACATATATATATAAACAAATAAATGACATATATATATAAACAAATAAATGACATATATATAAACAAATAAATGACATATATATATAAACAAATAAATGACATATATATATATAAACAAATAAATGACATATATATATATAAACAAATAAATGACATATATATATATGTGTAAACTTTATTGTTTAAAACTCTGATGTTTATTTTTGTTGTTGTTTCTGTAGATGAGTATATAATGCCAAAAGAATAACTATTACAAGTGATTTACAAGGCTAGTTCCAAAAGTAATGTCTCCTATTCATTTTTATTCTACTCAAATGGATCAAACGGAATTGCAAATTGCATTTTTATGATGACTGAACATGCATTCATGACCTGAAAGTTTCATCTCTCTGTTGCAAATGTTGATGGTGTGAGACTCTAAGAAAGCAACCGTTGTGTCAAAAAGCAGAGATACATCATTGAATTCCTCCATGCAGAATAAATTCAACTGATCAACATTCACTGCTGCCTGTTGAACGTTTACGAATTATTTTGTAAAGTCATCGCCTTTTTTCGATTGACTAGCCTTAATTTAAATCTTCGCCACTTCCAGTTTAGTGATGGACGCAACAGCAAAGATGTCACTTTTTTTTTTCACATTCTTTTCCTTCTTCACGGTATGGGTTCGAGCCTGCCTGCTATACTACCACTTTTTTCTTTTACTTTTTGCTCACCCCCCCCCCCAAACATCCGGGCAATGCCGGGCACCCAGGCTAGTCTAATATATAAAAGGCAAAATGTGTGTGTGTGTTTGTATGTCTGCCAAAATCTTTTTTCAAGCACATCGGACCAGGTCGAGACCGATACCATCTGAAAGAGTGATGTCTCGCTCGAATAATATATGGGAATTAGAAAAAAACACTCAATTATTTTGTATAGAAATAAGCATTTATAATAAGGGAAGGTCGGAAAAATCCTTCGACAAGTATGTCAGGCATTCTTTCTTGAATTGGTTTAAATAAAAAAAAAAATGATGTTCAATGTCATTTCACTGACAGTGTCATGGGGCAGTAGGTAACGAGGTCGCATCGTAAGCTTTTAGTTTTCATGTTCAAGCCCATGTAACAGTGGTCTAATTTTTTTTTTAAAACAGGGTTTTGTTTTAAGTTTTAACATTTAAACAGGGTGAAAAGCTTTTTATTTGCCATAAAATTTTTCTTATTTCGACGCTTACATAATGTGATTTTTTTTTCCTTTTAAAACTGAATTATTTTCAAGTTCGCTTAAACTGGTTTTCACGGACTTCTTTATCTCGACGATTACATTTTTGTGTTTTTGTTTTTAGTTTTCTTTTCACAATTCTCTCCACCTGGGCTGCGTCTAATTTTTTTTTCTGGGAGTTAGTCAATATCCTTACTACACCACCTCTCTCTATTACATAAAAGGGAAAATGTGTGTTAGCGTGTGTATGTGTGTGTTTGTATGTCTGCCAAAAACTTGAGACACATTGGACCATGACAAAATTGGTATTGTTAGAAAGATCAATCATTCAGACAAAAAAAATTGGCCAAAAAGATTCATTCTGTCTGGGTAAACTGGGACGTTTCTTGCAAGGAGGGGGTCAGTTTTGCGGCAAGATTTTTACAAGTCATACACCTAGCAATCTGGATGTATATTTAAAAACGTTATTTAGACTTATTGTGACGTCATAAGTTGTCAGGGCCGTGACAGGTGGCACGTTAGCTTTTTTTCACCTTTTTCTCTTTCTGGTTTCAGGTTCGAGCTTGCCTATTGCAGCTAATTTTTTTTTTTTTTTTTTGCGCTCGCACGGGCACTTGCTGCTATTTTGATTAAAGAAAAGTTGTTACTTTTTTTAGTGCTAGGGGTTGCTCAATATCCTTAGTATACCACCTCTCTCCACCAAGGCAATGCCGTGTATACATGCTATTATATTATTATAAAGTTGTGATTTCAAAAATAAAGAAAATATATCCATATGACTTGAGTGCATCAGCTTGAATCGAAACGAAAACCAAAACTTATGAATACATTATATATATATATATATATATATATATATATATATATATATATATATATATAACTTGAGTTCCTTCAGCTATCATCAAAACCAAAACCTATGAAGAATTCTTGCTAAGATTATTTATTTCAAGAAATGGAAGGTCATAACAATTAAATGACAGTCATCTGGAAGAAAAATGATGTAAACGTGACACACAAAATAACACACGCTATCGTAATAATACATAGATTTCTCTAGCTCTTCTGACCAATAATCCAGTCTAATAATACTGAGCCAGCAGTGACCATATTATATACATATGACTCACTCTCAGATATTAGTTACACTATTTTCCAATTTTGTTCATAATTTTTTTATCTGAGGCAAGGAATTTCATCCAGATTGTTTGAATTGCGTTTCAGCCACAAAATTAATTGCGGTTTTTCAGAAATATATAATTTACTATAGTTCTTGCATTACTTTTACATATGCTTATGCCCCACCCCTACACCTCAAAATATTACAAAATCGCATTTTCAAGGACACTTTGGAGAAGGGGGTGTCTGCTTTACTCCAGGTGAAATTCTTTAGCAACTGTACCTACTAACAGGTCAAACATTGCATAGATATGTTTACTAATGTATTTATATATTGTACAGGAAAATGACACTTAACCCATTACGTGTTATTTGAGCACATAATTCTAAAATAATGTCTTTCTTATGTCATTTTTTTCTTGTACAATATAGTGCCACCATGTGGCCCCAACAATAAGTCGCCAACCCCAACATTGTGTGCCACAAATTCTTTTCTCCATCTTCTGTTATTATGACCATGTCATTGTTTTTTATGCAGATGAGAGTGCTCGGGCTTACAAATATGAAAAAAATAATAATAAAAAAGGAAAACGAAAGGAAAACTTGAAATATATCAACTGAGCCCTGAGTATGTGTGACATCATTGATCTTCTACATGCTAAGGTTCACATCCATATCTACTGTCGAAGCCATTTACATCAGTTAGTTCATCAGTTCATTTTTTGCATCTGCTCTGAGTCATGATCCATCTTTGGCGTCCAACTCTAAACTCAACTATTAACTCTTACTATCATAAACTGGCTTTTTCATCTGTAAATCTTTTCTATTGTTGTTAAAAAACTCATTGGCTGTCACATTCCATTATCACTCTCCAAAGTCAGAAAACTCCTTGTCAATCCCTGCAAACCAAATCTAAATATATTTCAGGTCCATTGTTACTGTCATACTACCCAACAATCTTATGTCAAGTTTCTTTTGTTTAATTTACTGTCTATTTTCTAGTGATAAATTGTATTTCCTATTTCTTTTGTTACTCAATGACATACTTCTTTCTTTTGTTGTATATCCCTTGTTTTTCTCTTTTACTTCCTAGCACTTTTTTTTTATTACTAGCAAGCAACCTGGTGTTGTCCAGTCATAAAGTATGCTTAAATATAATATTTTAATTTATGCAGATTTCGCATTTATTATTCTCTAGTGACTGCTGTAGTGTACCCAATATATTTCAAACTAACCTATCTCAAACTGCATTCAAAAGTTAAAAAGAAATATATATATAAATTGGATGCTATCAGCTAGAATTGAAACCAAAACAGTTCTCTAGTGATGTTCGCTACCATCTGAGGTAATGACATATGCATTTCTGAACTTGACAAATTAACTCAGTTAAACATATAAATGCATATTTGCACATGTCAAGTTCCAATTTATTTTACAGTTAAAAAGCAAATTGATTTTTTTCCACAAGTCCGAATGCTCCACATATCAAGTCTCAAGTCTGTAGACCAAAAATTGATGTAGTTTGAACTATTATTATTATTATTCATTAAAGACAATTTATGAACAATTTCGGCTAATTATTTGAGCAAAATTTGTGACTACACATTTCAACAGCCCCATAATTCACTCATCTTATTGTCCTTTAGTACTCACATTCCATGAACGATGTTTCTGACAAAGGTAGAACAATTGCTGTTTTCTGGGTTAGAATATATCCATCTAACACTTATCATTGGCTAGTTTTTTACCATAAAGTAATATTTTGGTATTTTTGTTCTTTAGATTCTTACACCAAGTGCTTCATGCCTTGTCTGGAGTGATTTAAAAAAAAAAAAAAAAATAGAATAATACAAAAAATGTTTCAATAAATCCAACTCAATTAACTGTTGAGTTAAGAAACAGAATTTTAAGAGTTTAGATGAGAACAACTTTACAGGACCGTTTTTTGTTATTTTTTTTTTATGTGTGTCCTTTTAACTTCTGATGCAGGGTTAGAATTGAAAATATATCCCAGAAAAAAATGGTAATAACTTTCGTTTTATTAATTTTAATTTTTAAGTTGTTGCTTCACGACGTTTCGGCCAACTATTCCTCAGGCCTTATGTGGTAACCACGACGGGATAGGAACTCCGAATCTCCTAACTGCATCCTCAGCAATAGGAATAATTGGCCGAAACGTTGTGAAGCATCAACTTAAAAAGTTGAGGATAATAGTCTGCAATAAATTAATTAATAAATAATATTCATCTCAATAATGAATTCCAATTAAATAATATATAAACTTTCGTTTTGCCATTTAAATGTTATAAGGATGGTATCAAGTTTTGCATATCTTATATATAATTTTTTTTACAAAATTTTAATCCTAAAAATGGGTAATTTGCATTTCATGAAACAAATAAAAATTTTACAAGCAGCAACATCCCACCCCTTCACTATTGAAGTTCCTAGATGCCGAAAGTCTTCTACTCTAACCTCTTCTCTCGGATTGCTAGGCTTTCTAATTGCCTCCCTGTTGCTTCCCTGACTGTACTAACCTGCTGAAGTTTAAATATACTGTGGACAGACATCGTGCTGCTCAACTCCCCACAGTCCCCGGTTAGACACAATCCTACGCTCCAAGTGGCAATAGGTCTTATTTGGGTTAAAAAAAAGAATAAAAAATAAAAATTGCCATTTTTATAAAAAGAAAAACTTCCTCATATTCAGTTTAACATTCATTTCACAAGCTGGCATGTGTTGGACAGCTTTAAGAAATTGACTTTCAAACTAACCTATCTCAAACTGCATTTCATCTATGCCTATCTGAATTTTTTATGTGCTGTTCGATGAGTTTCACAATCACTTTCAGGATCTGATGTATTATTTTTAAGTTTCTGTAATTACGTCTATTTAGTGCTTCCCTTTTTTCACAACTGTACTAAGTTCGCAGTCTTTTGGGATAAACTATTCTTTTTTATGGTCTGGTATCATCTTCACGCCTTTATGATCTGATCTGGTCATCTCCACACCTGTCTCACCAGCAACTTTTCAACATTTCCACAACAACACCTGAGGTTCTTTCTTCTTCATATTCTCACACGATTTCTTTCTCAATTCTCGTAGCTGAATCAGATATTGCTTCAGTCTCTTTTAGATTTATACTAATAAGTAAATACCATTCATTAGCCTTTTTTTTTTTTGGCTAGGAAGAAAGTGATGTACTCATGCTACACTTAGTTTATTCTATTCTCAACCAGTGAAAAAAGTCCTTCTAGATGGAAGTAATTTTTATTTTTGTTCCAATCCAGAATGTCCTTTTTTGAGAAGCTGAATTTTCTCCACATTAAAAAACTGATTAAAAAAAAAAAAACTGACCTTGTGTCCAACTTTACCTTTGTGGAGAGGAAAAAAAAATAGCGACTAAATGCTTTTGTTGTTTTAACATAAAGTTATTCTTTTATTCAAGGTGCAAAAAAAAAAAAAAATAAAAAAAAAAATAAATAAATAAATAAAAGAAGAAGAAAAATGATAATTTTTAATTTTAGAGTCGAATATGGTTGAATTTTGGGATTATTAAAAAAAATAAAATACAATAATCTGAATTTTCCCACCAACACTCACTAATTTAAATACATATTTTTTTAACAGATTAACAAATGCGTGCAAATGTGCCTACCATTAAATTAATATTAATATGAAACCAGTAATACAAATTATATCAAATGAAAAAATAATTCTCATACGTTGTCAAACCGGTTTATGTATTACACACAATATAAGCATGAAATCAATTCATCTTTTAGTTGTATTGAAGAAATGTCATCATGAACTTATTGCTGTGATAAATGGAACATGGATTCATTCGTGCGATTATTGATATGTAATCGATTGTGTCTAATTTGTTCCTGGTTAGCAAATGCATTAATGCAGCAACAGAAAGAAACATTCTTTTTCATCCAATTGGATCGTTCACTAAGGAGTACTCTCAATTGTGCAAATGGAGGCAAATGAGCTTGCTATCAGAAAGTAATTACAAAAATACCTATACACTCTGCCTCCAAAAAAATGTTTGCACACAAAATCCAACAACAACCACTCCTGAAAAAAGTGAATCCATTACATGTAATAGTAATGCTACAAACGACCTCACTACAAAGAACCAAAAGGTGGGTGTGCTCTCTCTGCTACCAGAGTGGAGAAACCAGCAGGAAGACGTGAGAGGTGTGGCATGTTTTATAAAGGAAGACAAGACAAGTCATAATAAGGCGAGAGTTACTGAACATAAAGAGAGCCAAATTCTAAGGGAAGAGAGACAGTATTTCACTCATGCTGAAGCAATAAGCTATAATTTTCCAAACTCTACAGAACAAATTATCTCAGCTAATGAATAACCAAACGCAAATGGCAGGCAAAACATTTGACATTCGGCTGCTTCTTGAATTTCATGGCATCTCACCCAATCATACAGTGTCCGAATGGTTGGAACAACTGGAGCCGATGTGCAAAATGTGAGATATTGACAATGTTAAGCATGTTTTATAATTTAGGTGGGGCTCTATCAGTATACTGATGGTTAACCCCTGAGCAGAGGGAAGATTTAAAGCAGTTGAAACAAGCCCTTCTTGTAGCTATTGCACCGGACCCTCTTACCTAAACCGAAACTCTTTAAAAAACATGACAACAATCTAAAAATAAGCTTAAAACAGGCTTAGGGTCAAACAAATCCAACTTGCCTCCTCCCTTGAGGCTTGCATTCACAAATATCCGTGGGCTTAGAACTAATTTAGCTGATGTTGAAGCATTTCTCTTAATATCTTAGCACTAAGTGAGACTAACCTACACTCCTCCATCCCCTCTAACTACTTTAACATGCCTGGATATCTCCCACTCTGCCGTAAGGACTGACAGACACATGCACGGACTTGGAGTTTACATTCGTAATACCCTTCTCCTGACTAGAGAAACAAACTTAGAATCGGATGATCAAGCCTCTATGTGCTTTAGACTAAACATGCAACACAATATTAGCTACTTTTATTTTCTCTACCGCTCTCCCTCGACCCAAGACTGCACCATAATAAACAAAGTCTCTGATAGTATAGACACGGCGCTCTCCCTCGACACTAGTGCACAAGTACATGTATTTGGTGACTTTAATGTCCACCAAAAAAACTGGCTTGGATTCTCTACTTACAGATGCAGCGGGCAGCACAACTCATAGCTTCACTATATCTCACTCCCTATCACAAATTGTTACGTTTTCAACCCGTTTCCCTGACCAGGAAGAACAACACACATCACTTCTAGATCTGTTTTTGACCACAGTTCCCGATGATTGCATAACGAATGCCGACAGCCCACTCGAGAACGCTGATCATGCAGTGATAATAGTTGAAATCGCCCTAAACTCTAGAGCCAAAACTGAAGAGCCAGTGCTCAAAACAACAAGATATTATAAAAAGGCTGACTGAGAAGCCATCCGGGAACTAATCAGAGATGCCTCATGGGGAAATATTTTTTCTCTCCCTGCTGAACAGTGCAAACGAGATCAGCGACTGGTTCAAAACTGCAATCGAAGCGCATGTTCCCATGCAGAAATTTTATAGTAAGCCCCACTCTCCCCAATGGTTTACTTCGACCTGCGCAACTGCCATTGCTCAAAAGCAGCATGCATACCACAGATTTAACCGACATAAGTCCAGTTCAAACAGACTGAAGTATATAGAAGCTAGAAATAACGTTAAGAAAGAAATAGCAACAGCTAAAAGAGAATTTATGGAAACCACTAAAAAACGCATCGAAGCACAAAAACTAGGAACTCAAGACTTCTGGAAAATCTACAACAGTGTAGTAAATAATGGACAATCAATAATTCCCCCACTAACCAACAATCATGAGGCTGTCTCCTTAGCAACTGAGAAGGCTAACATGCTTGCCAGTCGGTTTGCCTCAAACTCCACACTGGACCCTTCCAATCACCCCCTACCTGACTTTCCTATGCGGACAGACACCACACTAGACGATCTGAAAATCACCCCTGCTCAAGTGCATGCTATCATAAAAAACTTGACACTTCAAAAGCATGTGGACCTGATCTCATCCCAGCTGTGCTATTAAAAAAATGCTCAGCCGAAGTAGTTCCAGTTCTCTCCAAAATCTACAACAAATGCCTTAATGAAGCTTGCTTTCCAGGCTGTTGGAAAACTGCTTCTGTTGTACCAGTATTCAAGAATTCTGGCGAAAGGACTGACCCATTAAATTATTGCCCCATTAGCCTCCTCCCACTTTTTGCCAAAATATTTGAGACCTTAATTAACCATGCTCTAGTCCATCACCTTACAGATGCTAAACTTCTGACCGACCAACAATATGGATTTAGACAAGCCTGTTCCACAGCAGACATCCTCACTGTAATCTCTGAACGTATATACCATTCACTGGACAAAGCGGGGGAGGGCAGAGCGGTAGCTCTAGATATATCTAAGGCTTTTGACAGGGTATGGCATGGGGTCTCCTCAGGAAAATTAGATCATACAGTATCACTGGTAGAATACTTAACATAATTAAATCCTTCTTAGATAAGAGAAAAATCCAGGTTGTCCTCGATGGCTGTACATCTAAACAATATGATATAAATACGGGAGTGCCCCGGGGGTCTATCCTTGGACCTCTATTGTTCCTGATATTCATAAATGACCTCCCCGACAAAATTGCCTCTGAGATGGGTATATATGCTGATGACACTACACTCTATAACAGGCACGACAGGAAGACGAATGAACACATTTCTAAAGAAATGGCAGAAACACTAGAGGAAGACCTCCAATCTGTAGTAGAATGGGGACAAAAATGGATGGTCACGTTCAATGCCGCCAAGACTAAACTAGTTTCATTCAATAATTACAAGAAACCCTCTCTACTGCCTATAGAAATGGCCAACAACTCTTTATCCGAAAGCATTGCCAGGGCTGCTGCAAGAAAGGTGGGCTCTCTCTACCGTGCTAGACAACTACTAACACCCGAAAGTATCCTGTACCTCTATAAGGCCACCATTCGCTCATGTATGGAGTATTGCTGTCACATTTGGGCTGGTGCATCTGCTACTAGTCTCTCGCTCCTTGACAGGGTTCAAAAGAGAGTCGCAAACCTGATAGGCCCTGAACTGGCATCTAAGCTTCAGCCTCTGTCCCATCGATGAAATATTGCATCCCTCTGCCTGTTCTACAAGTATTTTAGTGGTGAATGCTCTGATGAACTGCAAGCACTTGTTCCCCCACGACATGAGCACCCTCGACAAACCCGACAGGCTGCTAAATCCCACCCCACACTGTAGAGATCCCTAGATGTAAAAGATCTTTCTACTCCAATAGTTTCTTCCCCAGAACTGCTAGACTTTGGAATTCCATTCCGGGTCCCTGCTTCCCCAACAGTACTGACGTGCAGAAGTTCAAGTGTAACATGAACCGACATTTTGCTGCCTAAATCCTTACATAGTACCCCGGTAGTTGTTGCCTCTGATAGTAGCCCCCTACACCAAAGTGGCAATGTGCCTTGTTTGGGGTGAAAATGTAATAAAAAGAAAGTGAAAACAGAAAATGCTCTTCCAACTCACAAGTTGGAAAAATTGCTTTGTTCTTATTAACTAAGAGATACCAGCCGATTACTAGATTTTATAACGTTAATTTCGATGGAGTCGTGCCCTGATAAAATCTAAACAGTTTTGGGGAAGGTGTTCAGAGGGAAAGGTTTCATTGGTATTCACATTGAAAGAAAGAGAGTGAAAAAAAGAAGAAGAAAGAGTGAATTTTACCGCTAAGAAAAAAAAAAATGTCAAAGAAATTTTAATATTTCTAAAACAAAGTAGGGTCGCATTCTTTCTATTTTACATATATATATTTTTTTTTAAATCTATTAATGATTTATTCCTGGCTATGGGTTTACATAGCATCTTGTTATATATATTTTAATTATATAAATAAATTTTGAATTGTAGAACTGACGTCTTTATTTCATTTTGCTCCTAGGCATTTTTATGTGATAGTATCGTCATATGCCTCAATTTTTAGGAAGTAATAAAGAAAAAAAAAAGAAAAAAATATTTAAAAAAAAAAGCAGAAATAAGTTTATCAACAGAATATAAGAAGTTATTCACCATGGCACACAAAGAAAACTAAAATAGGATTGTTAATCAACACGTGGCAGTGGTTTTGGAACAAAAGGACCCGGCAATAAAAGTCAATATATTTAGAATTAGTTTTGAGTTGGGGACGGTTGAAGGCAGATCATGGCTCGGAACAGATTGAGATGAGCTGATGCCAACCAAAGACAAGAAGCTTTGACAGACTACGCAGATGTGGACTTTAGCGCAAAGAAGATTATTTCCCATGATGGTGTCACACACACTCAGAGAATAACTGATATATACAGAATGAGTTGGAGTTTAGAAGCAAACTAATGAAACAACGTCGGGGTTGGCGTTTGTTGCCGAACAAGGGTTTAATCTTAATTGTTGCCGAACAAGGGTTTAATGTTCACACATTTGTATTTTTACTGCATGATTCAAACTATTGAAATTATTTGTGTTGTTATTTTAAATCGGGTTTTGTTAATTTCACAAAAATTATAAGATTTGAAGAACGTAAGATGGAGCTATAGCACAAATCTAATCAATGCGAATGCGGTATAAAAAATAAATGAGTAAAAGAACACATTCTATGCGAACCAGAGTAAACTCTTGAAAAGACAATACACACTGGTATGAAATGCGGGGGTTGGGGAGTTAAAAAAAAAAAACTAAGCTTCTTCAGAAGGGGAAACACACACACACACAACAAAAAAACCCAAAAAAACAAACAAACAAAAAAAAACGTTTTTAAATAAATTCAACCGGACAAAACAGAAATGGTTGATCTGTATTGTATATATAAACTGCATAAATAGCAGGAAAGACGTTTTGTGAAAATATGTAGATTGAAGAAAAATTTACATAAAGTAACTAAAAATATGCAGCAGTACCAAAAGTTCAGACCAGGAGTATAAAATGGACGCCATGAAAAGAAAAAGACATACGCAAATAATAGACATAAAACACACCTCCAGACATGTGATTGGCCGATGGTAAAAAAAAAAAACACTGAAATGGAGATGAATTTCACCCACCCCACTGCCCCCATAATTTCCAAACCTGGCATCTCACATATATGTTTGTGAGTGTATGAGGGGGGGGGGTATCACCATTACCACTAGAAATCGAACCAATCCCATCTAAATCTGTCATTTGCAACTGCAATTATTTTATTTATTCAATTTTTAATTAAAAAAATATATAAGGTATAATCAAGTAGGAGAATACGGTTATGTTTAATAAAGTTCAGTTGTCAAAGATTTTCAAAGTCAGACCCAAATAGCATTTAAGCTAACACCTGAAACTTTAACTAGCCAATTTTCATTATTTAGTGTTCTGGTGATTCTGAATATGAAACGTTTCCAAATTAATCACAAAAATAAAAAAAAAAACTTAAAAGAGATAGCTTATTTTAAATTGAAAAATATAATACAAGTTGTCTACCATATGTTATAAGATGTGTTTACTTTTAAACATGACTTAACAGCATCCTGGGCAACACCGGGTAGGTACAGATATCTATAAACATATATTGTTAACTCATTACATCGTGTAGCTTCCAGTCTTGTCTACAGGGATTTTCATACAAAGATTATAAAAAATAGCATATATAGAGAGATATTTCTAATGTCGAACGATTGTAGAAACAATTAAAAATATCTTAACTAACAATACTAAAATTCGATAACTTAACAATTGCACACGAAGACTAAAATTACTAGAAGCCATACTAATTAAAAAACTACAGCCCCTTATTAACTGGATCTCATATCCGAACAAATATACTAACCGTATTCAATAACTAACAATAAATAAACCAAATAAATAAAATATAAAATAAGAAAATAAAAATTTAAAATAAAAATAACCCTACCCATCCCGCACCCACCTTTATAACCAATAAAAAAATTAAAAAAAGAACTAACTATAAATATACCATATAAATATACCAAGCCTCAACAAAAACAATGACAACAACAATAATCGCTCCTGACGATTAAAAGCGCTTGAGAAAAATATGGCCAACCAACAACTACTGGGTGCCATAATATACAACATGCCAGCCGAAATAAAACAGACCACTCGGCGAATTGAAAAGTTATCCAACAAAATTGGAAAAAGACTCAATCGTGTTCAATCAGACGAGCTTGTACATATATATATATATATATATATATATATATATATGTGTGTGTGTGTGTGTGTGTGTGTGTGTGTGTGTGTGTGTGTGAACATGCATGCATATACATCCGCACACTCCCACGTATGTTTGTACATGTACCAATACACACACAGGATACACACACACACACACACACACACACATTTATAGACGTACGTAAATATACACCTGGAAACAGAAAAACAGATATAGCCGATAAGCTAAGTGGAATCTTCTCACCAAAAGCTTGGACTTATGAATTTATTATGGTTCTAGGTACGAGACAGGTTGAAAGGATACGCTGTTTGTCTGGATTGTCCATCCGTGCGTCCGTCCACATACACACACGTTTATTTATTTTTTTTTAACCGCATACTGTAGATTCTAGTGTCTTTCATTAATTGATATATGCACACATATAATGTTAAAAAAAATAAACGAAGAATATTCTTTTTTATGTTAATTTTTATTTGCTTAATTTCTCCCCATTTTTGTCCAAACATATTAAAATATCAGTGTGAACCTAACCTCTTGGTTTTTTAACTGTTTTGTGTATAACGTTTCTCTGTCCATCTGTGTCCATATGGCTCTTTCTTTCTTTTGTTCACCCACATGCACACTCCTATACTCATACATACATACATACATACATACATACATTGGCAGATATAGGGGAAAAGCATTTTTAAATTAGAAGCCATCACAAAAATTGGAAGCTCGCTATGCGGTTAGAGAAATCAGAGGTTAATAACATTTAATGTTGGAAATAAAACTGAAAGTTAGATGTATTGCACTGCTTAAACAAGGCGTTAAATAATAGTAATAATAATAATAATAATAATAATAGTAATAATAATAATAGTAATAATAATAATAATAATGATGATGATGATGATGATGATAATAATAAAAACATAATAAATTTCATCCGTATATCTTCAGAGAAGAGTATTATAGTATATAGGGTTTGTGAGGGGGAATGGGTAATGCACCTATGTATACACCTGTGCATATGTTGTAAATTAAAATATGTGGAAGCTAAAAAAAAAAAAAAAAAAAAAAAAAAAACATTGCAGAAACAAAAAACTAACTCCTAGTGGGGAATTCTAAGCCGTTCTTCCACCGTGCAAACTCACTCTGCCCTGTGGGAAAATGTCTTTGTTTGGTTTAGATTTTGTGAAAAGAATACTTATTTAGCGGTCCCAATTCTTAATCGAGACCGGAGATGTGGGTGTTATGTCTAAGAATGAGTTTCTTTTCATGTTGTCTTTTTTTTTCGCTATGTCCGAAAGTTGGAGGCCGTAAGTATGCATTTCATGTTATCTACGTTGTGGTCTGGGATGGTGTAGTGCATTGCTATTGTGTGCTGTGTGGATTTGTCCCTAATTGTTTGTTTGTGGTTGCTGAATCATAAGTGGACTGGAACTCTCGGCCTGTTTCTCCCACATAGTTACTCTTTGTACATCTGGTGCAATATTATGTAGACTACTTGGGGCTGTCGCAGGTGAGCGGGAGGAGTTTAAGTTGAATGTTTGTCCCGGGAGGGGTAAATGTGTCATTAGTATTTATGTGTTTACACACTTTGCACCTGCGTTTGTTGCTTGCTTTGTTTCCTTGAGGTGTGAAAGCGGTGTGTATTTTTGTGTTAGTAGTGACCATAGATTCAGGGGCTGTCTTCTTGCACTGAGTGGAAGCGAGTTGTATATTGTGTTGAGAGTGGGGTCATGCTGCAATTCTCTGAATACCTGTTTAAGGAGTTTGTGAAGTTTGTCGGTGTTATTGTTGTAATCAAATACCATTGGTATTTTGGGGATGATATGTTGCATTTCTATGTAAGTAAATTTAGCCTGCTTATATGCTGTGCTTTCCTAATTGATTTTTTAATTATTCTAAGGGAGTAATTCCTTTGAAGGAAATAGTTGAACAGAATTCCTACTTGTTTTTCGTACTTGATTGGGTTTGAGCAGATTCGTTTTACACGTAGGCACTGGCTGTATATAATAGATTTTTTTTATATTGATAGGGTGGCAACTATTAAAATTTAGGTAACTATGACCAGGGGTGGGTTTGGTGTAAAGTGATGTGGTGATGTGATTGTTTGGGATGTTTACTAAAACGTCTAAAAATGGGATGTGTGTTGTGGAGTGTTCTGTTGTGACAGCTGTTTATGTGTTGATAGAAGTCCATCAATGCCTCTTCACCATGTGGCCAAATAAGGAAGATGTCATCTATGTACCTATAATAGTGCAATGGTTTCAGCTGGTAAGTGTAAATGTATTTCTATTCAAATATGTGCATAGCTGGGAGCCATTTTTGTTTCCATGGCTGTGCCTTTTATTTGCAGATCGTGTTGGTTGTTGAATGTGAAGTTGTTGCGTGTTAAGATGAATTGTATAATGTTGCATATGTCATTAATGTTTGTGTTTTGTAGATTTTGCGTGTGTAAAAAGTTCTTCCATGCAGATATGCCTTTCTCATATGGGATGTTGGAATAGAGTGAAGACACATCCATAGTCACAAGAACTGCATTGTTTGGTATGGTCCCTATCCTATGTAAAATTTGTAGATAGTGTGTGGTGTCCTTAAGGTAACTAGGTATGTTTGACAACAGTGGGATGAGAATGGTGTCTATATACCCCGAGATATATTCTGTGTATACTCTCTGTAATACCAGAAACAATGGGTCGGCCAAGTGGTACTATTCTGAGGGCCTTAGCTATGCAGTATGTTCCTGAGGTTTCGTTAATTAGTGCCTCAGTGGTTAGTGTATTACCAAGTGGGAGGTGTGCGAGTGTGTCGCTAATTATTTTGGGGAGTTTATGGAGTTTGGGGATAGTGTAGAAGACAGCTGGGTATATATATATATATATATATATATATATATATATATATATACTAGCAAAAGTACCCGTCGTTGACTGGGTTCAAAAACAGCCTACAGAAAAAGGACTCTGATTTATGAAAGTATGATAGGTTATGAAAAGGAAGGGTTGTAAAGAGATAGCTTCGAATTTGAGAGTATCAAAACCAAAGCAAAATATGATGAAAGTAAAAATAAAATAGATAAACCCCATAATTTATTATACCATACCTATTCACACTGAAACACTTATCACAATATTCTGTGGATCTATATTAAAAAACCTTGTTAAACTTTGTGACATATTTACATTCTATGGAAGTCAGGCGCGAACAAACACTCCATAATTTTATTATTCCATATTTCTTCAATCTGAAACATAATTATCAAAGTATACTTACGCAGATAGGTATGAAAAGTCTTTATTAAAGTTTGTGCGTATTTCAATTCTATGGAGGTCAGGCGTGAACGCAGACCCCCACAATTTTATTATACCATCCCTATTTAAGTTAAAACATACTTATCAAAGTATTATTATGTACATCTATATCAAAAACACTTGTAAACGTTTTTTTTTTAATTTTTAAATTTTTTATTTCCATACTTTGTGGACCAGGCGCATACGCAGACCCCACAATTTTAATGAATCATCATTATGCCAGATCAAACATACCCATTTCTGTGTCTCGATACATCTTCTATCATTATATGTGATCAGTTTTCTATAATAGTCAACCATATAGGAGCCTATTCGTGACCAGACACACACACAGATGTTCAGCTTTATATATATATATATATATATATATATATATATATATATATGTACAAATGATTAATAAAACATGTTAAAAGACATCTTGAAAAAGAGTTAAAAACATATTTAATTTAAAAAAAGAAGCACAAGATAAGTGGATAGTCCTTAATACGCAGAGTTTCGAAGAAATACTCTCCTTCTCATCAGAGGGCAGGAATTAGCAAAATGCGGGATTGGATTTTGCATGTAAAAGTATTTAATGAAACTACAAGTAAGTCACAGATTTTACTTGGTTAAAAAAAGGGTGAGGTAAGGGGAATAGAAGGTAGAAGAAAAATGATAAAAAGATTTCACATTAATTTTCTTATATATATATATATATATATATATACATACATATACACACACACAAATTCTAATTTCTCCTAGAGAGAACTTAAATGCCTAGTACACATTGTCCTCTAGTATAGGGGTTTGTCAGAAAAATCTGCCATGGGGATACATTTTTCTACAAGTAAACCCTGATTAAATATTCAAAGTCACATAGCATTTGTGGCCCAAATAAGATCTCCTTGGAATGGCTAACAAATACTAGTTTTCATGAGAAATGGTGCACCTTCTCCAAGTAATGTTCCCTCAAGTAGCAGCACAAAGTTGTATGCTCCACCAGACAAAGGGAATTCCTGTCCTGGAATCCACAAAGACGAAGAGACCACAATAAAAGTATACTATAACTTATTTAAACGGTCAATTGGGGAGAGGAAAATTATATTCCAATTTCTTTACTAACTTATTGTTTGAGAGGAAAAGAAGCAATTTAATGGAATATTTGAATATCTATATATCTTATATAGAGATTAAGTGTTAGCCCCAGGAGGGGGGGGGGCTTGATTTCTGAGAATTTCAACTAAAGTAAAATGAAACAGGAGAAACACATACATACACCCACACAACACCCAACCACATCTCTCCTGAATCGGCACTGCTTGGGTCCAGTGGTAAAGAATGGCCTTAAACTGACTAGAAACAATGCCGAGATAAGTGGAGAGCACATACAGCACCTGGTATTACCAAATAGTCACCCATTTTAGTACTGACCAGGCTCAACATTGCTTAACTTTGGTGATCTTACAGGAACTAATGTGTCAACGTGATTATGCTGTATATGAATACACACATACATATATAAACATACATATACACACACATATATATATTTGTGTACAGAAAGTTGTTAGTTGAGACAGATCATTAGTACCGTCGGTTTCAAGCCCGATAATAAGGCCCGTTTAAGGTATCCTTATCAAGCTCTCTTCAGCCAATATTCGAAGAAGAATTGAAGAGAGCTTGATAAGGATACCTTAAACGGGCCTTATTATCGGGCTTAAAACCGACGGTACCAATGATCTGTCTCAACTAACAACTTTCTGTACACAAAATATAAATACGCTCTTAAAATTTGGATTTTCCTTTTAATTGAGCACTCTGCTGGAATTCTTTTTCCAGAAAAAACTAATCATATATATTTATTTACCAGTGGTGAAAAAACCGGACTAAAGTGCTCAATGTGTAGTCAGAGCAGTATATAGGAAATTTATTACTGTGAGTCCAGAATGAGTTTACAAATTGTTTCAGCTAGAGGAAAATCCTCAAAGAGAGGAAAAATCCAACTAGCATCATCAGAATTCATAGATGGAGTCCATCTATGAATTCTGATGATGCTAGTTGGATTTTTCCTCTTTGAGGATTTTCCTCTAGCTGAAACAATTTGTAAACTCAATCTGGACTCACAGTAATAAATTTCCTATATATATATATATATATACACACAGACACACAATTTCTGCAAACAAAACAGGATAAGATCGTTGGACAGTCAACCTACACATAAACGATAATCAAATTCAAAATTGCTAACTAAAAAAAAAAAAAAAAAAAAAAAAGAAAGAAAGAAAATGTTTCTCGCAAACAAAAATTATCTCAAAACAATTGTGTTGCAATAATACTTATAATACAGACATTCCAGTCGTCTGAACATTCACAGCAATGTTGGATAACAACTCGCAAATAACTACGTAATTTACAGCGCCAGACAATTCACATGAAATTCTCAATACGAAAATGTCAAAAAAATTACAGTTAGTTAAAAAAATAGTTTATTGCAAATTCAATCAGACATTCTGAGATTGTTAGATGTGTGGGAAAAGTATTTCGGGGAAATAATGAGTACCATATATGTACACCAAATGACAAATCCAGAAATAACTTGCAACATCACTCAATAAGACCAACTAATAACACAACTTTTAGTTCATCAACTTAGTTTCTTTCTAGGGTGATTCACTAAGTCAAACACTTTAACAATTCAATGCACTTGTTTATAGAACAATTCGTCTTCAGCCTCAAAATATGCCCCAGTTTTCAAACAAATCTTTCTCGGGAATATTGTTTTCAGGTCAGTAAACAGCTAGTAGTCGCTAGGTGCTTTTCCTTTTTTTTTTTTTTTTTTTTTTTTAATAAATTTTCTTATTTTGTTCTAGCCGAGGATGGAGCATCCTAATGGATGCATGACATTCACTCGCTATCTCATTTTCAAACCATAAGATCTTTTTAAGATTTTAACCATCCCTTCAAGTGCAATTGTTTGTATCTCTCTTGCACTTCGTTCACCGGGTATATTTGCCAGGTAGTCGTTGAAATTCTTTTTTATGAGTTCAGTTGCTCCTATAATTACTGAAATGATGGAGATCTTCCTAAGGTTCCAGTTTCTTTTCATATTGTAGATAAGACTGTGGTATTTCGTTATCTTTTTCCTCTCAGCTGTGTTTAACCCAGCATTATTGGAGACACTAACTTTTACTAAGGTTGCTTCTTTCTCCTTGTCTCATAGATCTGGAGAATAGAGTTAGTGAAGAAACAATTTGAAGTGAAATTCAGGTAGTTTTACCATTGCCTTCTGACATTGCATTATCTTGAAGAACTTTTTATTCATTTGTTACCAATTTTGAGCGATTCTTTTTCCTTCAAATGCGCAAATTATGTTATATATAATATTCACTACTGATGGGTTTTCCTTTCTTAAAGTAACTAGTGAACATAATACCTTGGGCATCCCAAAATACGGAGGCCCAAACCTTGCTTGCTGATGTTTACATCTTTGGTTGCTTTGGATATCTTTGACCTGTTACCGTCTACTCAGGTGACGGTCAATTTGATTCCAGAATGAACTGATGCATCTATGTTTCATCCATTATCACATACTGATGCAAAATCCCCCTTTTGTTGTGTCTAAACAATTGCAAATAACTTTCTGAATTGTCAACATTTTGTTTTTGATTAACAAGGAGCATATTTTTTTTTTTTTTTTTTTTTTTTACATAGGCATAACCACTTATCAAGGCCCAGAGACTACTCGAGGATAAGGGTTAAGAGTGTACAGTAGTCAATTGGACAATATAGTAATCGTTAGTAATGGAAATTCGGTAAATTTGTTAACTTAAGTGAAACAGCTCATCAAGAACTTGTTTACGTTGAACTTGAAGACAACTATATTGTAGTCAGCTGGAAAGCAGGAAAACAATTCCACAGGCATGCTGTTGTAAGAAAGAAGCTTTGTTCATGGAATCTACATTTAGATTTAGGCACAGATAAAGAGTGGGGGCGAATTATTGATAGTGTTTTCAGCTAGACGAGTGTCTCTTGTGAAAGTTTGGCAAAGGGAGACCATAGACTGAAGCTCAGTCGAGCACTTGCCATGAAAATAATGATAAAGCATAGACAAACTCGCAACATCTCTTCTATGAGATAGAGGTTGCAGGGAAGAGAAAAGGACCTCTCCTACGAGGCTATGAAGTCTATTTTGAACTCTATCAAGGCAGGACAAGTCCTTTCTAGCAGCTCCTTGTACACAGCTTTCTCATTGATAAATGTTTATGCAAAATGTTGAATACACTACCCTCTGATATCTTCACCTCCTCTTCTCTTCCACACATCTTCAATTTACTATTTCACATAACTTCAAACAAGTTTGTAGACTTCTTGTATGTTTTCTGTGGATGCCTACCGAATTTGGACGCCCTAAACATTCAACCTCATTTATATCTGTATGACCACGTTCACGTTAGCATACTAATGGTTAACCATTGTTTTGACAGAGCAAATTCTGATTAAAAAAAAAAAAAAAAAAAAAAAAAAAAAATTCTTCGTTTCTTTTTCTCTCTGAATTTCCCCTCTCTGTCCTGCTCTAAGTAAATCTGTCGACCTAGTCCACAAATTCCAAAATTTCATCATGACAAGTTTCAAGAAAAAATACACGATTAAACCCGGTTCCCCAACTTCCAACGTAGACCCCTACTACCATGTCTCCTTCTCCAACATCAGGGGTCTTCGTTCTAACCTTCCAGAGGTTGAAACCCAATTACAGGAGACTAAACCAGACCTTTTATTTTTAAGTGAAACTGGCATTGGACAGGCTATTTCCCTAGATGAGTTTGCAATTTCAGGATACTCTAACTTAACTTCTAAATCTGACCCCCAAGATCGCCATGGGCATGGAATATGTGCCTATATTAAAGATAGCTTTCCATGTGGGAGGGACATCTCCAGGGAAGATCCTAACTTACCCTATATGTGCTTCCGGGTTGCTTTAGCTCACACTACTGCATTTATATTTACTCTCTATCGCCCCCACAACAGTGGAGTTACTATCTTTCAAAGCATATCTGAGAAAATTGACCAAGTCCTTTCTACTTATCCTTCAGCTAACATTCACGTATGTGGAGACTTCAATGTTCACAACGTTGAATGGTTGACCCACTCAAACAAGACCGATGATGAGGGGAGGTTCTGTCATGATTTCTCCATTGCCTATGACCTCACTCAGATTGTTCAGGAACCTACCCGTGTGCCCGATAATGATGGCCAGTATGCGAGCCTACTAGACCTTTTTCTCACAACTTGCCCTGAACTATGTTCAGTTTCTGTTCTGTCGCCTCTTGGATCTTCCGACCACTCTGTTGTATCAATTAAGATAAAAATGAAATGTAATAAGTCCCCAGATGTACCTCTTCATCGTACAGTATATCGATACACTAAGGCTGACTGGAATAGCTTCCGTACATTTATATCTGATCTACCTCTGCATTCCATGTTTAAAAAGGATGTGTCCTCTATAGTATTAGACCTAACTGAATGGTTAATTGTAGGTATTGACCATTTCATACCCTCTAAAAAGTTTCAGAAAAAACCTAACAGCCAGCCATGGTTCTCTCCAGAATGTGCTGCTGCTATTGCGCACAGAAATCACTTTTTCCACTGCTTCAAACGTAATAGATGTATGGAAACTAAAGCCGTTTTCAGGACTGCCAGCAACCATTGTAAGAAAGTAATAAGGAACGCAAGAGAGTTGTATGCTCAATCTGTTAAGTCCAAAGTAGCTGAGCAGCGGCTTGGTTCCCACCAGTTTTGGCAAATAGCAAACAGAATCCTGAACAGAAGCGTGTGCTCCATCCCAACTATTATCAATGGACCTGAGGTAATCTCGTCAGCATCAGACAAAGCCAAACTCTTTGTCAAGAACTTTGCAGCAAATTCTACCCTTTGCGACCAAGACCGCCAACCCCCAATATTTCCTCCTGTATCAGAAAACACGCTATGTGATATACGTATATCTGTACGTGATGTTGCGAAGCTAATCAAAAACCTTGATTCGAGTAAAGCAACTGGCCCTGATGGTATTCCAATTATAGTACTCAAAAAACTTCAACCTGAATTAGCGCCCATACTTACAAAACTGTTTAAACGTTGTCTTAAGGAGAATAGTTTCCCATCTCCCTGGAAAACCTCATCAGTATGCCCTGTATTTAAGAATTCAGGTGATCGCTCATCCCCCTCTCAGTACAGGCCAATAAGTCTCCTGTGCGTCATGAGTAAGTTGCTAGAATCTGTGTTAAATACAGAAGTAATCAAACATCTCAACAAAAATAACCTTCTTAGTGACACTCAATATGGTTTCCGTTCTGCTAGATCTACAGCAGATGTCATTACAGTTATATCGCATAGGATTAGCAAATCTCTCGACGGTGGCAATCTTTCTAGAGCAATTGCTCTTGACATATCTAAAGCCTTTGATAGGGTATGGCATAAAGGTTTACTTCATAAGATCGCTAGCTATGGTATAGCTGGAAAAGTCTTCTCAATTATTAAATCATTTCTTTCTGATAGGTTCATAAGAGTAGTAGTTGAGGGGCAAAAATCAGAAGCTCACAGTATTAATGCCGGTGTCCCTCAGGGATCCATCCTGGGCCCAACTCTTTTCCTGATCTACATTAATGATCTTCCAAATCATATCCTTACATCATTTGTAGACATTTATGCTGACGACACTACCATTTATGGTACCACATCTAAGACAGTAAACGAGCAAGTTCTCTCCAATTCTCTCTCCTCTGATCTTGAGCACGTAGTACAATGGGGAAAGGAGTGGCTGGTTACTTTTAATGCATCTAAAACCAAGCTTCTCTCTTTACATCATCAACATTCTAATCCACATTTGTCATCAATTGAAATGAATGGCTCTCGTCTTCAGGAGGCCTCAAGTTTTGACAAGCTTCTGGGCTTGACCATTACTCCTGATCTTAAATGGAACACGTATATCAAATCTGTTGCCAAGGCCGCTGGAAAAATGGTGGGATCTTTCTATCGATCCAGTAGATATCTCACTGCTGATGGTATTCTCTACCTATATAAGAGCCAGGTACGTCCAAGGATGGAATACTGTTGCCACATCTGGGCAGGAGCTGCTAGAAAGGACTTGTCCTGCCTTGATAGAGTTCAAAATAGACTTCGTAGCCTCGTAGGAGATGTCCTTTTCTCCTCCTTGCAACCTCTATCTCACAGAAGAGATGTTGCGAGTTTGTCTCTGATGTATCGTTATTTTCATGGAAAGTGTTCAACTGAGCTTCAATCTTTGGTCCCCCCTCGCCAAACTTTCACAAGAAACACTCGTCTAGCTGTAAACACTATCAATAATTTCCCCCACTCTTTATCTGTGGCTAAACCTAAACGTAGATTCCATGAACAAAGCTTCTTTCTTAGAACTGCACGCCTGTGGAATTGTCTTCCGTTTTCCTGCTTTCCGGCTGACTACAATATGGTTGTGTTCAAGTCTAAAGTAAATAAGTTCTTGATGAGCCGTTCCATATAAGTTATTAAATTTACCAAATTTTCATTACTAATGATTACTATATTGACCAATTTCTACTGTACACTCTTTAACCCTTATCCTTGAGTGGCCTCTGGGCCTTGATAATGTGGTGATGCCTTTGTAAAAAAAAAAAAAAAAAAAAAAAAAAAAAACTTTTATCAAGTCGTTGCTTTGCTTGATAGTATTTTTTTTCTCATCAGAAAACAATGCTTTTATTAACATACTAAATTCAGATTTTTACGTGATTTAAAATATTTGCAACAATGACTTCACTTGCATAATTAATTTGTAAATTAATAATCTGATTGGACTCAAATTTTGACACATGACATTTAAAGTTTAAAAAAAAAAAATCTCATTCATAGCACAGCTAATTTTTTTTTTTTTTTTTTTTTTTACTCGTGTTCACTTCTAACAAGGCATATCGCTACTTGGACATAAGGGGAAAACTATTTGGGACCATGCCTAGGAAAGATTAACAAGGTGTTGGTTTACATTACATTTAAACTTTTGCATATCAGTACAGTCAGGGAAGCAGGTAGGAAATTCCAAAATCTAGCTGTTCAAAGGAAGAAACTATTAGAGTAGATAGTTTTCTGGCATTTAGGGATATTGTTCTGGGGTAACTGACACCCCTATTCCTGTCTTCACATGGACTCTCCCATCGCTGTGAAAGGCAGCCATTTTGGACTCTCTAATCCGAGATTCCATGCCAGCCTAATCGTTGACATGACTTTACAGACTCTCCTGTTTGATATTGTGAACCCCTAAAATAAGGCCACAACAGATATCAACAGTGAAAGGGTGTGATTTTGTTGCTAAGTGGGTTTGTCGGGGATATGTACGTTGAGGGGCCACAAGTGCAACGAGTCCATCATCAGAGCACATTCTATTAAAGTACTTGTAAAACAGTCAAAAGGGATACAACATTGAGGCAATGTGACAAGGGTTGGAGCTTAGTCAACAAAGAGGGATCTATTAGATTGGAAACTCTTTTTTGGACGCTGTCCAAGAGGGAGAGACTAGTAATAAATGCACCAGCTCAGATGTGGCAACAATACTCCATGCATGGGTGAATGGTGGCTTTGTAGAGGTACAGGATACTCTCGGGTGTGAATAGACTTCTAGCAAAATAGAGGGAACATACCTTCTTTGCAGCAGCCTTCACATTGTAAATGACGGTCTAAAACCCACAAGGGACGTTTTTCAGAAAACACAGAACGACATTATAATTAAACACTCTTACGAACTTAAATTAGTGATGTAGATAACATCTGAGAGAAATGTGGCCATATTAATATGTCAAATGCCAATAAACTTGCACATGATGAACACAAAGAACCAAGACACAGAAAGCACAAGCATGGCTTCACAAACCGCTGCTTGACAGGACATTACCATAATAGCAACAATCTCCTCCTAGACGATTTTATTTCACTGGAAACATCAATGGTTGGTTAGCAAAGCAAATCATTTGTACTACTTAATTTATCATCTTGACAAATATGTTTACAACCAGATGTTCCTGTGTTCTCGCTGGCCCATGTCGCAAAATATTTCCCATATTTTTCCACTGATGAATATCACAAAATATATTTTTGCTTGCAAAGCCATTAACCTTCATGTTCATTACAAAACAAAATTAAAAACAGATTAGTGATAGGACGATCATAATATTCCCCCCTCCCCGATTCCGATAGAATTACCACTTCCACAATTGACCAGCACTTTTAAGAGAATAGAGACACCCCTTAAGGTCTACATCTATAGGTACTGCCAAAGCCGTTTCCATCAGCTAGTTTATTAATTGATTTCCCCATCTGCCCAGAGTCAAAATTTATGTTCAACAGTGTCCAGTTCACAACTATCTTCAAAGTTAAATTATCCAACTCATGACTCAATTCCGTCATAAACCCATAGCCATTCCTAAAGTGTCATAACCCATTGTCAATACTAAAGTACCTGCAAACCAAATCTAACTATATCTCAGGTCCATCGTTCAATCCTTTTGTTACAGTTTCACCAACAATCGATCTTTTTGTTACACCCTACCCAACCATCCCATGCCAAGTTTCTTTTGTCTACCCAGCCTCCCATAAGCCTATTTAACTTAATAGTTTCCTGGTTCTTTTATTTCCATCATCTTATTTATGACCGCACCTTAGCCTTTTTTTGTCTGCTTTAAAGAACACATTTCCATCTATCTCTACTGATAAACCCTATTTCCTATTTCTTTTATTACCCAATAAACCTACTTCCTTTTTTTTCTTTCCTTTCCTACTTCCTAGCACTTGGAGTGGAAGCTTATAGTTATAGAAGAGGGAGGCCGCCTATAGTATCACACTTCTACTCCTCTGAAATGGTGCATGTCTAACCGTATTTACTTCTTTAATAAAGACAGTTATGTTACAAAGTTAGACACTTCTTTAATCACCTTAATTACAAACCTTAAATCTAAAAATACCCCCCCCCCGCCGATTTTCTATAAAAAAATGGTCTATCCTGAAAACATATAGATCTTATACACCGGCTTTTAAATTTTGCCAACTATGTAGCAGTGAAAATTACAATTTAAGACAAAAGCGTGACATAAACATTCTGGAAAATGCACATAGTGTAAAAAGCAAAAGTATACTAAATACGTTCAGAACAAAAAGGTTTATTTCAAGATCACAAAGTTTAACTACTAAAAATTCTTGATCATCTACTTTAACAAATAAATTATAGTCCATTTCTTTGTGGATCTTTTATACATGCATCTATCAAGCCTCAATTTAAGTTTATGTTTCATGTTTAACACTTGCCATACTATTGAGATAACAATATACGTCGACTAATTTGAAAAACATTTGATAGGGCCTATCCTTTAAAAGCTAACCGTTATTTCTTACTGATATAAAGAGCGAGTAGTAGTAATAAATCCTACTACCACTACTACTCTTTTAAAAAACGTTTACTTCTAGGCTATTTTTACATTACATGCTAAATTGGAGAGAGATAGATAGATAGATAGATAAAGACACACACACAAAGTATCACAAACTCCTCTTCCACTCCTATGCCTAACACAAAGCAAAATCTGTTACGGCCACTGCTAATCAATAGGTACATGCAATTTAATGGTGGAAACTGATAGGGCCTATGGTTTTGAAAGCTGGTTCATCATATTTTTTTGTATGTTTCTGATTGATTTTTGATTGTGTTTGAAAGATTAAAGCCTAAACTTGATCTCTAAAAAGGAAAAAAATGTTTTTTCACATGAAAAAAAAACAAACAAAAAAAAAAACGTTATAATGAAAACTGTTTTCACAGCAGTAGTGAAAACTAGGAAGTTCAGCTAAATTTGAAAATAAATTTAAATTCAAGGTAGTGTTTTCGGTGTTAGAAGCGTTGATTGAATTTGAATTTTAAACTGAAATATGTATGAAATACATTTGAAAGCCAAATTACAACGCAATATTATGAAAATAAACAAGTATTTACTTGTTTAAAATTCATATATTTTGGAGTTATACTCCTTCAGAATTTTATATATTTTTATTTTTTTCCTTGCCATGATGTTAAGTTTAAGAAATTAAACAACAATTAGATCTCATTTTTTTCCGTTTTCAAAATTAAAAAAAAATTTCTCATGCATACAAAAAAAATATTATATTTGATATTTTTATGATAATTGTTATCGCTAAAATCACATGAAATATTTTAGCAATTATATTAGTTTTTTGGTAAAAATATTAAATAAGCATTACTTAATTCAATGATAATATCGTTAGTTTGAGAAATTAATTTTTCTTTGAGTTATATTGATTTCATTAACACAGACTTCAGGGGCTTTTTTCATAATGTTCCTGAAATATTAACATTTTAAAAAAATTTTAAACATCTATAATGCTTTATTTTTTATTAAAAAAAAAGCAAACAAAGTCATGCATCTTTTTTTTAGTACTTAAAACTTTAGCAAAAGTGTTTTTTTATTTGCCAAAAAAAAATACATTTTCATTAAAATGAAAAAAAAAATAATGGGTTCATTATATACTGCGATTGTTAATTAATAAATACTGAAAATGTAATTAAAATTTGTTGATTTGCTAAATTTTGCTGAATTTTTAAGTAAAGAGGGGGGGGCGTCAAAATGTTTATGCATTTTAGGGATCGGCCATTCATTTTACATGTACCTATTAATCAGTTATAGGCTGTTTTGTTTACTTTTGTTTTACCTATCAAGATTCTGTGTAACTTGGCAGAACTTAGAATTATTTTATTTATTATTAATATAAATATATATTAAATAAGAGTTTAAAATTAAATCAATTTTTGTAATGCTGATGCCAGTAATTATTTCTTTTGTTTACATTTTCAAGACTTTAAAAAGCCAGACTACAAATTTTTTTTCTATTTAATTAACTAAATTTTAATTGCATTCAATTATTTGCATCTTTTAAATGTTGAATTTATCAAAAATGGTGTATCAAATTGAAAATATTTATGGGATTTAAATTTCAACATTTCATAAGAACGTCAATCAATTTGATTGCAAAATCGATTTTTTAAAAATAATCTTTTCATTGAATCATTTTTCCAAAATTTTAAATGTTTCATTACATGAAATTAAAATTTCGAAATCTTGGAGAATGGGATTACTAATTCTATAATTATGTGGATTTTTCAGAATATTGTTCTCATCCTTGATATTATTCTCACAACGTTTCAACCAATGTAATATCTGGCCTTCTTCGGGCCAGTCTCGTCAAATTCAGGAATCTGGATAGAATTGCAAATGGGACCCTTTATTTAATCCACAGAGATAACTTGCAGACCTTTAGCACAATGGAGATTTAAGTGCTAAGTAACATTTAGTTCTACGTGACAGTCTTTTGGAGATGGTTCAATCCCCAGTGTGGTTCATGCGCAAAGAATACAAGCCGAGCATGTAGGGGCCCCCTCTACAAGTGAAAAATTTACTTTTACCATGACTAATGTTTGTGCAAAATTTTTTTAAAAATCCAAGTAGTTACTGAGAAAAGTGTACACAAATGAACAGATGAACGATTTGGGGACAATTTTACCCCTATAATATCCCCTAGGGAAGCAACCAGAGTTATCCTGGAAAATCCATTCTGGAAAAAATCTACTTTTACCATGACTAATGTTTGTGCAAATTTTCAAAAACATCCAAGGTGTGGTTATTAAGAAAAGTACGAACAAACAAACAGACAAACGATTTTGGAGCAATTTTACCCCTATAATGACCCTTAGGAAGATAATCAAATTCATCCTGGAAAATCCATTCTGGAAAAAATCTACTTTTACCATGACTAATGTTTGTGCAAAATTTCAAAAAAATTCAAGGCTTGGTTATTGAGAAAAGTGCGAACAGATGAAAGGGAATTAATTACTAGGTCCAACCCTTCCTTTGTCAGGGTACCAATTAAGAATTACTTAAGACTTCTATCCGATTATGACTGATGGAACAAGAGCAAACTACCTCCTGTGGATTAAAGAAGTACTGTTAGAGATTCTGTATAGATTTCAGTTTTACAAAGTGCGCTTGAATATTGTGAGTATAGCATTCAAGATCGATCGTCAAGAAAACGATCATCTGAATAATCAAAAAATATTTAAAAATAGGACAAAAATGCAGAATGAGGTAATGAGCAAAAATAAAAATGAAAGTTAAAGACTCCCATACAACGTCAGGTAAGGCACATGTGTAATAAAAATAGAATCTATGACACAAATGAAATATATATACACACAAAAAAGAGTTTTTAGGATCAAATATTTGTGTAATTCCTACCCGAGTAAGTAAAGGATGACGAAAAACAAAAACACTTTTGTCCTTCAATGAGTATGTAGCGTTACAGTCAACCAATTTTTGTCTCCAGCAGATTACATGGACGACAACTCTTCATGTAAACAACTCTAGTTGTATTTTGATGTCATGTAACACTATGTAACACATTTGATCCATCTCTCTTTCTCTTATTTCTTTTTTCGTTGCAGCAGTCTTTTTTTTTCTCTTGTAATTATGATAATTGAAACAAAAACAAAAACACAACACCATTATTCTTTCTGGGTTGCATATTATTTTCTTGGAGATTTATTTATTTATTTACTTTTAAAAAAAATTTTTTTTACAGTAAATTCACTCAGATATTTGCATCTTTCCAATCATCCCTTATACGGGTAGTGGAAGAGTTTGTAAAACTAAGTCGGTTCACTTTGATGTTTGACACAAAAAACACTGAACCTTTCTGGTTTCTTTGTCACACTGACTTCCTGCCATGACGTGACTTCCTATACACAACAGTTTAACCTTGAATGAAAAGTTTGTTTTTTTTCTTATGTGGGAAATTCTGTTTTTAACACACTCACGGACAAATATTCCTACAATTCTTCAAATAATGAAAATACCCAAAAGGATCACAAATCCACCAATGTTACAATTCTGCACCTCTTTCCAATTGATACTCATATAATCCTACTCAAACTCTTCAGTCTCGATACTCCATTACTGTTTCTATTTCAAACATTTTCTTCTACATAAACGTGAAGAGTACAAGAAAGGAAGAAATAATTATCGAACACTCTAAATTCATGCAATATATAAAAATTGGCATTAAAAAAACAAAACAAAAAACAAATGAGACAGAGAATCATTTGGCATTGCTGCTCAAAATGTTAGGGATAAAACCTTATAATCTTGCAGGTATAACCAAGCCATGTAGTCCAAACAATCCAGATGCCATTAAAGAGAACTTCATGCAAACAATCCAAAAGTTCTCTTTAATAGAGAACTTCATGCAGTGCACACAATCCAGAGACCATTAGAGAGGATTTCATGCAGTCCACACAATCCTGAGGCCATTAAAGAGGATTTCATGCAGTCCACACAATCCTGAGGCCATTAAAGAGGATTTCATGCAGTCCACACAATCCTGAGGCCATTAAAGAGGACTTCATGCAGTCCACACAATCCGGAGGCCATTAAAGAGGATTTCATGCAGTCCACACAATCCTGAGGCCATTAAAGAGGACTTCATGCAGTCCACACAATCCTGAGGCCATTAAAGAGGATTTCATGCAGTCCACACAATCCTGAGGCCATTAAAGAGGACTTCATGCAGTCCACACAATCCTGAGGCCATTAAAGAGGATTTCATGCAGTCCACACAATCCCAAGGCCATTAAAGAGGACTTCATGCAGTCCACACAATCCTGAGGCCATTAAAGAGGATTTCATGCAGTCCACACAATCCTGAGGCCATTAAAGAGGACTTCATGCAGTCCACACAATCCTGAGGCCATTGAAGAGGATTTCATGCAGTCCACATAATCCCAAGGCAAGATCTTCATAACCTGATTTACTCAACAATTACAATTTCGTTATTACAAAAATTCATATCATAGCAGCTGCCAAATTCTATAAGGTAAAGTGGAGCATTTGGTTTCCTACAAATCACAATTTTGGAATCTCAGAATTAAAACTACTCCCTACCAAATTTGTGACTATAGAAATAGACCTTAAATTATAAAGTCAAGAAGGTAGAGAAGAGTGTTCAAGCTAGAACAAGAAAACAATAATATAAATAAATAATAATTCACATTCTACATAGAAATTAAATTAAAATAATGTGTCCCAACATCTGAGCGGTTATTTCGTAATGTAAAAATATCAATCTCTACGGGTAAAAGAATATGGTGATCAAACTCACACTTTTGTTTGAGATTCAGCTTTATGAGAGAGCAAATGGTCTTTGCTGTTCGTCCAAACACTCACGCTTGGAGCATTATATAATTGTGAAAGATTATATATGTTACATATTAGGTTGATGCGAAAGCGATATCGTTTTCTCACATATGTTACTTTATATATGACTAGCAGAGATGCCCAGCGTTTATAAGTGTGTGGTTGAAAAAAAAAAAAAAAAAAAAAAAAGCGGTAGTAGGCAAGCGAAAGAGGAAAAGAATGTGAAAAAAAAAAAAAAAACATGACGTTTTTGCTATTTCATCCATTGCCACACCGAAAGTGGCGAATGTTTAAATTAAGGCTAGTTAATTGAAAAGAGAGGATGACTTTCGAAAATATTGACAAAAAAAGCGACCCCTCTCTGTAGAAAAGTGCCCAGTTGAGGGTGAAGGAATTAATGTTTTTGGCCAATTTTTCAATATTTGTCGTCCGAAAGTCGAGCTTCGAAATGTTACTGATCTTGTGAAAATTTTTCACCTCTGTCAAAAGTTTTAGGCAGATATACAAACATACATACATACTTACATACATTTAATCAGACATGTGAGATTTATATTATAGATTTCTGAATCAATTCACCTATCTTACATATCATTTCGAAGTGTGTTTTTTGTTCTAGTGAATTGTGTTATTTGTTACTATTCTCAATCTCTTCATTTTTTTTTTTGCAGGCTTTTCGACAACATGAATAAAATTTTATTGTTCCAGTTAAAATTAGGCCGAAAAGCTGCCTAGACAGCTTGTGATATCAGGAACCACTAATAAATGTGTGTCACAATGGTGGTTCAAGAAATTTCGCAATGGTGACAAGAGATTTGAAGATAAAGATGGTCGCGGCCGACTGACTGTGGTTCATAACAAACATTTGAAAGCCTTAATTGAACCCGATCCTCACAAAACCTCACAAGAAATTGCTGATGAACTCGAGGTCGACCACTCAACAATCCTTCACCATTTAAAGCAAATAGGAAAGTCAAAAAATTTGGATAAATGGGTGACACATGAATTGAATGATAATAAAAAATATCGTTTTGAAGTGTCTTCTACGCTCCTTTTGTGCAACAAAAACAATCCATTTTTCAAGTGGATTGTGACGTGTGAAGAAAAGTGGATCCTCTATGACAACCGGCAATGTTTGGCACAATGGTTGGATGCCGGAGAAGCTCCACAATATTTCCCGAAGCCGAAATGGTGACTGTTTGGTGACCTGTGGCTAGTCTCGTCCATCACAACTTCTTGAATCCTGGCAAAACGATTACAGCAGAGAAGTACTGCTGACAAATTGACAAAATCCACGAGAAGCTCCGACTTATGTGCCCAAGATTGGTCAATATAAAGGGACCAATTCTCCTCCATGACAATGCTCGCTCACATGTTGCTTAACTGACCCTGCAGAAGCTGGACGAATTGGGTTATGAGACTGCCTCATCCGCCATATTCACCAGACCTCTCGCCCACCGATTAACCCTTTTTTAAAGCATCTCAACAATTTTCTGTGCAAAAAATGCTTCAAAAGCCAAGATAATGCCGAATCAGCTTCCAATGACTTCATCACTTCCAGAACTCTGTATTTTTATGCTAATGGGATAAATAAACTTGTTTCTTGTTGGCAAAAATGTGTCGATTCTAATGGTTCTTATTTCGATTAATAAAGTTTATTATGAAAGGAGTCATGATCTTTTGAAGTTAAACGTCAAAAATCATTTTTGTACCAACCTAATAGTTAAAGATGAAATTGTTTTGAACTACCAAAATAATTTTAAAAAACATTTTTGGTGCTTCTGCATTTACCGACCTGCAGTTTCGGTCAGCAGCTGAGGGAAATAACTAGAAAAGGTCGTCCAAGCGTTTCTCAATTTTTAATGAACGTGCTGTCTATGAAAGCTACTTTTTTTATAAATTGGAAGAAATAAAAAAAATAATTTTAATCATGCAGGTTAGTGTTAGGGTTTAGGGTTGGGTTAGATACATGTTTGTAATTTTATTTATTGTATTTCCATGTTTTTCTTGTTTATCATTATAATTTTTCGTTTAACATTTCACAATAGGCCACTTCTATTTATTCCAGTCAGGGGTTGAGCACACACAAGAAACTTTGTGAAAACCATGTATATAGAATATATTTGCCTTATATCAGACTAGCGGGGTGGGAATGGGGTACCCGAGTGTTTGGAGGTGTGTGTGGTTTTGGGTAAATCGAAACTCCGGGGGGGGGGGAATAAAAAAGTTTTGGCAGGTTAGTATGAGGATTGAACCCGAACCCTTGAGGCAAAGTTGGAAAGTAAAGTGTGAAAAAAAAAAACATGCGACGTTAACCATTGGGTCACGAGAAATACTAATGGAAATACGTTTGAATTTATTTAACTATTTAGAATTGGCAGGTGCACGTTTTAATGATTTAATGAGGTCAATTTTGGCTGCGGGGTAGTATTTCATTTACTGCCGGAACGCTTTTTTTAATTTTTATTTTCCCAAGATGTTGGGAAAAGGGGGGCAGCTCCCCATAAAAAGGGGATTGTCCAAATTGAATAGCAATTGTCTGATATAAGGAAAATATTTCCACATTGATCAAAGCTGATTGCTTTCAGACATTTCTGCCAATCGCGACCGGAAAAATACCGCCAGAATTAGTGTCGCTTTTATTATACAAAAAAGCCTAATCCACATGCGGCAAGCGACAAATGTTGAATATTTATCTTTTCGAAGTCGAGCAAATTAAATAGACAGGCGACCTCCGTTGTTAACTCGTAGATATTATGATTTATATGTGATATAAAAAGTTTTAAGAACTTGTGAGCTGACCGACCGTTTTTACAGACATACACAAAAAGCGAACATACACACATTTTCGCTTTTATATATATAGAAGACAATTGTTATTCAATTGAACACTCCCTTTTTATAGGGAGCTGGTCCCCCCTCCCCCCAACATCTTGGGGAAACAAACAGCCAAAGTTGGGGAAAGAAAAACTGCCTTGCAGCAAAAGTTAACTGCAGGATACGTTTGACCTCATTAAATTCACGCACCTGTCAATTAAGTTTTAATTGTTAAATTAAAACACTATTCTGTTACTCTGCCATCGTGGGCGAACAGGTAACATGTCAGGAGTTTTTTTCCACCTTCGCCTCAAGGTACCGGGTTTGATCCTACCTACCAAACAAAACTTCTTTTTTCTTTTATCACACAGGCGATGCCAGGCACCTCCATGTTTTTTTTTTCCATTATATTCGCTTTTTTTTTTTTTTTTTCCGATTTCTTAAAGAAGTTTAACATTGTTTTTTTGTTTTGATCTACCCCCCCCAACACACACACACCTCCAAACACCCAGACAATGCCAGGCACCTCCACTAGTTATTTACTAAAAGTCAAAATGGGTGCAAGCATTTGTGTATGTCCACAAAAGGCTTTTTGGTTGGGAGTTCTTGTGTCAGTTAGATTCTAGAAGTTTTCTTATACTCCCTAGATCATAATATCTTACATTCGCAAACGGACATGGTTTCTTTCCTTTTTTTTGACAGAGTTTTAAAATTTTCCACCGTGCCGTTGTTTCAAGTGTTGTTTGCCTTTTTCATATAAACTAGCGAGGGGTACCCGGCGTTGCCCGGGTGTTTGGAGGTGTGTGTGTGTGGAAACTCAGGGGGGGGGGGGTTAAAAAAAAAAAAGTAAGTATGTGATCGAACCCAAACTCTTGAGGCAAAGTTGTAAATTAAAGTGTGAAAAAAAAGTGCGACGTTAACCATTGCCCCACTGCAAGATGCTAACGGAAACACGTTTGAATTTATTTAATTACTTGGATTTGGCAGGTGCCCGTTTTAATGAGTTAATGAGGTCAAGTTTGACTGCGGGGCGGGAACGCTTCCCAAGATGTTATAGGAAAAAGACTAACCCACATGCGGCGAGCAACAAATGTTGAATATTTATCTTCCCGAAATCGAGCAAATTAAATAGACAGGCGAGCTTCGTTGTTAACTGTGAGATATTACGATTCATATGTGATATAAAAAGTTTTTAAAAGTTGTGAAGCAACCGACCGCTTCTCTGAAAAAAGCCTTTTGTAAACATACAGAAAAAGCGAACACACATACATACATACATTTTCGCTTTTATATTTATAGATAAAGTGAAACTAATCGAACGCAACCACCTGGCCTTCGAGCTGGAGTGTATCTGTTCTGTAATTGGTCCTTGGTCAATGTAGAGGAAACATTCATACGGTGAAAATTCCTATTTATTTGGATACTGCCACAGCACCCCCCCCCACACACACCTTTTTGAGGGGGCTGCTTTTTCCCCCACATAAAAAAACGACTTTGTGTCTAATTTGTTTTCGTGGGAGGTTTAAAAACACCATCTTTTTTTTTTGATTGATTACGTTAAATTTGAATGCTTTACACTTCCGGTCACATCCTGGAGTAGCGGTAAGACCGCAGATTTTCTTTCACTTTCTAGTCTGCCTCCGCATCACGGGTCCGAGTCTGCATTGGGCACCCAGACTAGTTATTTACTAAAAGGCAATATTCTCCATTTCTAAAAGTATATTTCAAAATGAGACAAAATTCCACAATGTACTTATAATGTTTACAAAATTGCAATGGACACACAGGCAAACAAAATCTATTTATATAAGACTAGCGGGGGTATTCGGCGATGCCGGGGTGTGGTGAGGCGTGTGTGTGTGTGTGGGGGTAAATCAAAACAATAATAAAAGGGAAAATAAAGGATAAACAAACGAAATAACCCTGTTTAAATGTTAAAACTTTTGTTTTAAATTGGAACCCCCCCCCCAAAAAAAAACAGCGAACGTGATGGAAAATAAAAAATAATTCAATGAAAGAAATGGCATAAATAACCATATTTAAATGTTAAAACTTTTTTAAAAATCAGAAAAACAAACAAAAAAAAAACAGCAAACGTGATGGATAAATAAAGAAAGGGAAAATAAAAAATAATTGAATGAAAAAATGGCATAAATAACCATATTTAAATGTTAAAACTTTTTTAAAAATCAGAAAAACAAACAAAAAAAAACAGCAAACGTGATGGATAAATAAAGAAAGGGAAAATAAAAAATAATTGAATGAAAAAATGGCATAAATAACCATATTTAAATGTTAAAACTTTTTTAAAAATCAGAAAAACAAACAAAAAAAAACAGCAAACGTGATGGATAAATAAAGAAATGGAAAATAAAAAAATAATTGAATGAAAAAAATGGCATAAATAACCATATTTAAAATGTTAAAACTTTTTTAAAAATCAGAAAAACAAACAAAAAAAAACAGCAAACGTGATGGATAAATAAAGAAAGGGAAAATAAAAAATAATTGAATGAAAAAATGGCATAAATAACCATATTTAAATGTTTAAACTTTTTAAAAAATCAGAAAAACAAACAAAAAAAAACAGAAAACGTGATGGATAAATAAAGAAAGGGTAAATAAAAAATAATTGAATGCAAAAAAAAAAAAAAGGCATAAATAACCCTGTTTAAATGTTAAAACTTTAAAAATCGTAAAAAAAAAAAAATGTCTTATATGTTGGCACGAATATGCAACCTTAAGACAACGACGCTGTTACTATAACCACTGCTCTATGATCACGTCAGCGAAGTAACATCGTTTTTTTTTTCTATTTAAACCAATTCAAGAAAGAACATATTTCGCACATGCATGTTTGGCTAAATTATCATGTAGAAACGATTTTTTGCTATTTACAAACGTCAATTTCTATAGGAAATAATTGATCGTTTTTTCTAATTTTCACATATTATTTGACTGAGACATCACCCTTTCAGACGGTATTGGTTTCGACCCGGTCCAATGCCGCTGAGAAAAGTTTTAGGCAGACATACATACAAACCTACATACATACATTTTAAACATGCAGGTGAGATTTATATAATAGACTAGCAGGGGTGCCCGGCGTTGCCTGGGTGTTGATTTGTTTGGTGAGGGGGGAGTGATAGTCGGCAGGCTCGAACCTATATTGCGAAAGAGGAAAAGAACGAGAAAAAAAAAATGTGACGTCTTTGCTGTTGCACCCATTGCCAAACCGGAAGTGACAAAGATTTGAATTAAGGCTAGTCAATCGAAAAGAGGGGATAACTTTTGAAAATATTGGTGAAAAAAATTACCCTTTCCTATAGAAAAGTGCCCGGTTGAGGGTGACGGAATTAATGTTTTTAGCCAATTTTTCAATATTTGTCGTCCAAAGAGTTGAGCTTCAAAATGATACCAATCTCGTGAAAATCTGTCGCCTCTGTTGAAAGTTTTAGGCAGACATACAAACATACATACATACATACATTTAAACAGACAGGTGAGACTTATATTATGGCAGGAACTTCGTTGCAAACTGAATATGTTTAACTTGCATATTTTTGACAATCACATTTCTGTATTCCATGTGTTTTTAAATATATCTTGTATTAATCTACTGACTTGTTTTATTATATGTGTCCCGCATATTTTTTATTTGTAAATAATCTGTCTTTTACACCCTATGTATATTTTATGCATATTTATTTATTTGTGAACATTCTGCCTTTTGCATCCCTGTGTACATTTTATGCACATTTATTTATTTAAACAGACATTGTTACAGACAACAGAAAGCTTCCGTTTTGTAATACCTTTTTATTTTTTCAATTTTTCGTATTATCTTTTTCGTATATACGTTGAAGGTATGGATGTATGGTCCAAGCATTTTTTCTTCAAGTGTCCACGTTTTTTAAACTTTGAACTGTAATCATTTACACATCTTCAAGAATTTGTGTGAGAGGCTCAATTGGAATTATAGGTAGATTTATTTAAATAGTAGTTGGGTTGCGAGTGAAGATGCAAGTGAGAGTTAGTGGGTCTGCTGGCGGCGGTAGGGAGGTTAGTATCATGGGGAACGGGAGAGCATGCCAGTTCTTGAGTCAGTGGCAGGAATGGCTTGGGTGTGAGGAGTTATCCTAGGCATTTAAGTGTGTTGGTACTATTTTGAAATGTGACCTGATTAAGGGTAGGTTTTTGCGTTTTTATATAAATAGCTTCAAGGATTTTTAGCTTCTTAACATTTGTTTCGTGGTGCAGTATTTTTATGTTGTTTATTAAAATTTTTCTGAAATTCAAGGGAGGCAATGATGTAGTTTATGTAGGTGTTGGAATGTGGCACTAGATTCAACATTATGGCAGGTAAGGCGACGGGATAATGTGGTAGTGGTGTGTCCGACGTAAAGATTAGCTGCATTGTTGTTATAAAAGTTACATTCTCCCAAGGGGCATTTAAACTGATAGATGATGTTGGTGCGTTCAAGTGGTTTTAGAGGAGGGGAGAGATTGTTTTTAATAACTAAATTTTGGATTTAAAATTTTTTATAGTAAATGATGAATCTAATGTTTATTTAATGAATTTATTTATTTGTAAATATTCTGCCTATTACACCCCCATATATATTTTATGCATATTTATTTATTTATAAATATTCTGCTTTTTACACACCTACATACATTTTCTGTATATTTATTCATTTGTAAAGATTTTGCCTTTTACACCCCTGTATACATTTTAAGCACATTTATTTGTAAATATTCTGCTTTTTACACCCCTATGTACATTTTCAGCATATTTATTTGTAAATATTCTCCTTTTTATGCTCCTATGTACATTTTCCCCATGGGTGTGCATTAGCCCCTTATTTTAAGCTGCATTTCTCACTGCTGTGTATGTTCGTTGGACAAAAACTATCTGCAAACATCATTCACACATTTTTGTCAATTCTCTCAAGTAAAACATAAAAGCTGACAAATCATATACATATCATCATCATGGATTACACAAACTGGTATTTTGTATTCATCTATTACATGCAAGAAGTTTTCTCTTCCTCTTTTTTACTTCATTTACTTTGAAGATACCAAGGGACCTAACTCCTCCTGGAACTAAAACTTGATTATATCCAAAACCTCTTATGGATGCTATCTGTATTTTTCCACAATTTAGTCTTTCCTAATATTTGGTGATCTTTTCGTATTCAAGTTTATGGAGGTTATTTGGGATCATTACATCAATAATGAATAGGGTTTTTTTTCAGGTTTGTTCCATATTATAATGTCTGGCTTAACATGTTTTTTATGTATCTGACCACCTGTATGACTGTCACGGAACACTGTCATTTTTCTGTTTGATGTTATAGGTAAAGATTTATGCTTTCTGATGTTAGGTGATGTGATGTGATGTGATATGTGTGTGTGTATGTGGATGAGGGTTGTAAAAAGTCAGAAACTACACAACACACCCACAAAGCTGATGTATTATTTTTCAGTATCGACTTCAACAAAATACAGGCAGATAAAACAGAATTTATTTTCTTTTAATATTTAATCTTTTAGAGGTCAGCAAAAACAGAATTAGTTCAGAGGAGAGTCGATATTTACATAAACGTGTTAATATTAATATGTAGCTATTAAATACTAATTTTCTTTCAGTTACAAGTGAAAGCAAGATAGGGGCGAATAAAGAAAGAGATGGAAGGAGAGAGGTAGCAGGGAGATAAAAGCAAGATAAAGAGAAAGAAAAGAGATGAAGAGAGTGGGGGAGAGGAGAGAGATAAGGGGGATAGAGAGAGGAAAGAGAGAGGAGAGGGAGATAGAGGAGAGGGATGACATAGGAGAGGGAGGACATAGGAGAGGGAGGACAGAGAGGATAGAGAGAGGATAAAGGGAAAGGATAGAGCAGTAGAGGGAGAGCAGATACAGAGACAAAGGGAGAGAAAGGAAGAGGAGATAGATATAAAGAGTGAGGAGAGAGAGGAAGGAGAGATAGAGAGAGGGAGGAGAGATAGAAGAGAGAAAAGAAGAGGGGATGAGGGAGAGAGAAAGAAGAGGGGATGAGGGAGAGAGAAAGAAGAGGGGATGAGGGAGAGAGAAAGAAGAGGGGATGAGGGAGAGAGAAAGAAGAGGGGATGAGGGAGAGAGAAAGAAGAGGGGATGAGGGAGAGAGAAAGAAGAGGGGATGAGGGAGAGAGAAAGAAGAGGGGATGAGGGAGAGAGAAAGAAGAGGGGATGAGGGAGAGAGAAAGAAGAGGGGATGAGGGAGAGAGAAAGAAGAGGGGATGAGCGAGAGAGAAAGAAGAGGGGATGAGCGAGAGAGAAAGAAGAGGGGATGAGCGAGAGAGAAAGAAGAGGGGATGAGCGAGAGAGAAAGAAGAGGGGATGAGGGAGAGAGAAAGAAGAGGGGATGAGGGAGAGAGAAAGAAGAGGGGATGAGGGAGAGAGAAAGAAGAGGGGATGAGGGAGAGAGAAAGAAGAGGGGATGAGGGAGAGAGAAAGAAGAGGGTGTGAGGAGAGAGAAAGAAGAGGGTGTGAGGGAGAGAGAAAGAAGAGGGGATGAGCGAGAGAGAAAGAAGAGGGGATGAGCGAGAGAGAAAGAAGAGGGGATGAGCGAGAGAGAAAGAAGAGGGGATGAGCGAGAGAGAAAGAAGAGGGGATGAGGGAGAGAGAAAGAAGAGGGGATGAGGGAGAGAGAAAGAAGAGGGTGTGAGGAGAGAGAAAGAAGAGGGGGTGAGGGAGAGAGAAAGAAGAGGGGGTGAGGGAGAGAGAAAGAAGAGGGAATGAGAGAGAGAGAAAGAAGAGGGAATGAGAGAGAGAGAGAAAGAAGAGGGAATGAGAGAGAGAGAGAAAGAAGAGGGAATGAGAGAGAGAGAGAAAGAAGAGGGAATGAGAGAGAGAGAGAAAGAAGAGGGAATGAGAGAGAGAGAGAAAGAAGAGGGAATGAGAGAGAGAGAGAGAAAGAAGAGGGAATGAGAGAGAGAGAGAAAGAAGAGGGAATGAGAGAGAGAGAGAAAGAAGAGGGAATGAGAGAGAGAGAAAGAAGAGGGAATGAGAGAGAGAGAGAGAAAGAAGAGGGAATGAGAGAGAGAGAGAGAAAGAAGAGGGAATGAGAGAGAGAGAGAGAAAGAAGAGGGAATGAGAGAGAGAGAGAAAGATGAGAGAAAGAGAGAAAGAAGAGGGAATGAGAGAGAGAGAAAGAAGAGGGGATATGGAAGAGAGAAAGAAGATGGACATGTGGGAGAGAAAATGGAGAGAGGGTGAATGAAAGATAGAGAGAACTAAAAAGAGAGTGAGAGAAGTTCTATAAAAAGACACACACACACACATTTAAACTTTTCTATTTTTTGTTTATGATCCTGAGCAATTCCAGATAACCATGTTAGTCATTTATAAAGCAGAATCAACCACAATTAAAAAATAGTCTTGCCAAATATGGCATGCCACAGATTCTCATTAGAGGCAATGATTCAGAATAAAAGTCAGCAGACTTTATTTAAACAATGATATTGTTAGCAACAATTCCGAACTTACAACAATAAACAGCTAAAAAAACAAAACATCTGAGAAAGAATTTCACAAGTCATTACGACACACATTTAGCAAACTGGAATTTTAGGAAAATCTCCATCATTCCCGTAATCACAGGAGCAATCAGGCTCATGAAAAGGAATTTCATAAACTACTTGACGAATATAATCTGTGAAACAAGTGTAAGAGAAATACAAAAAAAAAAAAAAATTGTGCTTAAAGGGATGGTTAGAATCTTAAAAAAAGTCTCATTTGGTATCTCTAAAATAAGCAGAGAATGGAGCCTTAAAAAAAGCAACTAAATCAAATCAGCTCAGCTGCTATAAAAACTTCTCTTGGTCACATCACTTCAGACTTCTTGTTCATGACACAACTTCATGTGCACTTAATTCTAGCTCTACTTTTAATGGAAGTTTCTATTTATGCATACAAGGCAGTGGTTATAATCGTCCAATCATTACTTTTGTCCAAATTCAGTGTACTTGATTTCAACACTGTCCGTAGTGTTAATTATGTAATCTCGGTCAGTGTTAATACAAAAAATATTTTCCTTACAAATAAATACGAGTAACAAGGTTTTATTTTGAGAAGTTAAAATGATACTTGGTTTTTCTACCAATCGAATGTTGACTTTTGAAAGTGCCTCACACTGAAATATGTGCCAGACTTTGTGCTTGTTTTATCCAGCACTTGTATACATTTTCTTCCCACTAATGGGTTGAGCTCTCAAGTAGGGAGATAATGGTTGTGTAAAACATTGCCCTTCATGAACAGAATTGATTTATTTTGGTAGTCAATAATATAAACAAATATAACAAAAATTTCCCTTATTTTTGTAGAGAGTGAGATAGATTTTATGTAAGATATTCGACTTCAAGGTCAAGCTGTAGGGTTTAGAGTTTCAACTTGAAACACTCACCGTGCATGATGATGGCAAATGTCTCATGAGACAATGGTTTTCTGCATCTAATGTACCGTAGCGTTAGCTATGGCTATAAAGTCGAGGCTAGAGTTGCCTCTCCAAATGCAGACCTCGGCGGGTGATGAGACCTAGGTTTGCCCAGTTATCAGGGTTCACCTCTCAGCATTACAAATAGTCTAATGGAAAGTCAAACCATTAGAGTCGGAGCCAGCACAGCTGCAGGAGTTTCTGTGCATAGTCACATTGAAAAATCATAAGGTGAAAAAGCTGTTCCTATTTACAATGCCTCCCCACGGGACAGAGTTAGACACCGGGGTCGTTTTTTAACGTGGAGAAAAGGAACAAAAATAAAAATTGTCTCAGTCGTGAAGGATTTCTCCTCCATTGACAGAGAACAAGAAATTGAAGTGCATTATCTGAAGAACAGATACTACACTTTGATCTTGTCCCGAAGGCCACTGTTTATCTGTGTATCTTCTCTTCTCATTTTTTTTTTTTTTTTTTTTAAAAGATTTATTTTGTATTGTTTGGCTATATACAACATGCCATTCTTGCATCGATTAAATAACACTTCTAGATACCCTAGTCACAAAGATGCATGGAAGACAAAAGAAGACCTGATTCGAGTGTGTATATTTCCCTATTGCACGGTATGCTCTCAGGTCGGAAGAGAGAGAATTAGATGGATTGTGTCATCTGTGTAGATATCAACGAATGATCTTAGAATTTGATTTGGGAGATCATTGATGAATATCAGGAAGTTAGTTGGGTTCAGGATGGGTCCTTGAGGCACGTCAGCATCGATACAATGTGATTCAAACTTCTGGCCATCAACAACTACAATCAAAGAGAAAGGATTTGGTAGCGGAGAAAACATTGCCATACATTCCATAACTAACAAGCTTGTGAAGCAGACCCTTGTGACAAATCCTATCAAAAGTTTTTGATATATCAAGAGCTATTGCTCTAGAAACAAAGCCTCCGTCAATACATTTGCTGATCCTGTGTGGTATTATGGTTAGCATGTCAGATGTTGATCTTACAGGATGAAATCCATATTGTTTGTCAAGTATCTTGTTATAATACATCTTTCTATTCCAGTAGCTTTTTTCCGAAAACTGCAGGCTTGTGAAACTCTTTTTCCTACGGTTTTCCTCCCACCTATAGCCTTAGTCATTTCAAGACTAAGTCCATTAAGCATCTCTTGTCTTTGCCGTAATCATTTTTCATTCTTTTTTTTATTCCTTATATCAAGTGGCTTCATGCCTTGTCTAGAGAGACGTCCATAAAAAAAGAAGGAAAAAATAATAAATACACAATGGAATTATGTCAAGGATGAGTGAGGAACAGAATGAATAATGTAAAAGTGTTTTTTTTTAGGGAAAATTCTCATATAGAAAATACGTTTTAACAATTTATTCATTCTCTTTCCTATTTAATGGCGTTGATAAATAATGAATGTCGCATCAGAATATTAAAAATAAACTTTTATCACACTTGTAATAGAAAACTGTTCTCTGTTGGGTGTGGATTACAAAAGAAAAAGAAAGAATCTTTCTTTACATTCGTAAATAGTTTTATGGGTGTAACAAATCTGTTGCCAAGTCAGGTTGGGAAAGTTATTTTTTTATAATAATCAGTCATCAAGGCTAAACACCACTGAAGGAGAAATGTAAATAAGATGGATAGATTGACAACCAGCATGCCACCCCACTCGATACAGCCAAGCCGAAAACAGCAATTTTTCTCTCTTTGACAGAAACATTGTTTATGCGTTGTGGAAAATAAATGGAAGTGAGAGTTCTGAAATTGCCAAAAGTAAACTGAAATTACTGCATATCTTATATTTTTTTAACTAAGGAGTCACCCCCCCCCCCAAAAAAAAGTTGAGGATAAGTATTAATAAGATAAATAGATTAACAGTTGAATGATCACAAATACTATGAGAGGATTGAAAATCTCCACATACTACCCACCAGGCTGCCAAAAGTAAGGTCCACTTTCTACACTTCATTAATATGGGTGGTTGTTGATTCCTACGGAGCTGATCCACCCTCTGATGCTCTTGCTTTTAGTCTTGTTTGGTGTCCACCCATCCTCTTCATCTGAGGCATGCCTGATGTGCTTACAAGCTTAGTGGCCGGCATTCAAACCATGGAACAGAGGATACTAATTTACATGGTATTAGTGTGAGGTAAGAGAGCAGAGCAGACCTGATCTAAGAATTGGAATAAAATCAAATGTTGGGAATCTTCACTCCCAAACTGATAAATCTGCTTGACATGGAAGTGACCAGGTGAGATTGGTGACGGGTAAAAATAGAGTTGCATATTCAGATCAATTGTCAAACATGCAATCTCAAATTCTCCTAACCTAAAACAAAGGAAAAGCAATGTCATGATTCAGGTGACTGAGTTGAAAGAATTAGTTTGTGACCATTGTCAGGAAAGGACAGGAGGGAGGGATCTAAAGAGATCCATATGAGGAAAAAAAAACAAAAAAAACATTTTCCAATTGGATATAAAAAGACATAAATGCATAAGCTTAATTGGCAAGGTACAAAATTTTTGCACAAGAGAGGGAGACACACACACACACATAGTGAGAAAGATAGAGAGAGGGAGAGAAAGAGAGAGTATTGAATAAAAACTTGAAATAATATAAACAATCTTAACTTTTGATTGGAGATTTGAGATAAACTCTAACGTATGCATTTTATATATTTATAAAAAAGACTAGCATAGGTCGTAAAATACGCTTGAATATATTTTAATTCATGCAGATTCCGTATTTGACAAGCTTCTGGGTTTGACCTTTACTCCTGATCTGAAATGGAACACGTACATCAAGTCTGTTGCCAAGGTCGCTGGAAAGATGGTGGGATCCTTCTACTGCTCCAGAAGATATCTCACTACTGATGCAATTCTCTATCTATATAAAAGCCAAGTACGTCCAAGGATGGAATACTGTTGCCATATCTGGGCAGGAGCTGCTAAAAACAGCCTATCCTGCCTTGAGAGAGTACAAAATAGACTTCGTCGCTTAGTGGGGGATGCCCTTTTCTCTACCCTGCAACCTCTCTCCCACAGAAGAGACGTTGCGAGCCTGTCCTTGTTTTATCGTTATTTCCATGGCAGATGCTCGTCTGAACTCCAATTTCTGGTCCCCCCTCGCCAATCTTTCACGAGAAACACCCGTCTAGCTGAATCCACTGTGAAAAATTTCCCCCACTCTTTATCTGTGCCTAAATCAAAACGCGGATTCCATGAACAAAGCTTCTTTCTTAGAACTGCATGCCTGTGGAACTCTGTTCCGTCTGCCTGCTTCCCTCCGGACTACAATTTGGATGTCTTCAAGTCCAATGTTAACAAATTCCTAATGAACCGCCCCCTTAAGTAAACACTTCAGCAAATCTCCTCACTAACTTAATGTACTTGCAATAACCCTTATCCCTGAGTGGCTTCCGGGCCTTGATAAGTGGTGATCACTGTAAAAAAAAAAAAAAAAAAATTACGAATATAATATTCTGTTGAATATTATATTCGTAATTAATGTACAGTACTGATTTCAAAAGTTAAAATAATGACTTAGCTGCCGTCAGATAGAATCGAAACCAAAACATTTAGCACTCCAGCCATGTTCTCTACCATTTGAGCTATCAAGAGATAGATAAGAATGGTTTTAAATTAAACCACTCTAAGCTATCTTTCAATTTCCGTATGCGTAAATATAATGAAAATATGTCAACAAGATGATAATAATCCTAATCTCTATTTCTACACTAATAAAATGATATGTGTGTGCATGTGTGTTTATCGTCTCTACATGACTTATACATTACTTTTTATTTACTACTAGCACCGGAGGCGGGGGGCATGTTTTGCCCGGTCATAAAATAAACTTCAATATATTAAAATTCATGCAGATTTCGTATTTATTATTATTACAGAGGCAATTCTCTATTGAATATTATATTTTATCCAATATATAGTACTGATTTCAAACATTAAAAAAAAAAAAAAAATGATTTCTTTGCCATCAGTTAGAATCGAAACTGCAACATTTAGCACTCCAGCCACATTTCCTACTGATGTAGCTATTGGGAGATAAGTAAGGAAGATTTAATATTAACCGACTTGAAGAAATTAATTGAATTTGGGCATGTGCAGAAAGAAATAGAAATATGTCGACAAGTTAAAATGAAGATTTTGTATTTTAACTTGCTGATATATAGCTGTGCTCCATCCAAACAAAGATTAGTTGCATTGCTGTTATATAAGTTACATTGTCCCAAGGGGCATTTAAACTGATAGATGATGTTGGTGCGTTCAAGTGATTTTAGAGGAGGGGAGAGATTGTTTTTAATAACTAAGTTTTGGGTTTTCAATTTTTTATAGTAAATGATGAATCTAATGTTTATCTAATGAATTTATTTTTTTTGTAAATATTCTGCCTTTTACACCCCTACATTTTCTGTATATTTATTTATTTGTAAATATTCTGCCTTTTACACCCCTACATTTTCTGTATATTTATTTATTTGTAAATATTCTGCCTTTTACACCCCTACATTTTCTGTATATTTATTTATTTGTAAATATTCTGCCTTTTACACCCCTACATTTTCAGTATATTTATTTATTTGTAAATATTCTGCCTTTTACACCCCTACATTTTCTGTATATTTATTATTTTTTTTAAATATTCTGCCTTTTACACCCCTACATTTTCTGTATATTTATTTATTTGTAAATATTCTGCCTTTTACACCCCTACATTTTCTGTATATTTATTTATTTGTAAATATTCTGCCTTTTACACCCCTACATTTTCTGTATATTTATTTATTTGTAAATATTCTGCCTTTTACACCCCTACATTTTCTGTATATTTATTTATTTGTAAATATTCTGCCTTTTACACCCCTACATTTTCTGTATATTTATTTATTTGTAAATATTCTGCCTTTTACACCCCTACATTTTCTGTATATTTATTTATTTGTAAATATTCTGCCTTTTACACCCCTACATTTTCTGTATATTTATTTATTTGTAAATATTCTGCCTTTTACACCCCTACATTTTCTGTATATTTATTATTTTTTTTAAATATTCTGCCTTTTACACCCCTACATTTTCTGTATATTTATTTATTTGTAAATATTCTGCCTTTTACACCCCTACATTTTCTGTATATTTATTTATTTGTAAATATTCTGCCTTTTACACCCTACATTTTCTGTATATTTATTTATTTGTAAATATTCTGCCTTTTACACCCCTACATTTTCTGTATATTTATTTATTTGTAAATATTCTGCCTTTTACACCCCTACATTTTCTGTATATTTATTTATTTGTAAATATTCTGCCTTTTACACCCCTACATTTTCTGTATATTTATTTATTTGTAAATATTCTGTTTTTTACACCCCTACATTTTCTGTATATTTAATTTTTTTGTAAATATTCTGCCTTTTACACCCCTACATTTTCTGTATATTTATTTATTTGTAAATATTCTGCCTTTTACACCCCTACATTTTCTGTATATTTATTTATTTGTAAATATTCTGCCTTTTACACCCCTACATTTTCAGTATATTTATTTTGTAAATATTCTGCCTTTTACACCCCTACATTTTCAGTATATTTATTTTGTAAATATTCTGCCTTTTACACCCCTACATTTTCTGTATATTTATTTATTTGCAAATATTCTGCCTTTTACACCCCTACATTTTCTGTATATTTATTTATTTGTAAATATTCTGCCTTTTACACCCCTACATTTTCTGTATATTTATTATTTTTTTTAAATATTCTGCCTTTTACACCCCTACATTTTCTGTATATTTATTTATTTGTAAATATTCTGCCTTTTACACCCTACATTTTCTGTATATTTATTTATTTGTAAATATTCTGCCTTTTACACCCCTACATTTTCTGTATATTTATTTATTTGTAAATATTCTGCCTTTTACACCCCTACATTTTCTGTATATTTATTTATTTGTAAATATTCTGCCTTTTACACCCCTACATTTTCTGTATATTTATTTATTTGTAAATATTCTGCCTTTTACACCCCTACATTTTCTGTATATTTATTTATTTGTAAATATTCTGCCTTTTACACCCCTACATTTTCTGTATATTTATTTATTTGTAAATATTCTGCCTTTTACACCCCTACATTTTCTGTATATTTATTTATTTGTAAATATTCTGCCTTTTACACCCCTACATTTTCTGTATATTTATTTATTTGTAAATATTCTGCCTTTTACACCCCTACATTTTCTGTATATTTATTTATTTGTAAATATTCTGCCTTTTACACCCCTACATTTTCAGTATATTTATTTATTTGTAAATATTCTGCCTTTTACACCCCTACATTTTCTGTATATTTATTTATTTGTAAATATTCTGCCTTTTACACCCCTACATTTTCTGTATATTTATTATTTTTTTTAAATATTCTGCCTTTTACACCCCTACATTTTCTGTATATTTATTTATTTGTAAATATTCTGCCTTTTACACCCCTACATTTTCTGTATATTTATTTATTTGTAAATATTCTGGCTTTTACACCCTACATTTTCTGTATATTTATTTATTTGTAAATATTCTGCCTTTTACACCCCTACATTTTCTGTATATTTATTTATTTGTAAATATTCTGCCTTTTACACCCCTACATTTTCTGTATATTTATTTATTTGTAAATATTCTGCCTTTTACACCCCTACATTTTCTGTATATTTATTTATTTGTAAATATTCTGTTTTTTACACCCCTACATTTTCTGTATATTTAATTTTTTTGTAAATATTCTGCCTTTTACACCCCTACATTTTCTGTATATTTATTTATTTGTAAATATTCTGCCTTTTACACCCCTACATTTTCTGTATATTTATTTATTTGTAAATATTCTGCCTTTTACACCCCTACATTTTCAGTATATTTATTTTGTAAATATTCTGCCTTTTACACCCCTACATTTTCAGTATATTTATTTTGTAAATATTCTGCCTTTTACACCCCTACATTTTCTGTATATTTATTTATTTGCAAATATTCTGCCTTTTACACCCCTACATTTTCTGTATATTTATTTATTTGTAAATATTCTGCCTTTTACACCCCTACATTTTCTGTATATTTATTATTTTTTTTAAATATTCTGCCTTTTACACCCCTACATTTTCTGTATATTTATTTATTTGTAAATATTCTGCCTTTTACACCCTACATTTTCTGTATATTTATTTATTTGTAAATATTCTGCCTTTTACACCCCTACATTTTCTGTATATTTATTTATTTGTAAATATTCTGCCTTTTACACCCCTACATTTTCTGTATATTTATTTATTTGTAAATATTCTGCCTTTTACACCCCTACATTTTCTGTATATTTATTTATTTGTAAATATTCTGCCTTTTACACCCCTACATTTTCTGTATATTTATTTATTTGTAAATATTCTGCCTTTTACACCCCTACATTTTCTGTATATTTATTTATTTGTAAATATTCTGTTTTTTACACCCCTACATTTTCTGTATATTTAATTTTTTTGTAAATATTCTGCCTTTTACACCCCTACATTTTCTGTATATTTATTTATTTGTAAATATTCTGCCTTTTACACCCCTACATTTTCTGTATATTTATTTATTTGTAAATATTCTGCCTTTTACACCCCTACATTTTCAGTATATTTATTTTGTAAATATTCTGCCTTTTACACCCCTACATTTTCAGTATATTTATTTTGTAAATATTCTGCCTTTTACACCCCTACATTTTCTGTATATTTATTTATTTGCAAATATTCTGCCTTTTACACCCCTACATTTTCTGTATATTTATTTATTTGTAAATATTCTGCCTTTTACACCCCTACATTTTCTGTATATTTATTTATTTGTAAATATTCTGCCTTTTACACCCCTACATTTTCTGTATATTTATTTATTTGTAAATATTCTGGCTTTTACACCCTACATTTTCTGTATATTTATTTATTTGTAAATATTCTGCCTTTTACACCCCTACATTTTCTGTATATTTATTTATTTGTAAATATTCTGCCTTTTACACCCCTACATTTTCTGTATATTTATTTATTTGTAAATATTCTGCCTTTTACACCCCTACATTTTCTGTATATTTATTTATTTGTAAATATTCTGTTTTTTACACCCCTACATTTTCTGTATATTTAATTTTTTTGTAAATATTCTGCCTTTTACACCCCTACATTTTCTGTATATTTATTTATTTGTAAATATTCTGCCTTTTACACCCCTACATTTTCTGTATATTTATTTATTTGTAAATATTCTGCCTTTTACACCCCTACATTTTCAGTATATTTATTTTGTAAATATTCTGCCTTTTACACCCCTACATTTTCAGTATATTTATTTTGTAAATATTCTGCCTTTTACACCCCTACATTTTCTGTATATTTATTTATTTGCAAATATTCTGCCTTTTACACCCCTACATTTTCTGTATATTTATTTATTTGTAAATATTCTGCCTTTTACACCCCTACATTTTCTGTATATTTATTATTTTTTTTAAATATTCTGCCTTTTACACCCCTACATTTTCTGTATATTTATTTATTTGTAAATATTCTGCCTTTTACACCCTACATTTTCTGTATATTTATTTATTTGTAAATATTCTGCCTTTTACACCCCTACATTTTCTGTATATTTATTTATTTGTAAATATTCTGCCTTTTACACCCCTACATTTTCTGTATATTTATTTATTTGTAAATATTCTGCCTTTTACACCCCTACATTTTCTGTATATTTATTTATTTGTAAATATTCTGCCTTTTACACCCCTACATTTTCTGTATATTTATTTATTTGTAAATATTCTGCCTTTTACACCCCTACATTTTCTGTATATTTATTTATTTGTAAATATTCTGCCTTTTACACCCCTACATTTTCTGTATATTTATTTATTTGTAAATATTCTGCCTTTTACACCCCTACATTTTCAGTATATTTATTTTGTAAATATTCTGCCTTTTACACCCCTACATTTTCAGTATATTTATTTTGTAAATATTCTGCCTTTTACACCCCTACATTTTCTGTATATTTATTTATTTGCAAATATTCTGCCTTTTACACCCCTACATTTTCTGTATATTTATTTATTTGTAAATATTCTGCCTTTTACACCCCTACATTTTCTGTATATTTATTATTTTTTTTAAATATTCTGCCTTTTACACCCCTACATTTTCTGTATATTTATTTATTTGTAAATATTCTGCCTTTTACACCCCTACATTTTCTGTATATTTATTTATTTGTAAATATTCTGTTTTTTACACCCCTACATTTTCTGTATATTTAATTTTTTTGTAAATATTCTGCCTTTTACACCCCTACATTTTCTGTATATTTATTTATTTGTAAATATTCTGCCTTTTACACCCCTACATTTTCTGTATATTTATTATTTATTTGTAAATATTCTGCCTTTTACACCCCTACATTTTCTGTATATTTATTTTTTTTTGTAAATATTCTGCCTTTTACACCCCTACATTTTCTGTATATTTATTTATTTGTAAATATTCTGCCTTTTACACCCTACATTTTCTGTATATTTATTTATTTGTAAATATTCTGCTTTTTACACCCCTACATTTTCTGTATATTTATTTTTTTTAATATTCTGCCTTTTACACCCCTACATTTTCTGTATATATTTTTTTTTTGTTGTAAATATTCTGCCTTTTACACCCCTATATTTTCTGTATATTTATTTATTTGTAAATATTCTGCCTTTTACACCCCTACATTTTCTGTATATTTATTTATTTGTAAATATTCTGCCTTTTACACCCCTACATTTTCTGTATATTTATTTGTAAATATTCTGCTTTTTACACCCCTACATTTTCTGTATATTTATTTATTTGTAAATATTCTGTTTTTTACACCCCTACATTTTCTGTATATTTATTTTTTTTTTGTAAATATTCTGCTTTTTACACCCCCACATTTTCTGTATATATTTTGTTTTTTTTTTGTAAATATTCTGCCTTTTACACCCCTACATTTTCTGTATATTTATTTTTTTTGTAAATATTCTGCCTTTTACACCCTATGTACATTTTGTTACATACATTAGTGTATCACTCTAGAATGAAACTAATTCCAACAACATTTCTCTAACAATTAAATGCAAGTTTTGTAGAACGATTGGTCCTTGACTTCAAAATACGCATCAGTGTCAGATATTATTTTTCTATTGGAGTTAAATCTCTTTAGAACATTCTTTTCAGATCAGCAAACAGCCAGTAGTCATTGGAGAGATTTTATTTGTTTTTAACCATCCTTGGTGTATGATTACTATTTCCTGTTAATTTCAGTGTTATGTGACAAAGGGTTTAAGAGTTTATTGGTTAAATATTTACACACAGACACACACATACATTTATTGTTTTATTTATTTAAAAGATTAGCGCTTGAGAGTGGCTGTTGGAGATTTGAGGTTTGTTTTACAATCCACAGCAATTCGAAAAGTGGTAAAAAAATCAAATATACAACAAATAAATGTTATCATAGCCAATAACAGTTACTTTGCAACCTACCTGTATTATTTTTGGTGTTTTATTGTAGTTTTAAATGCTTTTTTTTTTATTTCAAGAATTAACTTTCTTTACAGCTTTTAATTTCCAACCAAGATGGCTGCAGTCTTATATATTTTTGGGGGGGCCCGACCAGCCTAATTTTAAATTATTACAATATTTATTTTTTTTTGAGGGTGGGGGTGGGGTCGCCACTGGAGTTTCTATCCATGCAAGGAAAGTATATTTTAAAGAAGGGAGGGGGGGTACTTTTATTTAAGGTGGCAAACATTACCCCCCTCTTGTGACCCCCAATCTTCAAAAAAAAAAAAAAAAAAAAAATTACAAATGAGAACAAAAATAGAGGGAGATCTGAATCTTTATCTACCCAATCTTTAATCTACCTGAGGTAGTTTTGTGATAAAGGGACATAACTCTTGTATCCAAAATACAACGCAATCTCAGAACAATGTATTACAATTTTATTTTCAATATTTAAACAATATTTTATAGTATCTTTATTTATACTTAAAAAATAATTTAATAGTATTTATTTCGATTTTATTTTTAATATTTCATCACAAATTTTTACTGGACATAAAAAAATACAATTTTCAAGGCCTTTTCAAGACACTTTCCATATTTTCAAGCATTTTTCAAGGTAATAATAGAGATAAGGCCTTTTCAAGACAAAAGTTAAAATTCAAGAACTTTTCAAGTCTGTATGAGCCTTGTACAATAATAGATGTCCGTGTTAAGTAAAAACAACTGGTAACTAAGATGGAAATAAAACACTAGGAGTTTGCATTTCCAACGTTCAACCTACCACTACCAGTGTCGCTCTCCTTAAATATACATGAACCGTAATCATATGTCCAAGCCATGCCACAACATTGTGTTAGTATTGTTCCAGCATTATCTGAATAAGAGCTCCACCCAAATTTTAGACCTTCATGGATACCATACATTACCAAAAAAATTACAGCTTTTGAAGAGCTGTTTCAGCTTGTTAAAATGGATAGCTGGTTTGACCTAAAATTCATTCCCAAATTAAACAAGACAGGAAGTCTGGTTGAGTGGATCACAAAATTGCAGTTGGTATGCGACCTATACGGGGTGAAGTGGTTTGTTTATGTCATCCCTCTTTGCTTAACTGAGTGTGTTCAGAGTTTATCAGCTAAAGAGAGATCATTCTCGCTACAACATATCCTCTCTGAAGCCAGAGACATCTTTGCTGGCTTGACCATGCTCTTTGTCATCACTTAGATGATTTCATCCATAAAACCATTGAACCAGCCCTCCTCATGTTATGTATATGGGGTGAAAGATGGGGTGAAGGATGGTGTCTGCTTATTTCAAGCTAATGTTCATATTTACGGCACCTCAACCTTTTGGGGGGATTTATAAAACAAAAGCAGAAACGTACCTTTTATATTTTCTTCACATCTCTTGAGTATGTTGGCTCATCTGGAACAAAAACTGATAAAACTCATTCTCTGGACAATTAGGACTTTTTTGTTTTCATGGTGGAATGGTGCACCCCTATTTCTCTACCTATCCTTAGAAGGAGGGTGAGAATTTCTCTCTTGATTCATCTTCCATACATAGCTGTCTCTCATCACTCCACAAGGAAATCAATCTGATGACTGAATTTATGATGGCCAAAGAGAATTCTATCTAGATCAAATTAACATAGGAAACTGATCGCACCTCATTGTAAAACTTCAAAAAAAAAAAAAAATGTGTTAACCTAATACGTTGGTGCTGAATTGGTATCGTTTGGAACAAAAATAAAAACTGCCTCAGTCTAGAAAAATTTTTCTTTCATTAACTGAGGGCATAATAGATGCAATTAGTGCAGTATCAGAACAGATATTGCACTTTGTCTCTAGCCGAAAGGTAGAGGAATATATTTTAGGTGTGCATAAGTGATTGTTTAACCAACTTTTTTTTTTTTTTTTTTTTACTAAGAGTTACTATTATCAAGGTCCAAAGGCCACTCGAGTAGGTTAAAGGTAAAACGAGTGTCAAGCGGGTGGTGAGACAACACTGTGATGATTGGTAATAATGATGGTGGTTGGGTAAGAACTTATGGATCAAGTAAAGAATAGATACCCTGTAGCAGAAGATGACGACTAGCAACGACCGGCGCATATTTCAAGTGACCCCAGTGATTCGACCTTGGCATTGGCACAAGCACATGGCATTGGTTGTTTGTAAACGTGTCAAATAGCAGACATGGTCGAATATTCGCAAGCAAGACTTTTTTAAAATATATTAACAAAACTTTTGAATAAATGGGTGCCTTTCTGAGTGCGTTTTTAATATATTTACAGAACTTTTTCATAAAACCTAGAATAATAATTATAATAAAATAAATAAAAACATTCAAGCCAAACTTATTAATGGCAGAAACAAATATAAAGTAATTGACTTGTTCGGATTTTTGCGACCAAGATTGATTTTTATCTACAGTGTTTTTTCTTTTTCTGTGTGCGTTTTTAATACAATTCAATTTAATTATTCTTTAAAACATTTGCTAAAAAGAACGCAAGCACACACACCATTCAAGCAAGAGAGACAATTAATTTCTAGTCAGTACACATAACCGAAACAGAAAAGAGAACTTTTCCCAAAATAAAAAAAATAAAATATATATATATATATATATATATATATACACACACACACACACGTATAACATTTCTCTTTGTCTCTCGGCCAAAAACGTAAGTACCCTTTAAAAAGATTCGTTAAACTTCATACACATACACACACACTCACAAAAAAAATAAATAAAAATAAAAATAAATTTAATAAAATACACACACACACACATGTTAACTCTTTTACCACTTCCTTTCCTTTTAAAAGTATATTTTTCTATTTTTATTGTAAAATCTTTTCTCCTTTTCATCTCTTAAGTATTTTCTCTCCTATTTTTGTATTGTGTTAAATATTTCCCCTTTTTTCCCCACGTGGTCCTTCGATAATGTCCTATCTGTATTTCAGATAATTGATTTTTTTTGGTCTGTTGTCGCTTTCTTCATATATATATATATATATATATATATATATATATATATATATATATATACACAAAATAGTTGCTGCGGGCCTTTGCAATGATGTCACAACCTAACGACATCACAATCCGACCACTCGTGGATATGGCTATTTTAAAAGCCATTGAGAGCCTCACTCACGAGATAAAAACACTTGGCAAGCTGGAGCTGCAGGCGCCGACTCTGGACACTTACCTTCACACCACTACCGCCACTCAAGCAAGCTGAAACTGTGCTTTTATCACAGTCGTTTTGGCATGGAGGTGCTGAAATGCAAAAGCTCTTTTCGTACATGAACCAGGGAAACTAAGGTCTGGGAAGCTGAGCATGGCAAGCTCTCCACGGGATATTTACAACAACCATGCCTACTTTATCACAGACTCCCTATCCCAAGCACGTTACTTGGTTGATACTGGAGCTGCTTGCAGTATTTGACCACTGAAACTTCTCACAGAGAAACCTCCAGTGTCGTCTATCACACTGCAAGCGGTAAATCACTCCCCCATCTCCATGTACGGTCAAATTTCTCGTTCTTTGGACTTGGAATTACAGAAAGACTTTACATGGGTCTTTACTATAGCAAATTTACTCTACCCCATACTAGGCGCGGACTTCCTGCACCACTTCAAACTGATAGTAGATATGCGCAGACATCGGCTGATAGATGCAAATACAGAACTTTCCGTCCCTGGTGTGAAAACAAACACCCCTTCTATCAGCTTAGTATTCATTGCCACTTCCGATAACCCGTATCAGACAATTTTACACTGCTACCCAAGAGTTAACAAATTTAAATTTTGTGGTAAGTGAACCCACGCACACCACAAAACACCACATCGAGACCACAGGTGCTCCTGTTTTCTCACGCCTTCGCAGTCTCCCTGCTGATAAACTTAAGGCAGCAAAGGCAGAATTCAACCATATGCTGCAGATAGGAATAATACGCCCATCATCCAGTCCATGGGCTTCCCCTTTGCATATGGTCCCGAAACGAGACGGAGATTGGCGTCCAACTGGGGACTACCGACGACTCAATGCCTTGACGGTAGCTGATCGTTACCCAATCCCACATAAACTTTGCTTCCTCTCTGCATGGTTGTAAGACCTTCTCCAAACTAGACCTAGTTAAGGCTTACCATCAGATTCCAGTGAATCCGGCCGACATACCCAAGACTGCGATAATGACTCCATTCTGAGCGGTTGAATTCTTAACTATGCTCTTTGGTTTACGAAACGCGGCTAGCACATTTCAGCGCTTCATGGACGAAGTAGTGTGGGACTTGGACTTCGCCTATAACTATATAGATGACATTCTCATGTCACTCACCTCCGCCTACTATTCGAACGGTTTCAGAAATACCAGGTGAGGATTAACGCTGGTAAATGTGTTTTCGGTGTGTCATCACTAGCTTTCCTGGGCCACATTATCAGCCCAGATGGTATATCTCCGTTACCGGAAAAGGTCTACAAGACCTACAACCACCCACTTCACTTCGCCAACTAAGGCATTTCTTTAGTCTGTTAAACTATTACAGATGCTTTATCCCAGACTGTGCGGATCTCCTACCAACAATCAGGGGTGTGGCACATTGATCCTTTCTCTCCCCGGAAGGAAATCGGACAGCTTCCGGTTTGGAGGAAAATAACTCTTTCTTACTGAGAGAGACGCCAAACAGAACGGATCCTCTTTCTTCACTCTCTCTCCACCTCTGTGTTATTTCATCCGGTATCAACGATTCCCACTGAGAATAACTACCACGACAGCACCAGAGTCCAGCTTTTACCCAGGGATAATATCTCCCTGTGAACATTCGCCTAAATAAACCTTTTTTGTTTGTTACTTTATTGAAGTTGTTGCATTCACCATTTCAGAAGCTTGTGTTGAATTTATTATTTTATTAGGTTGTGCCTTAAAAGCATCAAAACCCTAAAAAACGCACTCAGAAAGGCACTCATTTATTTAAATGTCTTATTTAAATATTTTCGTTTTGTTACTTACTTAAAAACAATGCTTTGTAAACATATATTTTTCTTTTAAATCGACAAAAGTTTTGTAAATATATTTTTTTTAAATCTTGCTTGCGAATATTCGACCATGTCTGCTATTTGATGCGTTTACAAACAAACAACGCCATGTGCTTGTGCCAATGTCAAGGTCGAATCACCGGTGTAACTTGAAATGTGCACTGGTTGTCGTTAGTCGTCGTCTTCTGCTACAGGGTATCTGTTCTTTACTTGATTCGAATTTATTTACATTAAACTTGAAAACAACCATGTTGCGTTAGCTGGGAAGCAGTCCAGCAATATTGTGTTCTACAAGCAGTCAGTTCTAGGACAGAAACTTTGCTCATCGAAGTTTTGTTTAATTTTAGGTAGAGAAAGAGAGGGAAACTATTGACAGTGACTGTAGCTAGACAAATTTATGTTGTGAAGGTTTTACCGAGGGTGGAAACTATAGATTGAAGCTTGGTCAAACACCTAACCTGAAAATAATGATACAATAGAGAAAGACTAGCACTCTTTCTTCTGTAGTGTGATCGTCATAATTATTATTAGAATTTTATCAACATTTAGATGTACCTATTTGGCACTGCCCAAGATTCAATTATTTTAATTTAATTTTCATTTGTTTTATAAACTTATAGGACAAAAGAAATAACATTTTCATCTTAAGGAGAAACAACTCTTTATATTCTTTAATTAAAAATGAGTTATTCACCTTACTGATTTTTATTTTTTATTTTTTTTTTTTTGCCATAAATGAAAAATGTTTCTATATTACCAGTTATCCAGGTTGGAGTACATTATTTTAAATATTTTTTTGTGAAATGCATTATTTATAGTGCTAATAACATGGTACAACGACAGCAAATGAAAATTGGCTAGTCAGAATCAAATTTTGATAAATCAGCTCAAATACTATTTAGGTCTAACATCTAAAATCTTGCAATTAGATTAAAAAGTTAAAAGCAGGAAGCCGAGTGAAATGTGCATCTAGGATTGTCTTTAATGTTAATTCCCTTTCCGTTTCACAGTGAAGCAAATTGTTCCCATTTTTCACATCTGGCGTCTGGCTATCATATTCTTACATTCATTTCATGGACACATTTAGCAGGTCAAGAAACATATCCAGGCACTTATGTTTTAGACAACACATGTTGACATTGAGTAACATAAGATCGTCTGGGTCATAACATCAATAAGTCTTGAACCAACTAATAAAACAACTTGTAGGCAAAATTCGACTTAGTTCATCAGCACAGTGTATCACCCTAGAATGAAACTAATTCCAACACTTCTTTAACACTGCGAGTTTTGTAGAACGATTTGTCCTTGACTTCAAAATACGCCTCAGCGTCAGATATCATTTTTCTATTGGAGCTAAATCTCTTTAGAACATTCTTTTCAGATCAGCAAACAGTCAGTAGTCATTGGAGAGATCTGGAGAATAGGGTAGACGCAGAAGCAATTTGAAGTGTAGTTATATGTAGTTTTGTCATTGTTGTGATCAACTTGGACACTTTTGTGCATTTTCTTGATTAAGGAGTACTTTTTCTTCTTCATTTATGGCCATTTCTTTGATGATTTCTTCCTTCAAACATGCCAACACAATATTCACTATTGATGATTCTTCCTTTCTCAAAGCAATTGATGAAAAAAATAATGTATGTAAAAGAGTGTGAACCCACGTATGCAAATGCCGAGCCGCGTGCAAAGTACATCCCAGTGGGGAAAAGGAAAAAGACTATAAAAAGAACATGTTCACGGGCAGACGAGGACATTCGAGAGGACAGACATCAGAGAGAAGGAGCATGATCACATTTTATTTGTGAAAGTATCTGGAAATAAATGTCGTTACCATAACAAGGAGTTGAGATTATTTGTCTTATGTTCCTTGTGACGTACTCTGCTACAACGTGTTGGGTCCCAGATGTCTACAAAGGATACCCCCTGTACGGGCAGCTGCATGTGTAATTGTGAGGCAAGAGTTGTGCAATCCACAACTACACCTCTCCTGAATCAGCACTGTTTGGGTCCAGTGGCAAGGAGAAGTCCAGAACGACGGGAAACAATGCAGAGATAAGCGGAGAGCACATACAGCATTTGGAAGTTCGAAATGGTCACCCATTTAGTACTGAACAGCTTCAACGTTGCTTAACTTCAGTGATCCAATGGGAACCGGCGTATCGACGTGATTATGCCATACAGATGTTAACGTGTGTGTGTGTGTGTGTAAACGTATACCAAGTTACACAGAGAGCAAGCCACTCGGCCAACTGCTGATTTGACTTAGGAGTTAAGTGGTGGATTCATGTTTCATCCATTGTCACATATTGTTGAAAAAACAAAACAAAAACTGTTAAAACAGTTGCAAACAACGTTTTGAATTATTGACGCATTCTTATTTTAAATTAACTGTGAGCAAATGCAGCACCTACTTCCAGACAAATATCTGTACAAATTGTTGAATACACTGCCCTCCGATATCTTCAACTCCTCTACTCTTTCATACATCTTCAATTTACGATAGGTCAAAACATATTTATGAAGCTTTTTATGTTTTTTTGGGGGGTGACAGACGCCAAATTTGGAAGACCTCAGCGTTAAGCATCATTTGTATCTCTACCATCACATTTAAAGTCAGCATATCATCTCTTCTCCTTTGTTTCTGATAAAACAGAGTCTAAATAACACCTATTGTTATTTACCCCCTCTGCAGGAGGTTAGCCACAAGGTCAAGTGTTGGTTTGATGAAAGTATTCCCGTGAAACAAGCTGGATTCAAACTTAACACGCACAGGTTTTCCATCCGTGTCACTTAGCCACCACCACATCTTTTGCTTGAACAGTATATTTTCTATCAGAAAACGATGTTTATCAATCTACAAAATTCATATTTTTTCATGGTTTTGAAAATTTTCAACAGTAGTTTCACTTGAACAACTAATTTGTAAACTAAAATTCGATTTGGCTCACATTTTGAGATGTGCCATTTTAATTATAATTTTTATACTACTGTTCTTATCTTGAGTGTTATTTTCTCAACATTTTGCCTGATGCAACCACCAACTTCCTTTAGGTGTACCTTATCAAAGTCTGGAATCTCGATGGAATTTAAAATGAAGCCTTTTATTTAATCCATGAATGCATAATCCATAATAGCATGCTTTTGTTCTGTCGGCTATAAATAATTAGAAGTCTTTGGGAATTTGCAGTTGTATTCTTAGTATTACCACGGCTACCAAGAGAGAATAGGTCAATTAACATGACAGCGTGACATCATTACCAGATCAACATGTAGGTAAAGAAAGTTTCTGGTGTTCAACCACATGGCCATAAAAATATTTTTTGTTGCCTGAGATTGTGCATGTTTTTTATTCTCCTTAAGAGAAAAAAAAAACAATTCTCCATTTGAATAATTATATAATTGCAATTATAATAATTGCACAGTGGGATAATTTTAATCTAACAAAATATAACAGTAAGTGCATTGTTTTTTTAATTTTATATCTATCGAAGGAAGTCGAACATTTTATTTATTTTTTTAAACTGCAAAACAAACGATTTTTATATGAGAATATTTTTCAGTCCGTTCTTTTAATAAGAAATAAAACTTTTCATTAAGTATTTCCAAATATTTTAAAGTTAGAAGCATTTTCACAACAGTTTTTTTTTGTTGTTGTTTTGTTTAAACATAAGATCGATGAATTCAATATTTTAGCACCGGGCGGAATTTATTTCTTTGAAATATTTAAAACTTAAAAGTTTTTGTTTGTTTGTTTTATAACATTTTATCTGGGGGACTTTCTAAAAATTCAATGAAAAATAAAGAAGGTACCATAAAATTTAACTTGAGAATCCTATCTAAAATATAGCATGGTGCATACACTGCACAAGCACCATTATTATTATTATTATTATTATTACACCAACAACAATAATAAAAAAAGGTACTTCACGGGGAATGTGGACCCTGCATAAACGATTTTTAATTTAATGGTTGCTCCCTAAAAAGCGTATACGCAAAAGGTTTTCATTGGTTTATTTAATCACAAAAATTTTTTTGAAGGTACTATTTGAGGAAAAAAAAAAAAGGTTAAAAGTATTATTTGAATATGTATGAAAAAATAAATGTAACAAAAATAAAAATATTAGTGTGGAAAATATAATATAATAATAAAAATAAAAGAAAATGAAAAAAGAAAAACAAGCACAAAATAAAAGTATGAATCAAATTTAATTAAAGAAATTTAAAAAATTACAAAATATAAAATACACGCTCGATTACAAAAAACGTGTATGAGATATATGCGAAGTGAAAGAAAACCTTAGGGAGCAGCCATTAAATTTAAACCCGTTTACGCAGGGTCCACGTTCCTCGTGAAGTACCAAAAAACACTGTAGATGACATCGATTGGTGCCACACCAATTAGTTCTGAAGGGTCAGAAAGTATGGAAAATCCGAGGTGGGAGAGTATAACCAGATCTCCACTAGAAGTGTGCAATTCAAATCTGGTTCCTTGGGGGAGGGGGATTTTGTCACCCAAACCCCAGGAAACACCAATGTCCGATGCCAACAAGAAATCAATGGCAAACGGCTGTTGTAATAATGTGCAGTCATCTGCACAAGTGGTCAAGAGGTGAAGAGCACTGGAAATCTGGGGAGACTTGTTGTCACTCGGTCTCCAGTGAATACCACAGGCTACTGCTAGTGAGCGATCACTGATGATGGCCTGTGAGACAACTCCTAGTGAGTGAAATAATAATGTCCCCTCCCAAATTCACCACAACCCTGATTTAATATCGTAAATGTTTACTATATTTTCTTAGTTTTTAGGATTTTGTAGGATTCCTACCCATGTAATTAATGAAAATACATTTTGATGAAAAACATGGGAAAAAAATGGACATAGAAGAACAGAAAACGAAAACTTTAAAATGTAATTTCTGTATTAAAAGTAATAGTTATTTAAATATTTCAACATATAATCTTGTGGGGAAAATCCAGCTCCCCAATAAGGGGCACTCTGGATAGAAACAAAAATAAAAATTGTCTCAATCACGAAGGATTTCTCCTACACTGGCCGAGGACAGAAAAGGTGAATTGTAGCATCAGAACAGATACTACACTGTGATCTTATCCTGAAGGCCAAGAATTGATTGTGTTTTATGTTTCTTTAATTGTTTGTTCCCTAAATTCATAATTCAGTTTTATCAGTATTAGATTGTATATTGCTTTAAAATTACGTAATTTTACATTTTATACTGAATAAAGTTCAATTTCATTATTAATTGAATTGGCTTCCTTTCTTTTCTTTTTTAACGTTTTAATGCTCGTTTTAAAAATGACCTCATATAGTATCGACAGTGACAGTCTGACTAATTTTACCTACATTGTACACAGGCATTTTTTAGTTAACAGGCCTTCTATATCTCAGTGGTCGTGGTATTACTCACATTGGAAATTAAACCGTCAACCCCTAGAAGAGATTCAGTTAGAATTGAATTTTACATAGAACTTTATCCATTATGCCATACGTCCTTGTGGTTAATTCAAGTATGAATTTTTGGTTCCCCAACAAAAGGAGGGTGGACCTGTAAATTCACCCTTGTCCGTTTGTCTTGGTAAGATTTTTCTATTGTTTTTTGAAGGGGGGGGCTGGAATTCTACTCATCTAGCTGAAAACATATATAAAAAAAAAAAATTTTTTAAAAATGTATTATAAAAAAATGAATTAAATATTTTTCATTTTAAGATGGGGCATCACTTCCTGATATTGAAATATGAATATACGAGATATGAAAAATCTTACCAAAGATGTATCTACAAATGTGACCAGTATATGTATGTAAATGAAACGTTTTAGATTCAGACCCATAATATTTTATGCTCTGACAAAGAATGTAAGCAAACATATGTTTATTCATGACAGTTAATGCCTTTTATCAATAACTAGGCATTGGAATTTTTAAAAATTTTGCACAAACATTAAACATGATATAAGTAAAAGAGTAACAGAACAGATTTTCCGAGAAAACTCCGGTTTCCTTTCCAGGGGTACCTTTCGGGTTAAAATGGCTAAAATTGACACTTGTGCTTATTAAAAAACATTGATGCCTCGGATTTTTATAAAACTTTCTGAAAAGTTGTAACTAACTGATTTCTATATAATTTTGTTTGTCTATACGTCGCGATAACTCTTGGGTGTGCCCTAGGGGCTCTTCTAGGGCTAATAAAAACACTCCATTTTTGGGACTATTTTACCATATTTGTCCAAAATTTTCTGTGTATTTCTATTTAGCAGTTTTGCATGGTGCTGAACTTAAATTTAAATATGTTAAGGCCTTGGGAACTTTTGGGGCTAAATGGGGATGGGTTGGGGGTGTCAAATGATGGACTTAGTCATTTCTTTTTTTGCATGGTGCAGAACTCAAATTTACATATGTTAAGGCCTAAAGCTGCCCCATTTTTTTCATTTTCACCTGGGGACTTTTGAGGCTAAATTAAAGGGGGGGGGGAGCAATACTGAACTTAGTCATTTTTTTCATGCCTCATTCACTGTGCATTCACGGGGGACCATGCATGCTTCACTTGTTTGAGCCCTAAACCTATTCTTGCTTTTAGATGTAGAATCTTACTACTTATCACCTAAGATTACTGTTTATTATTACATATGTAAGAGAATTTGAATGTCTACGAGACACTGTCATCGAGTGTACAAGGTCTTTCTGCACAGGGTTTTGTCAAGACAACCTGACATGCAGATACTTCCCCTTACAAGTAAACCCTAATATTCAAAATAAAATATTTATTTTATAGTATTCGAAGCACAAACAAAATCCCCCTGATATGCCTACCATACAATGGTGAATTATTATCCTGGAGTCCAGTAAAACCAAGAGAAAGATATACTATAACACAGTAACAAAGTGTGAGGAAAATTAATATTCCTAACTTCTTTAAAAAGTTAAGATTATACATTAGAACTGCAACGGAATACTCGAATGTCTATGCATCTTATTAGGTGTTATCCCTGAAGTAAATGAAACAGTAGGGAAATGTTTTATAACATTATCTATTATTTATAATTAACTAGCGGGGGTACCTGGCGTTTCCCCGGGTGTTTGGAGGTGTATGTGCTGTTAAATAAAAAAGAAACTGGGGTAGGTGGGGTAGGATCGAATCCGAAGCCCTGAGGCGAAGTTTGAAAATAAAATCGGCCAGCCAGAATGAGTTACTGAAAGATGTTTGAATTTATTTAAGTAAGAACCAAATTGACATGTGCGCGCACGGAAGTCGTCGAGCGTTACGACGACGACAACATAGAGGTCAATGACCAGGTTTGTTTGTTATAAGCAAAGTAAAAAAAGAAAACGTTAAAACTTAAGCGGGGGTGGGTAATCAAAACATTGAAAAAAAAACTAACGTAAGGCAAACGAACGATGTTAAATGTAAAAATCGAAAAAAACAGAAAAACGAACATGTGAAAAATGGCTTAAATAAGCCTGTTTCGATATTAAAATTTAAAAAATCGGTGGGTACCCGGGTGTTTTTGGGTGTGTGGTCGGGGTTGGATAAGCGAAGTAAAAAAAAAAAAAAAACAGAAAAACGGAACGTTACGTGAAAAATGGCTTAAATAACACTGGTTCAATATTTAAGTTTAAAAAATCGAAAAAAAAAAAAAAAAAAAAAAAAAAAGAAGACATCTCACACCACGATTCAAACCCAAAACGTTTAGATAACAAACCAACGCGCTAACCAACTGAGCTAACGCGACGTACATGAAATTTAGTCAGTTCTTCAAGTATTTAAAGTAAATTAGGTCATGACGTCATCTGACGCATGCGTAGAACCGGTCGTAGTTACGAGAGAACCGTTTTTGTTGAACACCCCCCCTGTCAAAAATTGTTGATTTCGGGGTGAAAAAAAATGAACGTTTTTGGCTAATTTTTCGACATTTTTCGTACGAAGGATGGAGCTTCAATATGATACAGAGTTTGTGAATTTTCGTCGTGTCTGCTTCTTCTGACAAGAATCTAGATATTTTAACCTCAAACCATTTTTGCAAACGGCTAACAACCTACGTTTATTGCTGGGAAGTCATAAGGTTGATGATCTCTGTCTCGATCTGCCAAGTAGGATTGAAATTATTGGAATCTTTTCAATTAAGGATGGATTTTATGGAGAAATTCTGTAAAGTTTGGTAAAATGATTATCTCCTTCCCTCAAGAGAAAAGGAACAGAAATATGATAAGTCATTATACTTAGAAAATATCAGTTGGTGATATTGTTTGCTGAAGTTGCCAAACCTGATTAGACCATTCTAGAATCTTGGTAGAGAATGACACCATTTGAATTTTGCCAAGCAGATCCATCCAGCCATTACCATCCAAGATGGAATAATTCTAATTATTATAGCCTGAACTTAGATGGAATTCTGCCTTTTTTATATTTGTCACAATCTCTTCAAAGTGAGCGATATTAAATTTCAAGTTTAACCCATCCATAAACAATGCATCAAATGAAAAGGGCTTTTGAGACCCCAATTTTAAGGACACTTTGAATTGACGAAGATCAATATTTTTTGTACCTATAAATGTACTTATGGGCATAACAATTGGTTCCAAGTGTATACCCTCTCAAGAACCCAATTTTTTGTACACAGCACTGGAAAAGAACAAACAACAATTCAAATGTATTCGGGATCTCCCTTTTCCCTTTACTGATACATGCAGCATAGAGCTAATACATTTGTCGTGGGCCAACGATCATGAAGTCTTCCTCATGAAAGATTGAGTAGAATTTTATCACATCACCAAAACATGCAATCGACTCCACAAGTAACGCACAGGTAGGGAAATCCCCTTATCCTCAGGAAATTTACTACTTTGTATAAATCCAAGCAGTTTTTTTTTTTTTTTTTTTTAACAGATCGAGCTCTGCAGTCTTGAACTGAAAGATTTGAATGTAGAGCAATCTTTTGTTCTGTGTTCTATTTTATAGCACAATTTACATGATTTATTGTTATTTCCAGAAAGGGTGACATTGTTTGGGAAAATTTGCTTCCTTTGTGGTAAGGATTCCCTAAAAGTCTTCTTGTCCCCACCTTACCGTTTATCAGTTTGGTTGGTTGGTTGGTTGTTTTTGTTTTACGGCATCTCAACCCTTTTCGGGTTATTTAATGCCGAATCCAAAGATTTTGAAGAAAAATTGTTTTAATAGAATATATTTGTTGTTTTCACGTCAGTTTCTATTTAACCCATAGTTGGGACCCTAACAGGTACTACCACTCCGGGTCAGAGTGGACCTGGGAGCAATGGTAATTAAAGGGTGGCTCCACACTCCCCAAAGCCCACAAGCTGGGGCCTCACCACTGGATATAGTTTAAGGTCATATCCAGGACCCCCATTGAGGGACTTTTACCCTCTGCAGGGGGGGGGGCAGTCGGCGTATTCTAATGCCACACCGACAGGGCCACCGTTTATCAGATAAAATGGCACACATTTTTGACATCTGATTTTCCCGCTCTTTTGGGAAATCTGCAGCCATATTAAATTCAACAATCTACAGAACATTCTCAACTATCACTCTAAATAAAAAATAAAAAAAAAGAAAATCACCATTGGAGGAGTGATCAAGTTCGGTAAAATCAGCTTTGACTTGTTCAATATGTCTCAATTGCTCAAGGTTTGTGAATGGGTCAGTACAATGAAGAATTTCTTCATATTCAATATTTTATCTCTTATGCCGTTGGGATTTAAAAAATTTTCCTTGAGGACATCCAAAGCTCTTTCGACTTCCAACTTCACCTTAGATTTTTTAACATGCTGTTCTCTTATTTCATGGTTTAAAACCTGCCCTTAAATTTAGCAATATTCTCTTGTACACCCTGTACAAACATCAAATCTTTCTGGCAAGTTGCAATTCGCTCATCTACCATACATTTAGCCAATATCTGATATATGAGAGCTTCTGTCTCATAACCATCTTTTAATGTCAGATACATAAGCACTTATTACCGATGGAGACATATCAGCCATGTTCAATTTCGCAACAGTTGTTTGGATTCAAAGTTTCTTTGCCTTCAACATCCCTTCTAGGTGCTTTCAAGATTGGTTGGTTGTTTTACGGCATATCAACCCTTTTCGGGTTATTTAATGCCGAATCCAAAGATTTTGAAGAAAAAATTTTTAATAGAATATATTTGTTGTTTTCAAGTCGGTTTCTATTTAACCCATAGTTGGAGCCCTAACAGGTACTACCACTGTGGGTCAGAGTGGACCTGGGAGCAATGGTAATTAAAGGGTGGCTCCACACTCCCCAAAACCCACAAGCTGGGGCCTCACCACTGGATATAGTTTAAGATCATATCCAGGGCCCCCATTGAGGGACTTTTACCCTCTGCAGGGGGGGGGGTCAGTCGGTGTATTCTAATGCCCCACCGACAGGGCCTGCTTTCAAGAAGGAGACATTTTGAACTAAACCAGCAGCTTTAATAAGCTTAAGCCAATATTACTTTGTTATAGCATAAGTATAAACAATTCTACTCTGATTAACAAGTACGGACCGATAAGAAAAATATCTGAATTGCATTATAACAAAGTTTAAGAACTCAATAACATAATATAGATATTTAATTTTTTTTTTAAGCAATGTTTTAAATATCAGCCATGTACAACTCCAAAGATTTTTTCTCACATTTTTATTATTCCTCAAACAATTAAACATTTAAATTCAGAGATCAAATGATAAAGTTTATTTTATATATATATATATATATATATATATATATATATCAAAAATGGTAATCTGTAAAAACCTGAAGAAAGTGCTCAATACTATTGCAGAGCAAATATATGAATATGCAAATGCAAACATAAATGCATATATATGCAAATATAAATATATATGCAAATATAAATATATATGCAAATATAAATCAGTAATAAAAAAAAAACATATATTTCTGTAGAAATATATTTACTTATAATATACATCAATCTTTATTTAAAAAAGCTCAAAGTAATTAGAGAGCAATATAGAGAATAAATGACAAGTTATATTCCAAAATTCATGATGTTGACCATCTTATAATTTATTCCTTTAATTCAGTTGACTTACACAATTCTTGACAGTATCTGTTTCGTAGCGCAAAATCAACCACTTAATTATCATATCAAACAATGAATCTATTACGCCCTTAACTCATTAGAAGAAATAGCAACAATCAATCCGACAAAAGGAATTGAAGTGTGATTTGTATGATTAAAATCCGAAAATTGGAAAGGATTTTAATCATGTCAAATCACACTTCAATTCCTTTTATCAGATTGATTGTTGCTATTTCTTCTGATGAGTTAAGGGCGTAATAGATTCATTGTTTGATATGATAATTAAGTGGTTGATTTTGCGCTACGAAACAGATACTGTCAAGAATTGTATAAGTCAACTGAATTAAAGGAATAAATTATAAGATGGTCAACATCATGAATTTTGGAATATAACTTTTTGTCATTTATTCTCTATATTGCTCTCTCATATATATATATATATATATATATATATTGATTCCAAATCAATTACTGGGACAGATAGAGGATGAATTTAATTGCTTTTGCTAAATCTCAGAATAAACACTTATGCATAAATCATGCAATAAGCTCGCTTAAGCAAAGTCGAAGAAATAACTTCTCTCTTTTCATCATAATTACTCTGGCCCTCATATGGCCCTAATTGAAATGAATGGTTTTTGTCTTGGGGAAGCACCATATCTTGATAAGCATCTGGGACTGACCTTCACTCCTGATCTGAAATGGGACACATACATCAAATCTGTTGGGAAAATGGTTGGATCACTCTACCACTCCAATCCTCTATCTGTTTAAGAGTCAAGTATGTCCTAAAATGGAGTACTGTTGCCACATCTGGGCAGGAGCTGCTCAGCACGCCCTATCTTGCTTTGATAGAGTTCAAAACCGGCTTCAAAACCCAGTAGGTAATGCCCTTTGATCTTCCCTGCAACTTCTTTCTCACAGAACAGATGTTACAAACCTGTCTCTGCTCTATCATTATTTTCAAGGCAAATGCTCGTCTGAGCTTCAATCTATAGCCAAACTTTCACAAAAACACACGATTAGCTACAACCACTATCAACAATGTCCCCCATTTTCTATCTGTGTCTAAATCTAAATGCAGAGTCCATGAACAAAGCTTCTTTCCTAGAACTGCTCACTTGTAAAACATTGTTCCACTGGCCTGCTTCCTGGCTGATTACAATATGGTAACCTTCATGTTAAATATAAACAAGTTTTTGTTGAACAGTCACGTTAAATAATCCAAATTTTACTCGAATACACTATTACTACATTAATACACAATTACTACATTACCACCTTACATTCATTAACTCTTATCCTCGGGCCTTGATAAGTGGTGACAACCTTTAAAAAAAAAAAAAAAAAAAAAAAAAAAAAAAAACTCCACTTATGCAATAAATAAGCAGAATGAACGCTTATAACCGCTTATGCAATAAGCAAGCTTCAGCAAAATCAAAGAAATAACTTTGCTTATGCAATAAATCTCTATGTGAAGAAAATTCACACAAGAGATAGATCCTAAAGCAGGGTTTCCCAAAGTGGATTCCACAGAGACCTTGGGCTCCATAAGTGAGTCTGAGGAGCTCCGGACTAAATGCTTTATATGGAAAATGACTGCAGACATTTAATTATTGATCTTTTTTTATTGGAAAGAGATGATACATAACTATAGGTGTTAAGAGTTTCAGGATGGTTCATGAAAAAGTAAATAAAAAAATAAACAAAAAATGCAACAATTTTTGATTAATCAAAAACAAAAAAAAATATAGTAAAATCACGAACACGAACAACTAATGAACAAGTACAAGTTAAAATTTGAAATTAATGCTTTTCATATTTATTTTAGCAACCATCTTGTTAGTGCTCTGTGAAAAACCTTTGCCCTGCCCATTGGATCCATGGTGTCCTGAAGTTTGGGAAACCCTGCCCTAAAGGACACGAAATTCGTAACGCTAAGACGCTTACCTTGAATGGATTTCTCGATTCTGTCGGTGTTTGCATAAGCAATGCACTTTGCATGCCGATTGAGGTAGTAGAGGCCTTCTCCAAGTAGGTCATCCTTCTTGACTGAGAAAAATCAAGAATTTAGGAGAATAGAGATTATTCTTATTATCGTATTATTTGAAAAGTTCTTATTAAGATTTATGACAGGAATTGTGACGAATATCTGATTTCTTTTACAAGTTCCCAACTGGGAATTAATTCAAACTCCCCACAATAAGGATTCAGCCACAGAAAGCAGGACTCTCTGAAATTGTTTTCTACCAGAATAAAGCAGGAATAACTCCCATGAAATGAAGACAATTAAATTACATCCATTCAGTTTAATGACAAATTGGAAACTAATTTCTTGCACATCAAATTTGGCACCTCTTGTGATAATCACATTTGAATAAACAAAGAGAAAAAAAAGAAAACATTCAATACAACTCCTGAAATGCAATAGCTGAAGTGCCCTAGGTATTTGCGAATTCCAACACTGTCTCTAGCAAACTACTCTGTTAATTTTTGGTCTACAGACTTGAAGCCTGATATTTAGGGGATTTGGACTTGTGGAACATGTTTGATTTGGGGTTTTAGCTCGTACAAATAGCTGCTAAGGGTCAAAATACAAAAAAATTATAACTTGGCAGGCATAAGTCGACTAAACATTATTTCTATGCATGCACAAATATACATTTCAACTTTGAACAATGTTATTTTTTAAAGTTTTTATGCGTATGAACTTAGCTCAGACAGTAATAAATAAGGCTGGAGAGGTTCATGCTTTGGTTTCAATTCTAGCTAATGGCACCAAAGTCATATTAAAAAAATAATAATAAAAAAAAACTTCAAATCATTGCTATATATTGGATACAATATAATAACCAATAGAAACTGGCCTTATAATAAAATATACGAAATCTGTATAATTTAAAATATTGTATTTAAGCATATTTTACGCCTGAGCAACACTGGGCGATTTGATTATATATATTATTAAAAGGTAAACAGTTACATTTGATGGCTACAAATGTAACTGTTTACCTTTTAATAAATAATAAAAAAATATTTTGCTCTTGTTATCGTGCACTATTTAACAGGCTCATTGAGTTTATTAGTTTCTACTTCTGAATATCTCAAGCTTGGAGATATATATATATCTCCAAGCTTGAGATATCAAAACATCGTTAATTCATTACCCACATAGCATCAGCTGCATAGTGTAATGGTGAGAAACCTTGACTGTCATTTGGGTGGTCGGGTTTCGATCCTGACTTAAGGCAGTTGCCTGTCTAGCCGCAATGATAAGCTGTGAAACAGTGAAGTATATGGATGACTAATATATATATATATATATATATATATATATACATATATATATATACTAGCATGGGTACCCGGCGTTGCCCGGGTATTTGGAGGTGTATGTTGAGCAAAAAAAAAAAAAAAAAAAAGCGGTAAATTTTTTTCATTTTAACCCCTATTATGACCCCTTAAAATTTTTTATTTTTGGTTCAAATCAAGTTATTAAGTTAGATTCATGTCCAAGGAACGCATATCTAAAATTTCAAGTGATTAGACCAAAAATTGTCGGAGGAGTTTGGTAGAGTTCTCAAAGGTCAAATCGTTGAACTTTGACCCCCTTAATCGCCAAATTTCTGTCTGAAAACCGATCACATCGATTTTCCCAAATCTCAGTACCCTGTATATCAAATTTCGAGTCTGTAGACCAAAAATTGACAGAGTTATTGCATAGGGAAATGTACACAGACACACACACAGATACTTTCACTTTTATAGATATACTAGCATGGGTGCCCGGCGTTGCCCGGGTGTTTTGAGGTGTATGCCGAGCAAAAAAAAAAAAAAAAAAAGGTAAATTTTTTTAACTTTGACCCCTATTATGACCCCTTAAAATTTATTGTTTAGGGTTCAAATAAAGTTATTAAGTTAGATCCATGTCCAAGGAATCTATATCTAAAATTTCATGTGTTTAGACCCAAAATTGTAGGAGGAGTTTGGTAGAGTTCTCAAAGGTCAAATCGTTGAACTTTGACCCCCTTAATCACCAAATTTCTGTCCGAAAACCCTTCACATCGATTTTCTCAAATCTCAGTACCCTGTATATCAAATTTCGAATCTGTAGGCTTAAAATTGAGAGTTATTGCGTAGGGAAATGTACACAGACACACACAGACACTTTCACTTATATATATATATAGATAGATAGATAAGATAGATAGATAGCAACTCGCTACAAATATTAAGTGATTATACAAGCAACATTTTGGTTCCGCGTACATCCATGATTTACACAGACACACGCTCGCACGCAAATAAACGATCATTTATTCATTTCAATTTTGCCCACGCATTTTGCAAAGGAATGTGTTTTGTCAGCAATGACACAATTTTAAAAACGCCCACACACTTTTCTCAAAACAACCAAAGTAAAAATAACATATTTTTGGCGGACGTAGTTGAAAGCACCATCACGTAACACAAACAACCAATGAGAAAATTAAGATTATCTTTTTAACGATTTTCCAAAAGCAAAAATATCAGCAGGAGCTATCGCATATTGGAGCCGGTTTGGATCTATAAAAAGGGCATTTTGCGTCCAAACGAGTCAGTCGACCACAAGTCAGCATGCTGTAACATCATCATCGACTCCGTCCGCATGGATGTTAAACGCATGTACGCTCGCCAATTAATTGGTGACGTCCCTTTTCTCTTGACTGCCATCAACCAAGTAATATCCTGTCAAACACGGCCAGCCACCTTGCCTAACAATACAGTGGTATGATTTTCACCAGACCTGGCATACACATGGAATGTCCACACCGATTCGTCAACCTTACGCAGTGACATTTTATTCCTCCTTATCGACATTCTGACTAGTAGGGGGGTACTGTAGCGACTCGCTACAAATATTAAGTGATTGTACAAGCAACATTTTGGCTTCGCGTACATCCGTGGTTTACACACACACACACACACACACACGCGCGCGCTCGCACGCAAATAAACGAACATTTATTCATTTCAATTTTGCCCACACATTTTGCAAAGGAATGTGTTTTGTCAGCAATGGCACAATTTTAAATACACCCACACACTTTTCTCAAAACAACCAAAGTAAAAATAACATATTTTTGGCGGACGTAGTTGAAAGCACCATCACCTGACACAAAACAACCAATGAGAAAATTAAGAAGATTACCTTTTTAATGATTTTACAAAAGCCAAAATATCAGCAGGAGCTATCGCGTTTTGGAGCCGGTTTGGATCTATAAAAAGGGCATTTTGCCGTGGCTACCGTAATATGATGGCCTAGCGACGACTATAATTTAGTCTGGTGACGTCATGAACATTGGTCTGTTGAAATTTGGTCACGTGTCTCATGACTAAACCGGAAGTTGGTTTTGGAGAGTTAAATAAATTTAAACATGCCGTCAAGATGTATAGTTCCAAAATGCCGAGGTAAGTACGAAAATGAACCAAAAGTTACAGTGTTTTCATTTCCCCACAAAAAAAAAGGAAATAATTTACCAGTGGATTAATGCAATAAAAAGAAAAGATTTTACTCCATCTAAATATAGCAGAGTAAGTGTTAAAATGTTTGAGATATTTAAAAAAAAAAAAAAAAAAAAAAAAAAACGCACCTTTTTTTATTTTTATTTATTTATTTTTTTAGAACGTATTTTAAAATAAAAACGTAAGTATGTATATAAAAAATGAATTTTACATTTAATTTAAGTTATGTGCTGAAATAATAAATTATTATTTAGAAACTTATTTAAAATGGGGAGTATGGTAAAAATATTATGTACTTTCACCGAACAATTTAATAAAAGCGATATCGTAAAAACGGAATTCCTTGTTTAAATAATTCTAAATAAGAAAAATCAAGGGTCTACTTCACAAGATTTCCAGCTACGGTATAACTGGAAATGTTTTCTCAATCATTAAATCATTTCTCTCCGATAGGCTCATAAGAGTAGTGGTAGATGGACAAAAATCGGAGGCCTGCAATATAAATGCTGGAGTCCCTCAGGGGTCAATCCTGGGCCCAACTCTCTTCCTGATCTACATCAATGACTTACTTAATCATTCGTTGACATCTATGCTGATGACACGACCATCTACGGCAACACATCAAAGGCTGTAAATGACAAAGTTCTCTCTGATTCTCTCTCCTCTGATCTCGAGCGCGTGGTTCAGTGGGGGAAGATGTGGCTGGTTACCTTTAATGCATCCAAAACCAAACTCCTATCCTTACATCATCAATGCTCTGATCCTCATCTGGCATCAATTGTGATGGATGGCTCTCGTCTGGGTGAGGCCCCGTGTTTTGACAAGCTTCTGGGTTTGACCTTTACTCCTGATCTGAAATGGAACACGTACATCAAGTCTGTTGCCAAGGTCGCTGGAAAGATGGTGGGATTTTTCTACCGCTCCAGAAGATATCTCACTACTGATGCAATTCTCTATCTATATAAAAGCCAAATACGTCCAAGGATGGAATACTGTTGCCATACCTGGGCAGGAGCTGCTAAAAACAGCCTATCCTGCCTTGACAGAGTACAAAATAGACTTCGTGGCTTAGTGGGAGATGCCCTTTTCTCTACCCTGCAACCTCTCTCCCACAGAAGAGACGTTGTGAGCCTATCCTTGTTTTATCGTTATTTCCATGGCAGGTGCTCGTCTGAACTCCAATCTCTGGTCCCCCCTTGCCAATCTTTCACGAAAAACTCCCGTCTAGCTGAATCCACTGTGAAAAATTTCCCCCACTCTATATCTGTGCCTAAATCAAAACGCGGATTCCATGAACAAAGCTTCTTTCTTAGAACTGCACGCCTGTGGAACTCTGTTCCGTCTGCCTGCTTCCCTCCGGATTACAACTTGGATGTCTTCAAGTCCAATGTTAACAAATTCCTAATGAACCGCCCCCTTAATTAAACACTTCATCAAATCTTCACACTAACGTAATGTACTTGCAATAACCCTTATCCCTGAGTGGCTTCCGGGCCTTGATAAGTGGTGATCACTGTGTAAAAAAAAAAAAAAAAGAAATCATTTATCTTTTTAGTTCAATTATTTTACTGTGATATATTTATATCAGCGTGAAATAGATTAAACTTTTTTTTTTTAAGTTTATGACCGTTTTTGTTATCCCAAAAGCTTGATAATTATTTGGCCCTGTAGGTGTCAGAATTTTGGAGAATATACTTCCAAAATAAACTATTAAAATTGTTTTAAAAAATAATAGAAATATTATTTTTTATTTAAAAAAAAAGTGTTTACAAAATGCTGGCAATAAAAAAAAATAATATTTCTATTATTTTTTAAACAATTTTAATAGTTTATTTTGGAAGTATATTCCATAAAGAAAATAAACAACCCACTTTAAACGGAGAAATTATGAGTTTTGGTATATGTTATGTGCAGTTTTGTGTTAGGGTTGTAAAAAATTCTCTCAAAATTCTGATACTGCTAGTGGCGCTGTAAACGAAAATAACGTTTAAAATTACGGCAAACGAGTATTTTTCAAGATATGAAGAAATGTTAGTTTTAAAAAATGGGGGATCACTTTTCTATAAAAATTTAACGTAAGATGAGCAGCCACTTCATGGCCATCGTTTTTTTTTTTTAGGGCGCTTTCTTTTTAACAAATAAAAGCAAAGAAAAATGAGTATGGCCACTTTTATGTTGGGGGTTGGGGTCAACGTACAATGAACACAGTTTAACGTAAAATGAGCACCCCCTTTCAAAAAATGTAAACAGAATTTTTGTCGGGGAGAGGGGGTCAACTGTAGGTGCTCATTTTACGTTTAGTTGTGTTCATTCCTACATCAAAGAGGCACTGCGCCTTGTTTGAGGCGAAAATGTAATTTTTAAAAAAATTGCTTGTTGCCAATGTAAAAAAAAAAAAAAAAAAAATTGGCCATAAAGTGGGTGGTCGTTTTAGGTTAGATTACCCCCCCCCTTTTTTTAACTAACGTCTCTTTATATCTTGGAAACTACTAGTTTGCCGTAATTTTAAACGTTATTTTCGTTTTCAGCACCCCCGAAAACCTATAGAAGTGGTAATTTAAAAGGATTTTTCGAGGGTGGACTAATTCTTCACATTTACCTTATTTGTTTATTTTATCGTTTTTTTGTCATGTAATTTTCTTTTTTCTTTTTTTTTTTTGTATTAAGTCAAACATGGTACGATTTTATTTTAAATTATTTCTTTAGGTATGTGAACTTCATTTTCGACCTGAAGACAAACAGCGAGAGGCATCAGCATTTGATGAAAGGACTGGAAAGACAATTAGTGTTAAATTAAAAAGATCCCTATCTTAAGGATGGTGCTATTCCTCGAATATTACCAAACTGTCACTCCTATTTAATGTCATCAACCACTTTTAGAGAGTCTCCTAACGCAAAGAAAATGCGTTTAGAAAATTCTGCTCTTAAGCGTGCATTATGTGAAAGTGTTGCTGACGAGTTAGAGTTACGGAAACGTAAAACTTTCCATAATATTGATGATTTAGAAAAAAATTTACGTTTATAGATAAAAATTATTGGACTTCTATTAGGCAAGACAATACCATCATTATATGCCATATAAAGAGATGCCCATGGCCAAAAATAAAAATGTCTATGGTGATTGAACCGGGCTTGGCCGTTAGAGTATTCTGTAGTGATGTGGAAATGAGTGCTATAGGGGAGTATAGACTTCCTAAACATGTAACAGAGGAAAATACTCTGCAGATTTTTATGGAAAACATGAAAAAAATGGACATCGAAGAACAGGAAAAGAAAACTTCTAATATAAGTTCTTTATTAAAATTAATCTTATCATTTTTGCTATTAGTGCAAGATGAATCATTTAAATATTTTAATGCCATTAAGTTCATATATGAACAAATTAACATAATGACAATGAATAAGGTTAATTATTCAAGTGAAATGATGGTATTTTCTTCCTTATTATATAACTGCTCCCCTAGAGGGTACAGACTGTTAAGAGACACTAAAAATGTAATTTTACCATGCTATTCAACCATTCGAAGATTAACCTTATCAACTCCTATGAATCCTGTCATTGAACAACACGATAACAATTTTCTCATGTATATTAAAAGTAAGTTCAAGTTACTAACGCAAAATGACATCACAGTATCTTTACTTGTTGATGAAATACATCTCAAACCTTATTTTGATTATAAAGGTGGTAATATTGTTGGCTTAGCTAACAACAGCTGTAACCAAGTTATGGGGTTGATATGCCGTTGTAGAGAAAGAGCAAAAAGAACGAAAAAATAGGACGATCAAATGCCTCTGTGGTTAGAACAAACAAAGGAAAAAGTGTGTCAAGAGATACTTATTGTTGTAACGGTCAGAGTTTGGAGTGAGCTGGCTGTTTATTTTGAAACACAGAATTCGAGATGAAATGACAGGCGGTTGTTTATTTTAGAAAACAAGGTTTGAAAGCTGATGACAGGCAAGTTTTCTTGTTGTAAACAAATACAAACTCGTGATGTTTAAAGGGCATTGATGGATATATATATATATATATATATTCCTCGAACACAGTAAACAGGAGAGAAAAAGAGGAGAAGAGAAGGAGAAGAGAGAATTCGATTTTGGCGAATTCAGATGGTGTTAAAGTCGGGCAGAGAGGGCTTTTGATTTAAAACACGTATCTCCAATGGCCGAAAAACTTATCCGAACTCAAGTCACAAGCTACCGTTTTAAAATAGCTACAGCCAACTTCCTTCAAACTCTGAAATATTATTAGACCATTATTATTGTGAATAAACCCAGATTAATTGTTTATTCGTGTGTGGAATCGTTTTTATTTCCTTTTTCACCACACTAAAATCCACGGCTCTCTTATCGGCGATGTTCGCCGGTAAGCGAGTACACAACGACAGGTCCGGAGTATAAATTTAGACGATCAACTGATAATTCTGTCACTACCTCATATCAGCAACATTAAAACGGCTAAGAATTATCACCGGCAGTGGTCACTGGAAGGACGAAAATAGTGAGCTGCAAACCGCCAAAGTCGGGTCGTTTTCAGGCTGCCGTAATTGGAGTGGAAGAGTTCTGAGGTCGACGATCGTCTCAACCGACCGGCTGAAGGGGGTGACATAGCAATGAACCTGCCACAAGTACATTTGCTTAGCAGTGTATTCTCACAATATAAGGATGTCGTGCATGTTATGCCAACTAAATGTCTTCTAGCTGAGAACTTATTTGACATAATTAAACGTGTAATAATTGGCTTAGAAGATATAAGGTTTAAGGTATTATCTGTTATAACAGATAATAATGCAATAAATAAAAAAGCTATGTCTTTCTTTTGTATCCCATCAAAGCTTTCAATTGTATATCCCCATCCATTTAGAACGTCTAACCCTCTTTTCTTCTTATTCGACTCAGTGCATATATTAAAATGCATTAGAAACAATTGGCTTGGCCAAAAAGATGAACGTAAATGCATGATGCTCCCAAAGTTTTGTTATAATGGAAATCATGAATTAGATAACATCCAAAGTGCTCAATTTTCTAGTTTACATAAACTTTATGCTCTAGAATCTCAATCACTTGTGAAATATTGCTATAAGTTGACTTCAAAAGCTCTTTCTCTGACTACTTTTGAAAGGCAAAATGTTAATTTGGTTTTGCAAATTTTCAACGAATATACTAGTCAAGATTTGCTAACCTTAGGAAAACAGGAATGCTTGCCAAATTATGCAGAAATCGCAGAATACATTCAAATATTTTATATTTGGTGGACAATACTGAATGTGAAAACGGCATATAAAGGTTGTTGACTTCATAATAAATATGCTAATCCACTTACATTAAATAGTGATAATTATAGTTTCCTAAATGTGTTCTGTGACTGGCTAGAAACTTGGAATAGCATTCCTGGAAGAACTGCTAAGTTAACAAAGGAAACATATACTGCTTTGCACCATACTAGAATTGACTAAATATTGTATAAATGTACTGCATATGGTGTATATATTACCAGGAAAGTTTCAGACAGATATCAACAACTTAGTGAAGATCAGTATAATATATCGATACGTAAGGTGTATGAATGTGAAAAAAAAACTCAGAATGTTGTTAAAAATTGAACTCACCAATTAATAATCGAACTACTGAATTGAAAAATTTAAAAGAAACTAACTGGGATGAAATGACAAGAGAGCAAGAGTTACATGTTTATAAATTTAACATAGATGTAACAAAAGATGATGTTAATCAATGCAAGGAAGTACTTCCTGTTATATTATATTTAGCAGGTTATTGCTGTCATGCAGTTTTCAAAAAACTGAAATGCAATCGCTGCAAAAATTTAATAACCGGGAGATATGCTGTTGAAGAAATAGCTGAATTAAACAGCTACTTTCAGGGTATTAACAGAGGTTCTCTGCTATACCCAAATGATATAACTAATAATTTTGTCTTATATAATTATATAGTTATAAACAAACTTACAAAATGCGATTCTTTTTTAAATTCGATTCATCAGAGAAAATTAGCCATGTACATAACTTTAAATATTTTGGCCGATCAAAATCGATTATTTCATGTTGACTCTTGTGATGAGGGTCACACTATTCAGCAAATTGAAAAAATGCTGATATGGAGTTCATCGAATTCCCTTATAAACAATTTTTGTCGAAAAGAGAATGACAATATTACTAAAAAAAAAAAAAAAACATCAGAAAGAAAAATTCAAACTTTTAATTAAATTCTACAACAGATATTTGAAAAGTTTTAATATTCAATGTTTGAAATATTTCTGCCTTAGTAACTTTGTTTATACTAACATTTGTTTGAATTTAATTTTTAACTTATTGTTTGTTATTCAGTTAAACCAATTTATCGTTCGTATTTCAGTTAAACTAATTTATTGTTCGTATTTCAGTTTTGATTTTTAAAATATTGTTTTTTTGATTTAAAAAATATTTATTGTTCATTTTTATTTATTTCTATTGAATAAACTTCAGTTTCATACAAATCCAATCGTATTCCTTTTCTTTTTAAACTTTTTAATAACTTTTCTCCCTTTCAATTCGTTTTTTATTATTAATATTTTTATTATTAATATTGGATGAGTTTCAGTACTCAGCATCATGTTTATCTTTTTTAATCCAATTTTGAAGTTTTCTAACGCTTTCTGTAAAAAATGTCTGCTCATTATCGACAGTCTGTGTTCCGCTTATCTTGCTTGCTAGGACCTATGACGATGACGTCATTCTTCAACTGACAGGCCATCTATGACGATGGTCACGATCTTGCGCCCAAACGAGTCAGTCGACCACAAGTCAGCATGCTGTAACATCATCATCGACACAGTTCATGTGGACGTTAAACGCGTGCACGTTCGATAATTCCTCCATATTGATATGGACCTTGTTACCCTAATGGACTATTTTTATTTCTCCGCTAAAGTAAGCAAGGGACTTTTATATTGTTTAATTCTTCCTTAAAAAGAACTGTTTTCTTCATTACATAACAAAAACATAATTATCTCAGTCACCATTCACAAAGAAAACAACCCTGACTGTTCTGTTCATTAATTTACAATACCTTAAAATAATCTCATTATTTTTCACACAGGACTTAACCTTCTAAACTCATTAATTCCATGAAGAACTTGCATCTAACATTTTAATCATAATGACTTCGAAAGAACTTTCACCAACTGGACCTTTGTTTATTCACCTTATTTTTTTGTTAAAAAATAAATGCGGTGCATTTAAATCAGAAGGTGTCGTTTCGTTTGATTTCTTTTTTTTTTATTATTTTGTTTGGGGGAAAGAAATTTAAATTTACTTAAACTTCTGCACCCCCCCCACACATATATATATATATACTAGCAAAAGTACCTGTCGTTGACGAGGTTCAAAAGCAGCCTACAGAAAATGGACTCTGATTTATGAAAATATGATAGGTTATGAAAACGAAGGGTTGTAAAGAGATAGCTTCGAATTTGGGGGTATCAAAACCAAAGCAAAATATGATGAAAGCCAAAATAAAATAGATAAACCCCATAATTTATTATACCATATCTGTTCACACTGAAACACTTATCACAATATTCTGTGGATCTATATTAAACAACCTTGATAAATTTTGTGACATATTTCCATTCTATGGAGGTCAGACGCGAACGAACACCCCATAATTTTATTATACCATATTTCTTCAAACTGAAACATAATTATCAAAAGTATACTCACGCAGATAGATATGAAAAGTCTTTATTAAAGTTTGTGCGTATTTCCATTCTATGGAGGCTAGGCACGAACGCAGACCTCACAATTTTAATGAACCACCATTCTACCAGATCAAGCATACTCATTCCTGTGTCTCGATACATCTTCTATTATTATATGTAATCAATTTTTTAAAATAGTCAACCATATAGGAGCCTATTCGTGACCAGACACACACATTCAGCTTTATAGTATATATATATATATATATATAGGGAGGGATGTGAGACAAATAAAAAGAAACAAAACAGGTTATGTGTTCATTTACGTTTCATTTTTTTTGTTAGACTTCTTACAATAAAAACGAAATGTTGATGAACACATAACTTGGTTTGTTACTTTTTATCTCCCTATCTTGTCGGAATACTGTTTCCATTAATTTCATCACATATATATATATATATATATATATATATATATATATATATATATATATATATATGTTACATGATAAGGGCTGTCCCCTTTTCATGTAAGTATAAAAATAGAGAGATTTAGTTAAAATGAAAATGAAATAGCATAGACGAAATTCGAACCTCGTAATTTAGGTTTAGAAATAAATTACGTGTGAGAATTAGAAAATGGAATGTAAAACAAACGATTGTGTAGCTTAGAGATAAAATAGTTTCAAGAAAGAATGTGCATTGTCAATTTTGTTATGAAAATTCAATTGAAAGAATGCAGCTACAAGATATTTTAATAAACATGTTTTTAACATATTGGAAATATAGGTTACTGAGAATATAGGTTAAAATTCCTTTTGTAAAAAAAGGAAAAGTTTTGAACACGCATGTCCAGAACACGTGAAAGAAGACACATGTTTTAACATGTGTATGATGTCATGGAAAAATGGGAAGTTCTAGATATAGTTAGAAAACTTTAGAGTTAAATAAGGAGAAACTGAGAGGGAGTTTGAGAACAACAGACGATAGTCTGCAGTTTGGAATTCGAACGTCTAGAAGCGAGACGGTCACTTGTGAAACTTAGAATGAAGCTTTGAATTCTTTATGATGAAAACCACGGCCGGTCGAGAGAAAAAATAAGCCCATCATGTGTTTTTATAAACATCGTCTTTGTGTTGTGATTCTACCAAAAGATGAAGTGAAAATTGTTATTATATGTCTATATATATCTGTGTTATAAAATGTCTGACATACACATCTCATATCTACAATGTGAACTCTACATCTCATATCTACACTGTCTGAACACTGTCTCCTCATTCTATTACACATCTAAGTATAAACATTTATATATATATATATATATATATATATATATGAATCTTCATAACACGAACAATCTCTTCATAACAGAAACAACGACATTCTTTATAACACGAACATCTCTCTCTCTAAGATACAACAACATCCCTCTTAATAAATATCTCTCTTACAACAAACTCTCAATAAGATTCTAAGTCTTTCAACATCATACTTAATAAGACTCAAAGACTCAGTTATAATAAGACTCTCTTAAAATAACCCTAAATATAACATATATATACAGTGATGATCATATTTATTGGCACGGTAAAATAAAAGTTAAATTTTGTCTAATAAATTCTAAAAAAGGGATTAAATTAAAGAAAATAACAAAGTATATTATGTATTTTTAACTGGCCTTTCCGATGCAGCAATCGGATTTTAGAAAAAAATAAATAACAAAGAAACAACAAACATAATTGCAAAAAACCCTTGTTCAAAATTATTGGCACGATTTATTTAATAATCAATTGTATAGCCTTTGGCCTTGATTACCTTCCTCAGTCGCTTTTCATAGTTTACAACCAAGTTGTTGCACTGTTCAGTAGTAATTTTAGCCCACTCTTCCTGACAATAATCCTCCAATTGAATAAGATTCTTAGGCTTCCTTTGCATTACCCTCAATTTTAATGTTCTCCATAAATTTTCAATTGGATTAAGGTCTGGGCTTTGTGATGGCCACTCCAAAACATTAATATGATTGTCCTCAAGCCATTTCTTAGTCAGTTTAGCCGAATGCTTTGGGTCATTATCTTACATGAACCACCAACGACGACCAAGTGAGAGCTCTTTAGCAGAGTCTTTCAGGTTTTCATCCAATATTTTAACATAATCTTTCTTTTTTATGCTACCTGTGACCTTAACAAGTCGCCCTGGTCCAGAGGCAGCAAAGGATCCCCAAAACATCAAACTGCCTCCACCGTGCTTCACTGTGGGTATGGTGTTCTTAGGCAGGAAAGCTTCGCCAGATTTTCTGTAAATATAAGACACTTTATTATGGCCAAATAACTCTATTTTCGTTTCGTCAGTCCATAGAACACGTTTCCAGAATGCAACATCTTTATCAATATGACGTTTTGCAAAGGCTAGCCTTGCTTTCAGGTGCATAGGCTTCAATAAGGGAGTCTTTCTCGGACGACATGCTTTTAAACCAGCTCTCTTCAAAACTCTACCAACTGTATGTCGAGATACATTCACTCCAGAGGTGCTCTGTTCATCAACAATCTCCCCAACAGAGATCCTTGGGTTTTGTTTTACTTGTCGAACAATTTTCCGTTCATCTCTTGGGGAAAGAATCCTTTTTCTCCCTCTACCCTCTAAACTCATAACGTGGCCTTGCGATTTGAACTTGTTTATTATGGCTCTAACAGTGGATTTGGGAAGGTTTAGCTTCTTTGAAATCTTATCATAGCCCTCCCCATTGGTATGGCATGCTACAACAAGCTTCCTGACGTCTTCGCTGTGTTCCTTAGTTTTAACCATGGCGATTGAAAATTATAATTTAGTCACTTATAATAGTTTAAATAAATCGCTATCTAAAAAGTATCTGAAAAAAATTATTCACTGAATTAGCGTTAAACAAGCATAATATGGCTATAAAAAAGTTCAGAAAGCACGTAAACCGGAAATTGATTGATATTATACTGATACTAAAAGAAAAACAAAGCCGTGCCAATAATTTTGAACAAGGGTTTTTTGCAATTATGTTTGTTGTTCCTTTGTTATTTATTTTTTCTAAAACCCGATTGCTGCATCGGAAAGGCCAGTTAAAAATACATAATATACTTTGTTATTTTCTTTAATTTAATCTCTTTTTTAGAATTTATTAGACAAAATTTAACTTTTATTTTACCGTGCCAATAAATATGATCATCACTGTATATATATATATTAGTGAAAAATTCTATATACAGCAGCCATCTTTTCTTGTTTGTCCACCCACGCATAAGTGGTTGGCTGTCATTGGTTTAAATTTGAATGTGTCAGGTGATTGATTTGGCGCACTTTTGTATCATGCTTTTTTTTTCAGTCTACACAGAACTCGGCATCGGGATAGACTCAAAAACCCAGCAGCTCCCACTGGAGAGAGCTAAGGCAATTCCTTCATGAATACCAAACAGTTGGTGAACAAAGGACCACACCTCTAGAAGCAGAGATTACTTATGCTGCTGAATTTATCCTAATTGAGGATGACATTCAAGAACTGTTCTGCATGTTTATTTTCCAAATATTGGATCTTATCTCAATTCATCTTGAGTCCCAAGGGGCTCACATTATGCCTAATTATAGGCGCCATCACTCCCATCGAGTTTACCATGAACATTCATGGATCCTTACGAGGAACAATGAACTAATATTCTGACAATAAGAATTCGAACTAAAGGCTCCATGTGTATGGGGGCAAATCGGGCCACCGTTTTGCAAATGGACAATACCAGAACCAATAAACTTTCATTGCTGTTACATTTTAATAAATTTTGAGTTTGAAAGATATAGTTTTTGTATTTTAAATTTTGTTTTGGAATAATATTGGCGGTTTTCACCACCTTAATATTTGCAGATAATTATATCTGTTATTTACTAATTGTTCTCGAGGGACGAAATATGGCCCTAAAGGAACTAATGTCTTAATTGGAGGCCAAAAGGCTTCGCATAAATCGTGCTGTGAAGTGGTTAGAAGTTAACGACCCTTCACCAGATATTTTAAGGTCCCGAGAAGTAGTAATTAGAGTTTGGTTAAGGAACCTGGACGATCTGGTATACCTCATTCTAATCAAAACTCCAGAGGAGAGGAGGTTACAACTTTGTGAGGTTGCGGAAGGGTTTTCTTCGGAAATCGAAGAAAAATTGCTTTCGTTAAAATTAAAATTAGATGCCCCTCAAGTTATTCAACCTTCGACGGTTATGCCAGTGAAAATGCAATTGGACTGTCCGAGGTTTTCCGGAACATCCATAGATGATAAGTTTTCGTTCAGAACATTTCTGATCAAATTCGAATTTTGTACTGGTAATTTAAATAAGGCTGACAGACTGTTAGTGCTTAAATCAAAACTGGATGGGGATGCATTTTTTATAATCTCCAGTCTATATGTAACATCAGATAATTATGATGTAACCCTGAAATTGTTACGGGAAAAATATTTCAACCCTGATTTAATTAAAAATTGGGTTTTTGAGGAAATTATTCCTTCTCCGTCTCTTATAACGGATTTAAAAATTTTGAAGTCATTTCTCGAAAAGGTTAAGAGAGATTTAACTGAACTTGATCAGTCTTATGGAACTGACTTTTTTGCTGAGGGTGGAACCTCAGGGGCATTGATAGCCCACATATTATTTGCTAAATGTCCTATAAGGAGAGAATTGATGGGTAGAAGTGGTGAAAGATTCCCTTCTCTGAATAATATTATGTCCCACGTGTTTGAAATTACGGAATATTTATTAGCCGCCCCGCTCGATGTTCAGCAGGATATTTGTGCGCCAAAATTGGTGCCTTCTTCACTTAAGATTAAATCCAATATGGCGTCTTCTTCCTCACATGGGGTGAAGACCACTTTATTATGCAAGCTATGCGAAGCTACAGATCATTCGATTAAGAACTGTAGTAAATTTCCTTCCTTCGATGAGAAATGCCGAAAGGCTAAACAGTTAAAATTATGTATTCGGTGTCTGGGTGAACACTCAGATGCAGTTTGTCGTGGAAGTAAGAGATTTCCTTACCCTTGTGCAGTCTGCGGTTTGAAAAGCCATTTTAGTGTTATATGTCCTAAGGGAAATAAGTCCTTTGTGGGTCAAACAACAAATTCTGAATAACAGAACAGTATTTTTCCTGTCCTTAGAATATCGATGAAAGCACATGGACGACCGATCTATTTCTTCTGTTTGATTGATACTGGAAGTCAACAATCGTTTTTCGCCCAGGAAAATCTATTTAAATTGTGTTCTGCTAAAACCATAAACCACAAGAAGGTTGATATGGCTGTGAACATGTTGATTGGCAGTGAATCCTTGAGATTGCAGGAGTGCAGTATATCTATAAAATTAGGTAATCAAAATTCTTTTAAATTTGCAGCGTTATTTTCCAGGGATTTGAATTTAAAATTCGATAATTTCGATAAAGTTGTCAATAACTTATCTCAAGAAGGATTTCAGCTCTGTCCCGGTTATAAGAATTTAAATGGAACTCCCATTAAAGGGATTATTGGTTTGGACCTTCTGAGTAAATTAAATAATCTCAGATTAGTTGAGTGTCTTAATGGCAACGCATGGCGACACAGGGATTTCCTAATTCCGTTTGGCAAGAGCCAATATTTTTTGAATACAGATTTGAATAAGGTAGAGTCGCCTCCCTTTAATAACGTTGTGAAATCCCTTCCTCAATGCAACAGCTATTTAATCAATTCTATTCTAAATCCGATACTCTCTTGTGAGGACGGATTGAAGCCTTTCTTCTCCAAATCCACAGTTTAACGAGGGGTAGAGACGTTGCTCACTCTCGACTCATTAGGAATCGATGAAGAGGTTAAGTTATCAGCCGTGGACAAGGAGAACATAAAAGTGTTTAAAGACTCCATCGTATGGGAGGAGGGGAAATATGTAAATTAACCGTGGCATCATGATAAACTTCCACAGGTAAAAGGTAACTTTGTGACTTCCGTAAAGGTAATGGAGAGAGTGACAGAGTCCTTAGAAAGGAAGGGAATGTATAATGAGTACCTCCAAGTGTTTGAGGATTATGAGGAATGTGGAATAGTGGAGCAGTTTTTTGTCCCGCCTGGGAAGTATGAAGATTATATTTGGGTTCCACATAGACCCATTATTAAGGAGGGACCTGGGGTGACAACAAAAATTCGTCTTGTATTTAACTGCTCCTTGAAACGTCGAGAGGGGACATCAATTAATGACGCTGCCTACATGGGCGTGAACTTAACGGCTAAATTATTGGATTTATTGCTGGGATTCAGGAAAAACAAATATGTCCTTCTAGGTGATATAAGGAAGGCCTTTTTACAAATTCACCTTAAATCAGAAGAGGATAAAAACAGATTTTGCTTTTTTCCTTAAAAAGGCTGACAAATTATGTACATACAGGTACAAAACAATTATATTTGGGTTCAATGCTAGCTCCTTCATTTTGAAATTCCATGTGGAAAAATATGCAAAAGATGCAGCATCACATGCTATTTCCAACAATTTTTACATGGATAATCTTGTCACGACCGGTTGCGACGGAGAGTCCCTACTTACTATTTATAAAAATGTTCGTAGCAGATTGTTAGAGGCAGGATTTAATTTGCGATCCTGCAATTCTAACTGTTCTAAGATACAAGATAAAATGTTGGAGGATGAAACTATTTCTTCTCCCTTCCCAGCCTTTGAGAAGGTATTGGAATACCTATATGATCCTATTCGGGACACGTTTAAACTTTCTCCCACTTTAGTGGACCCTGAGGTCAATACCAAACTGGGTATTCTTTCGCAAATATCAGGAGTACTTATTACTTTATCTATGCTTCTCCCCGTCACGATACAGGGGAAGATCATTATCAGTTCAATCTGGAAAAGCAAGTTGTCGTGGGATGAGCGGATACCCGAAGATCTCAATAAGCTGTGGCAAACCCATGCCAAAAATCTAAATGACTTGGGGAAGTTTGAATTTCCCAGGCATGTATTGTCAGAAAATCAGTCTGTCGAATTTGTTTCTGTGATGCGTCGAAAAACGCGTACAGATTCACCCTGTATGCGAAGCAAGGAGCGGATTGTTCTCTGTTGTTCGCAAAGGCCAGAGTGGTCCCAATTAAAGGGAAATCACTTCCCACTTTGGAACTATTGGCTATGTTTTTAGCCCTTAAGGTAGCCCCTCAGGTTTTGGGTGCTCTGTGGCCCCTTAACATTGATAATTTTTCCTGATGTCTGATTCCCAGGTTGCTCTCTCGTGGGTCCTGAACGGTAAAGGATCCAAGAAAAATATATTCATTGAAAACAGGATCGCAGAGATCAAAAAATTTTCAGAAGATATTAATATCAAATTTGGCGTTCTACCGAAATTGTTTCTTCGTCGGAAAATCCAGCAGATCTTCTAACTAGAGGTATCAACACTTCTAAATTTTCCCAGTTATTCAATTTCTGGATGTATGGCCCGGAATGGCTCAATAGAGATGGCATTAATTGGCCAATCTCACCCTTACCTTATGTAAACGAAACTAATAAAAAAATTGTATCATGTTTGTATTCTCAGGAGACACGTCCTTCTGAAAATACCTTCCTGTTGGATATTACAAGGTATTCCAGCTTATCTAAGGTAATCAATGTCTTAGAAAAAGTGTTGAAATTTTATGATTTGTTACGTCACCGTAGTGCTGACAATTTTAATAGAGCCAAATTATTGCTATTTGCTAACATGAAAATGGAGGCCTTCTCTCATGAATTAGGTTGAAACAACCTTCCGGTAAAGTGCCTCCCCCTAGGGTAACTGCCTTAGGGTTATTCCTTGATAAAGATGGGCTAATTAGAACCAGAGGTAGGTTACAGAATTCTGATATTCCGACCTTCGAGGTCAAGTTTCTCCTTTTGTTGGGAAAAAAAATCATTATTTAACAAAACTGGCGATTAAGGAAGCTCATCTTAACTGTTGCCACATGGGAGTTAATTCAGCCTTCAGTAAATTAAGGCTGTCTGGGGTTTGGATCCCTTAGGGGAGATAAGCCATAAAAGCCTTCATGCGTACTTGCATTGTATGTAAAAAAATAAATGCTCTGCCTTGTAAGGCACCTGCAAGGTCACTATTGCCTGCTCATAGGGTGAACTTTGCTCGCCCATTTAAACAAGTCGGTGTGGATTTCACCGGTCAATTTTCCATAAAGGTTAGAGGGGTAGAAGTTAAAATGTACATATTATAAATCTTTTGTTGCGTCCGGAATACAAGCTGAAGGAACAATTTAAATACATTCACATCGTCCATTGAACAATTCCTCTTTACTCTGCCTAGCAAGGGGGAGCCTGGGAGAGACTAAGTAAAACTGTCAAGCAATGTTTGAGAAAACTATTGGGCAGAAGAAAGTTGGATTATTTTGAATTTCTGATGTGCAAAAGGTAATAAATGACAGACCCCTCACTTATATTGCTTCTGCCGACAGAGATTTTAGTATTTTAACTCCGAATCATTTTCTTCAAGCAGGCTATCAACCTCGTTTGCTTATTAATAATTATGATTCTGAATTATGTCCTGACCCCCTCCTCCCCAAATAGGACTGCCTTGTTACATTCCCTTGAAATGAGGAATAAATTTGTTGAAAAATTCAATTGTATCTGGCATACTGATTACTTCTTGTCATTAAGAGAAGTCGATGCCAAAATTGGGAGCAATTGTGCCCCAAGTTATCTGTTGGAGAGATAGTACTTATTAAGTCTCCCAACAAAACCAGGCAATTTTGGATTCTTGGTAAAATAATTAAATTAATTACTGGAAGCGACAATAATGTTCATTCTACGGTTGTTCTTAAGGATGGGTGCGAACAGGTCCATTCCTTAAAAAATCTTGTGCCCTTGGAAATTAAGGGTAATGATGATATTGTATCAACTGAGTTTATAGACGAAGGAGGTCCCTTTTTCTGTCCAACCTATTCCGTTCCTAATCATGGAACATCACCAATGGTGTGCTGCGATTACGGTGACAGCTGGTACCATTTCAGCTGTGTGGGAGATAATCAGTAAGATACCTTAGGGGAGTGGCTTTGTTCTAATTGTAAGGATGAAGCTCCTCAGGTCATTCTATATAGTGGAAATTAGCTAATGTCTGGATGCATGAGAATTTTGAAGTTTAAACTGAAACTGACAACAGACAGTGGCACACATATAGTAATATTAAGAAGTTTAACTGAATTAAAGTTATAATTATTGAATCTTAATTTGAATTATCAACAAACAAACATATTAAGGTTAATAAATTTAACTGAATTAAAACATGTTGAAATTATAAATTTGTCTGAGTTAAGACTTATGTTTATTGGATTAACTTGCTATTTGTTGTTTATCCGACCGTTTTATTAATTAACATGTATTGGGAAAAAGTAATGCTTATCATTACTTTTTCCTCTCCTCCTTGGCAGTGTGTGAGAAATTCCATATACGGCAGCCATCTTTTCTTGTTTGTTCAACCACGCATTAGTGGTTGGCTGTCATTGGTTTAAATTTGAATGTGTCAGGTGATTGACTTGGCGCGCTTTTGTATCATGCTTTCTTTTTCAGTCTACACAGAACTCGGCATCGGGATAGACTCAAAAACCCAGCGGCTCCCACTGGAGAGAGCTAAGACAATTCCTTCATGAACACCAAACAGTTGGTGAACAAAAGACCACATCTCTACAAGCAGAGACTACTTATGCTGCTGAATTTATCCTAATTGAGGATGACATTCAAGAACTGTTCTGCATGTTTATTTTCCAAATATTGGATCTTATCTCAATTCATCTTGAGTCCCAAGGGGCTCACATTATGCCTAATTATAGGCGCCATCACTCCCATCGCGTTTACCATGAACATTCATGGATCCTTACGAGGAACAACGAACTAACATTCCGACAATAAGAATTTGAACTAAAGGCCCCATGCGTATGGGGGCAAATCGGGCCACCGTTTTGCAAATGGATAATACCAGAACCAATAAACTTTCATTGCTGTTACATTTGAATAAATTTTGAGTTTGAAAAGTATAGCTTTTGTATTTGTGGATTCTTTTGCCTCTCCAGGGAGGAAATTGAGATGTGAGGAATAAATTTCTCACATTCTCTCTCTATATGATGAAATGAATGGAAATAGTAGTGTGTGTGTGTGTGTGTGTGTGCGCGCGCGCGTTATTTATTTGTTTTGCGATACTTTTTGAATGAATTCAATTATTTATACGAAAGTGCATCTATCTTTACCTAAATGCGAGTTGGGAATAATTTTCACTTTTACTAATTTGATACCTACAAATGGGGAGCGGCATATATATCATTGTAAAATATAATTATCCACTGACACGTGTTTGTTTCGTCGTCTACGACTCATCAGAATGTCTGAATCTAGATTCAGCCACTCTGGGGAGTCGTAGATAACGAAACAAGTGTCACTATATATATATATATATATATATATATATATATATATATATAGCGCTTACGTCAGATCTTAATTCGCTTAAATTAAAAAAAAAAAAAAAAAATGGAAAAAATAAAATATTTTTTTAATTTATAGTGTACATTAGTTTCGCATATAAATTTTATTACGTAAAAATGATCCCTCATTTCTGGCCCGTTCTAGCGTTTTTATTTTGAGAGCGTTTAAATATAAAAACAATTGGTTTAAAACTACGGAAGTAGCGATTCTCGGCTGTTTTTGCAGAGTTATGATTTTATTTTTATCATGGGGGAGAAATCCTGTGCGTGTATCGAGAGGGGTACTTGTCTGTCTTTTTTAGGCGATTACCTGTAGTTTTATCACATTGCCGGGGCTTACGGTTACTGGTAAAAGAAATTGGTTAATTGCTCTAAAAAGCTATAACGACCCGGAAATTGTGTGTGTATCGAGGGGTCATTTTACGTTAACTTTATAAACGAAACAGATTCCTAACTTTAAATTTTTAAATAATTCATATTTTTTTTATTTTCTTCAGTCAGGATCACACATGTAATCACCTTAAACAAAACAAAACAAAACAAACAAAAAATAGAATCTCATTTTTTTCTTTTAGGTATGTATGAGGAGGGGGGGGCTTATAAATTTACCAAATTCAGAATTAATTAGGTGCTTATTAAAAATCGAACCTATGTTCAAGACAAAGGTGCTAATGCAGAGAGTGAGTGATCCCGCACTATTTTTTAAATAGTATTTCCAAGTTTAATTAAAGTTTTATGATATATTTTTTTTTATTCAATTGTAAGTTTCAAGTATAGAATAGGTACAAAACACCCTCCCCATGTTAAGAATGGCTTTTTAAATAATAACGTTATTATTTACGTCCGGATCAGTGATCACTGAACTAGTACCAAAACAAACGCAGAAAATGTCTATGTAAACTATGTACCCATCAGTCACGGAACAAAGATTTCATATTCCAAAAATCACGTAAATTGATCAAGTAGTTTTGTTTTTGTTTTAGGTCAATTTTTACGACGTGCCTGCCAGTGCCCCTGCCCCGCCCCACCACTGCCTCAGCGTATTATAAGCACCCCAACCTCCCCATGTTAAGAACAGCTTTCGAGGTTGGGGGTGTTTATTTCGAAAGCCGTTCTTAACATGGAGAGGTTGGGGTGCTTATAATATGCTGGGGCACATCGTAAAAATGTAAAATTTGCGTTTTTATCCGCCATGTTTTATAAGGGTGGGAAAATTCAATTCGAACTATCGAACTAAAAAAAAAAATCAGCCCAATAATGGATACAGTTTCCTATTAAAATTGTTAAAAATCGTAAAAAGTGATTTTAAAAAATACTTGATCGGTTTACGTGATTTTTGGAATATGGCATCGTCGTTCTGTGACGGACAAGTACATCATAATATATTTATGTAGTTTTTTTTAGTTTTTTTTTTTAGGTTTAATTCTAAATAAGCACTCATATTTGTTTTCATAAACGAATGTGATTCACTTGGGAGGGAAAGAAAGAAAAAGAAACTAACGCTCATCTCTTTCCTCGATAAAACGAATAAAAATTGTTTTATCAAAACCTGTTTGTTTTTCATTAAAAAAAAAAAAAAGCGCTGTAAAGATATTTAAAATGTGCATGCACAACAGTCGACAACATTAAAAAAAAAAAAAAAAAAAAAAAAAAAAAGCAAAATACCCTTACCCTCAATACGGTGATCCGATTACCCATGATGACAAGAAATAAATAAAATCGTTTCCAGAAAGGAAAACTCTTGCGTTCCTCCTTTTTAAAAATAAGGGAAACCCAGTCCAATATCAAGGATAATTTCCCTATCGATCGATACTGGTCGATGGCGATACTATTCGGGGGTTCCTACAGGAGATAATGAATCCTTTAAAACAAAACAAAAAAAAAATAAAACTTAAACAACCACTGACTCTACTTTGAGGGGAAGAGAGAGAAAGAGAAAGGGGAGAAAAATAAATAAATGAAATAAAACAAAACCCGCGTGTAGGTCAAATGTATTTAATCTGACCAGAGCGAATTTTTTTTTTTTTTTTTACGGACTTGTCCGTGGAATTTAAGGCGGAGAGGAAGGGGGGAGTGCTCGTTCTTTCTTTCTTCCTTCTTTCTTTTCTTCTTTCTGTCGTTCGCTTAAATAGATTGAAAATGACAAAACATGGCAAAAATAAAAGCTTGTGTTTGCAGTCTGAGTAATGTAACAACTATCAACCGTACAAATTTTAGCTTGCAATGCGCGTGATACGTTTTTCTTTTTTCTTTTCTTTTTTTTTTAATTTATTTTATTTCTCTAACGATTTAACGATACTTCTAAGAGAGGGTGGGGGGCGGGGGGGGACATATCGAACCGATTATTTCCGATTTCGATCACGGAACTGACCGAAAATGGGTGAGCCGTCACCGTATAGTCAATTAGTACCTCCATTAAATGAAACAACTTTTTAGAAAATGTTTACCCAAACTTAACGTTAAGATCAATGACGCCCCTCCTCCCACCTGTGTTAAGAATGGGTTTAATAATTTTGTTCAAATCAACTTTATTTCTTTCCTTGATTTTTTTAAAGAAAAATTTTCAACTTTATTTTGTTTTTAATGATTTTTTTTTTTGTTTGTTCGGAGGGGAAGCTGATTTTTTTTTTAGTCCAACTTGACCTAAATGAAATGCTTTATAGTCGTCTGCCTTTTGACTTTTTTTTTTTTTTTTTTTCTCGCGTCTTTCAAATCATAAACTGTTTTGGTCATTTCCGGTTTGTTACGTAAATCACAATCGGGTTCTGTTCGATAGAAGCATCGATTTTTCTTTCCTTCAACCATATCTCTATTTATGTGAAGTTAGGTATATGCACATGTTTATATATTTGTATGTGCAGGAATAATCATTCCTAAACTAACCGATATCATTATGAATTTGGGAACACAGCTGCCTGGTATAAAGGGTCCAAATTTGGGCTATATCTGCATCCCCCCCCCCCTCTTACAAAGGTGAAACTCTTTGGACTAAGATCAATTAATAAATATTCCTTCAAATTCTTTGGGTATTTTAAAGGAATTTTAGTAAGGGGCATTAGGAAATATTTGAATTTTCAAACGCCAGATTGTGCATCCATTTGAAAATTAAAATATTTCAGATTTGCATCAAATTTAATGTATTAGCATTAGACACAGGATTTCCTGAAACTCGATTTCTTCTTAAGAAACGTTTAAAACTTCAACTTTAATGTTTAGTATCAAGTATTAAAGTTTTTTGTAAAGGGGGGGGGGTGAAAACTGTTCTATTAAATGAATTCATTTTGCTCCTCCCAGAATGGGGCATACTTCTTGTTTAGTATATAATAATGTATATATTTAACACTGGGCAACAATTTTTTTACGTTTTGAATGGTGTCGAGATTTTAACAACTAATTTAGGGTATTTTTTACACCGCTGAATCGGGAAATATCATCCTTTCTCTCTTAAAATTAAAATATTTCAGATCTGCATTAAATTTAATATAAGACATCAATTAAATAAGATTTCCTGAAATTCAATTTCTTCTTAAAAAACACTTTTAAATTTTTGACATTAGAAAATGTCAAAAAATTAAAAGTGTTTTTAAGAAGAATCAAAATCAATTAATGGATTTTAATGAAATTTGATTCAAGAATTCTCAACATAAGATTTAGTATCATTATATCTTGAGTTTCATCTTTGTAAGGAGGATGCAAATTGTTCTGTTGAAGGAATTCATTTTACCCGTCCCGGATTGGGTATTTTTTCTAGTTTAGTATATAATAATAGATATATAATTTATTTAAACTGTTATAATATATATATATATATATATATATATATATATATATATATATATATATATATATATATATATAATGAAATAAGAATTACAATTAAGTTTACCAAGATACTCCAGTATGGAAAATCTAAAGTATATTATAAATATTAAAGAGCTAATATTTATAAAGTAATCTCAACCAGATGTAAAAGCTCGCTAAAACTAAATAGGAAATAGAGCTTCAAGTAGTTAATAAAACATGTTAAAAAAAACACCCTGAAAAAGAGTTAAAAACATATTTAATTTAAAAAAGGAAGCAGAAAATAAGTGGATAGTCTTTAATCTGTGGAGTTTTTCTGATGAGAAGGAAAGTATTTCTTCAAAACTCCACGGATTAAGGACTGTCCACTTATTTTGTGCCTTCTTTATAAAATTAAATATGTTTTTAACTCTTTTTCAAAGTGTTTTTTAACATGTTTATTAACTACTTGTTCTTATATATATAGTCTTGGAAGTTTTTAACCTTTAAAACTATACAAAAATATTTTTTATCATTCAGTAGAAAACCATTTAGTCAGTAAATCATTCAATCACCTGCAATCACTGCATCAACTTGCCCTCTCGAATTCACTATAGTACCAGTAATAATTTGTTTTTTAAGGGATCGTCAGTTGTTTTCCATGAAATACTGATATATATATATATATATATATATATATATATATATATATATATATATATAGCTTAAAAAGTTAGAAAAATGCAGCAAATTCAATTCTATAAGAAGAGACTTATCGGGATAATATAAAAAGCCCAACAAATTTCATTAGAGCTTATATAAGAAACAAAAAGAGTGGAAAATGAAGTCACAAAACCTATATACTGGTGAATATAGAATGGTTCATTTATTTAAGAAAGGTATACAAACATTGATATAAAGAGTCCCCTCTATCTCCTAACTAAATGTTTGTATACATTTATTAAATAAATGAACCATTCTATATTCACCAATATATAGTTTTTGTGACTTCATTTTCTGCTCTTCCTATATATATATATTGTTTCCTATAAAGATATATATACAGTCCTGGTCAAAATCATAAGACCACTTAAGAAAGTAAGCGTTTACGCATATTATCGAATTTTTAATCAAACAAATGGTTGAAACCATTGCCAAAAGGGAAAATATGATGGAAAAAAATGTCTTGTGGGTGCCTTTGGTTGGGCAAAGACTAGGGGAACCAACCCTAAAATCAAACACCACTGCTTTGTGGGCCTTATCACAGCAAAAGGATAAGAGATGGGATGCAGTTTTCCTTAAAAGGCTATGGAACTTCATCCAGAAATAAAAGGCATAGTAGCGGACACGATAGGGCGACTGTCTACCTCACTGAGATTACTTTTGGCCAGAAGTTGCGGCCTCCTCGGCTGCCAGTCATCATGGGTTCGCTCCACTGGAAATCAGCATTGGAGGTTCAGAGGGTGTTTATCTGATGCACAACAGATACTACGTCTAAACTGCGCAAGGAAGTTAGGAGCCAAGGTGAAAAGTCCTGTACCTACGGATAAAGCACTGAGGCCTCGACTAGTCATCGTCGAGGCTGACGGACTACATGATGATGATGATGATAATGATGATGATGATGATGATGATGAGAGAAGTATTTTTAGGATGAGCCAGATTGAGAGAAATATTTTCAGTGAAAAAGGTTTGCAGGGTTTATAATCAATTGTGAGAATACGAGTGAAACAGTAAACAAAATAATGACTTCAGAAGACATTCACAAAAGATAGATTTCATTTATGTTAAAAATTGAAGTTTACAGCATTAGGGAAAACATAGAACGTTCGTGGATATTTTAAGAGTTATTGTAAAAGCAAGGGAGATGCATTTATTGAAGTCTGAACCAATTAATTAAGAGCTGTGAGTTTCAGGACTCAGGAAAATCGTTTTCAAAACTTCTCTGCTCATTTATATAAATTGTAATTCATCGAAAGTTGTTCATAAGAGTCAATGTTCCTTTAATTTCAAATTAGAAAAACTAGTTCAGTGAGAAAAATTGGAAATATTTCAATATATGAGTTGTTTTAGTGGGCAGACGACATTAAGAAATTCAAGCAATCATTGTGTGTGTCTCTGTGTTCATTAATGTTTGTGAGTGTGTGTGTGTGGAAAGAGATATTGCAAATATGAGCACCCAACAGAGGGGCACCCAACAACACTGATCCGTGGACTTGAGTTAACTGGGTTCCACTAGTTTATTGAAGAAAATTTTGACTTTTTAAAGGATTTAGGTGGTTCCCAGAAAGACCATCTATTATATAAATGTCACCTGTCTGTTTAAATGTATGTATGTATGTATGTATGTATGTATGTATGTATGTATGTCTCGCAAAAACTTTTGACAGAGGCAATGGATTTTCACGAGATCAGTATTGTTTTGAAGCTCGACCCTTCGAATGACAAATATCGAAAAATTGGCTAAAAACATTAATTCCTTTATTTCAACTGGGCACTTTTCTACAGAGAGGGGTCGCTTTTTTCGCTGATACTTTCGAAAGTCATCCCTCTTTTCGATTGACTAGCCTTAATTTGAACATTCGTCACTTCCGATTTGGCGATGGGCGCAACAGCAAAAACGTCACTTTTTTTTCATGTTCTTTTCCTCCTTCGTGGTACAAGTTCGGGCCTGCCTACCTGCCTACCTGCCTACTACCACTTTCTTTTTTGCTCAACGCACACACAGACAACGCCGGGCACCCAGGCTAGTTTCAAATAAATTCAGAAAGTTTTCTGATTGGTTCAAAATATTCAGAATAGAGTATGCACAAACACATGTGCAGAAACATGTTTACATATTTTGATTTTGTATATCGATATGTAAACATCAACTACTACAGGTTGAAAGTAATGGGTGAGTGCTAGTGGGTCTGCATGATTGTTTGTGCTCTTTGCCTGCTTATGCATCTGCAGATTCAAAGAGATAAGTGCGTCTGTACTTGTTCATTGGTGTTCATGGTACAAAGTTATCAAGATTAGTGGTATACTAAAGTCAGTTCCGCAAGGTTTGCAAGTGAGTCTGCAGAGCAAAGTACAAGTGAGTCTGTATTAATGTTGGAGCACATAGTTTGAGTTGATGGGTCCTCTGTGACTTGAGTGAATTCACGAACATCCAGCAATTGAGTTTTTCAGTATGCGTGGCACAGCTTAACTCGTCTTGAACTGATGCAGCTTCTTTCAAAGTTGTTGTTAGTGATGTCTAGGAATTTTATGGCACTTGATGAATATCAATGAAGATTTGGCTGTCGTGTCTGTTGCTGGAGAGAGTTGGAAGGTCTAAAGAGTGTTCTTGCTGCTAGCTTATTATTATTATTATTATTATTATTATTATTATTATTATTATTATTATTAGCCCTTATCTTCGAGTGACCTCTGGCCTTGATTTTTTTGTAAAAAAAAAAAAAGCTGAGTTTGATTTTTTTTTACAACCAGTATGAAGTTAACTGTTCGATTTTGGTTTTCGATTGAGTTTGTTGAGCTGTACAAAGTTGTGATTGATCAGGTCTAGACGATATTTTATCTTCATTTCCGTCCATTTACCTGTGTCCCAAAATCATGTTGGGGTCACCACTTGCCACTTGTTGCAGGTGACCAAATTAATTGGATGACATCATAATTTATGCATTAACAAAAGGATGACGTCATGCATTAATACAGAACATAGACGACCTTCAGCTTTTATGATGTCATTCATTTTCATATATATATATATATATATATATATATATATATATATATATACACACAACGAGTTTACATTTTTTTAAATATTTAAGGAACGAGTGAATAAAAATCCATAAAACTTAAAGAAAATACTTACAATACTATTCAGCTACTCCAGTCATAAAATAAAAGTATTTAAAGCAGTATTAGTGAAACTATGGCAGAAGATAGGAATATCTGTTGATTTCAGTGTATCAAGTTATTAACGAAGTTAAGAAAAAACAAAATATACCTATAACTTGTTTATTGAAATAATTTTCACACATTAAATGAACTAGGAAAAATCCTTAGAGCACAATAACTATATAGCAAATTCTACGTTGACATAATTAGTAGGGGATACGCGATCTTTTTTATAAATGACTTGTAAAAGACTTTTGTCCACAGAATTAGTTAAATTTGTGATTTCGTCAACAGTTATTCCTCGCGATACCTCTTGGAGAGCATCCCACAACTCATCTTTGCTCTTAAATTGGCGTCCACTAGCATAGAGGCGTCGCTTCATGATACTCCAAAGGTTCTCAATTGGGTTCAAATCTGGTGAATTCACAGACCATTCCATCTTCCATAGCCCAGAGAACCCCAGTTGTTACAAATACTCTTTGCTTTTGTTTGCTCCATGCGAGGGAGCATTATCCTGCATAAAAATAATGGTTTTTCTGAACGTCAATCTTTGGTTCTTCAGCCATGGTTCAAAGTGCTCCTTCAGAAAAGCTATGTAAGCAATTGACGTCATTTTTACGCCTTCTGGGACTCTTCATGTGCCAACTAAAGTACCTCCAATAATCCCAGACTAAATCATTATCCTACCACCACCTTGTTGGTGCCTTAAACGCTGATGATGATGTCGTCCATCTAGGACCCATTCCTTGCTCCAGCCATCTGGGCTATTAAGAGTGACACGCACTTCATCCGTGAACAAAACTTTGTCCGTTTTCATGTTGTCTTCTGGCCATTTCAATTGGTTTTGTATGTGATGTTGCTTTAATAGAGGTTTTGTGACAGGCTTAACAGACTTTGCCACTTCTTTTAGAGGGCGATATAGAGTACTTTTTGAGACATTCTTCAATCCGGGTTGGTCAAAGACTTCTCGACTTGTCTGCCCAGGGTTCTTAACAACTTCACATTTAATTTGAAGTAGAGAACGGTGTGAAATAACTCTAGATTTACCTTTATCAGCTCTCTTACGCACCTTTATAGGGTCCTTGACAAAGTTCTTCACAGTTTGATGGTATCTTCCTATCGTTTTCGATATTTCGAGGGTAGTTTTACCTTTTGCTAGCTGTTTTGTAATATTACTCTTTTCATAACTACTCAAACCACCTTTACGACTCATTTTATTGACGAAATAAACTGCCTTGTAAATAATTTGACACACCTCAAATACCGTGGATTCAGCAATTACGATGACAAGTTGTTTACATTGCGCGGAATAGTATGAAAATTTCACAGTACGCGCAGCTCAGCATTGCCAACGTTTCCAAAGTTTTTGATACGAAACTACCGGTAAGTTTCTGAAACTGGTAAGATAATGTTATCTCGTTAATAATTTGACATGCAGTATATATATATATATATATATATATATATATATATATATATATATATATATATATATATATATATATGCTTTTATAAATAAAATATATATAATCATATATATATTTATTGTTCAAATGTTATTCCTGTTTTATCGTTCTTCGCCTCTTTTCTTTTCTTCATCTTTCTTAATCTTTTATCTATTTCTGATGATGATGATGATGATGATGATGGTGATGATTGTTGTATCACGTGACTGCATTATACTCACTGATTGGTTTGGGAAGTTCCTGCTTGTTTTATGAAGATTTGTGTTATTTTATCAGTTGAAGATTTGGCGTCCACTAGTGTGCGACATCTGAACTTTGTCTCAGTCAAAAAAGACGTCAAAATTAGAAATAGTCTTAACTGGACGTTAACACTTGGAAATCAAGAAATTTTGGAAATCAGCTAACCAAGTGAAAATGGAAACAGATTTTATAATGGAGATAAAAAAGGAATATCTGCCTTACACACGACTAAAATGCTAGTTTTATTTTGGTGTCCTGAAATCCCCCCCCTATTTTTGCTGATGAAGAGACTGTTTTTAAAGGACAAAACTTTTGTCAAATTATTGTCAATATTCATTGTCAATCAAAATAAAATGAACATCGTTTCTGAAACGATCTTACAATCGAGTTGATTTTGTTTGTTTTTCCTTTTGAAACTGATTTTTAATATACAATTATGAATCGTTTTACTCAATATATATATAACCTCTCTCTCTCTCTCTCTCTCTCTCTCTCTGTCTCTTTGTCTCCCTCTCTGTCTCCCCCCCTCTCACTCTCTCTCTATTTTTTAATGATTTATGACGGCTGTGTAACCTAACACTGAGTCACAACAAATGTTACTTTAATAATAATAATAATATTAATAATAATAATATTAATAATAATAATAATAATAATAATAATAAGAAGAAGAAGAAGAAGAAGAAGAACGCATATGATATAATTCCGCAAGCATGGATAATAGAATGCCTGAGAATGTACAAAATACCAGGTCATATAACCAATCTGATAGAAAATGCAATGAAAACATGGAGAGTTGAACTGACAGCTAACGGACAACACATAACTAGAAATCAAAATACAAAGAGGGATCTTCCAAGGTGATTCCCTATCACCATTACTGTTTATTATAGCCATGATGCCCCTGAACAACATTCTAAGAAAATGTCAACCCAGATACAAGTTCACCAACACAGAAAAAAATAAATAAATCACCCAATGTACATGGATGAAACTGTTTGCAAAAACAACAACAGAACTAGAAACACTAATAAACACAACCAAAACGTTTAGTCAGGATATCCAAATGGAATTCGGTATGGAAAAGTGTGCACTGCTGACTATGAGGAGGGGAAAACTAGAAGCAACAGAAGGTATAGTACTGCCCAATCAAACAGAAAATGAGGGCACTAGGTGAACATGATAGTTGCAAATACTTGGGAGTGCTGGAATCAGACGCCATCAAAGCAATGGAAATGAAAGAGAAAATTGGAAAGGAATACCTCAGAAGAGCAAGAAAACTCCTCAAAACCAAACTAAATAGTCACAACCTAATTAAAGGAATAGACATGTAGGCAGTGTCACTAATAAGATACTCTGGATGATTGCAAAGAAAACTGAGACCTTGGAGAGTCTTATTGCCACCCAAATTTCAGTAATGGTCGCAGTCAACAAGAAATCAATGGTAAGCGGATGTTGCGATAGCACAAATTCTTTTATAAGCTGGACCAAAGAAGAACTAAGGAATCTCGACCAGAAAACCAGGAAATTCATGACGATGCTCAATGCACTACACCTGAAGGATGATATTGACCGACTCTATGTAAAAAGGAAAGATGGAGGAAGAGGGCTAGTCTTTATAGAAGACTGTGTAAGTAACACAAAAAAAAGGATTAGAAAAATATGTAATGCAGAATATCAAAAGAAAAATTACTGCAGCAAAAGACATGGAAGAAACAAACAAGATAGGAAAAGAGTCAAGGAATAAGACAAAAAAATTATGGGAAGAGAAACAACTACATGGACGATTCATAAGGATGACAAAAAAAGAAACTAACGAAAACACTTGGAAATGGCTATAAATAGGAAAACTTAACAGGGAAACTGAATCACTAATAACAGTTGCACAAGATAACGCAATTAGAACCAACCATATCAAAACAAGGATTGACAAGATACAAGAAAACAGCAAATGCAGACCCTACAGACAAAGAGACAAAGCAATAAACCACATAATAAGTAAATGCAGCAAAAAGCATATAAAAATAGACACGATCAAGTGGGGAAGGCAGTACATTGGCAATTATGCAAACAATTGTATCTTGAACACACAGACAAATAGTACAAGCACAAACAGCAGCAGTACTGGAAAATGATAGTCACAAGATCCTATGGGACATGGATATACAAATGGATAAACCCATCCAAGCAAGAAAACCGGATGTCATAATAGTTAACATGAAAGAAAATTTCTGCTGTTCCAACAGACCACAGGGTGAAGATCAAGGAGACTGAAAAGCGGAGCAAATAAAATAAACTAGCCAGAGAGCTCAAAGGGATCTGGAGAATGAAGAAAGTAAGAAAACACCACTAAGGAGCGCTAGGAATTACCGAAAAACTTTGAAAAAAGAATGGGAGAGTTTGGAATCTGAGGGATGGCAAAGAAAATGCAACAAATTTCAATAATGAAAACTGCAGAAATATTAAGGAAAACCTTGTGGAGACTAAAATCACACATAAACTACACACAAACTGAACACAGAACGGCTACAGATATAAACACAAAGGAAGATCACATAGAATCATGAAAACTGAAACCGTATAATTGAAAAATACTGTCTCTTTTTTTTTCTTTTTTCTTTCTGAGTGTCACCATAAACGGGCACCACACCAAATAATGAGGGTCAATAAGGATGAAAAGACCGAGGAGAGGAAGCACTAGCCATGATGAATGCAAAGAGGACTGAGACCTTGGGGAGTCTTATTGCCACCCAAATTCCAGTGAAGACCAATGGTCGTCACCAATGAGAAATCAGTGGTAAGCGGCTGCTGCGATAACACAAATTCTTTTGCAAAGGTTATCGAAAGAGGTGGAGAGTACTGGAAATCTGGGCAGACTTGTTCTCACTCAAACTCCAGGGAACACCACAAGTTGTTCTCAAAGAGCAATCTTTGATGATGGCTTGTGTGATTACTCCTAGTGAGTAAATAATAATAATTGCAAGAGAGCGAACTAGTAAGAAGCAAAGAATTTAAGGCGATAAATGAACAAAAAATGAAAGACAAATGGATTGAGAAGAAACTGCATGGTCAGTTCAGTAGAGATCTACTAGAGGCAGTGCAAAAAGGAAAACCTGGCGATGGTTTTTAAAATGTGATTTGCACATTGAGATATAAGTCCTAATATGTGCCATGCAGAAACAAGCACTCAGGACGTATTATGTGAAGTATCACATTGATAAAACGGTTGAAAGTTCCCTGTGTCGACTGTGTGGACAGAAAGGTGAGAATGTACAGCACCTCGTCAGTAGTTGTAAGAAGTTAGCTCAAAAGGAATACAAGAGACGGCACGACAATATTGTGAGAAAGGTTCATTGGGTTATATGCAAGAAAAGAGGGTTGGAATGCAGTGAAAAATGGTACGAGCATGTTTCAGATATGAAATTATTGTGGGATATGAATATCCAATGTGATTGAAGTAAGATGACCAGATTTAGTTTTATTGAAAAAAAATGAACACAAGGCAATAATCGTTGATATAGCAGTGCCAGTTGATGTGAATGTGGAGGAAAAAGAAAAGAAGAAAATCGAAAAGCACCAAGACTTGAAAAGGAAGATAAAAAGATTGTGGAAGTTGAAGAAGGTAGAAGTTGTACCTATTGTGATGGGAGGGATGGGGAGCATAATAAAAGGATTTGACAAGTGGATTGAGAAAATTGGGATCCATTGCAATGTTGGGATACTTCAAAAGACTGCCTTGTTGGGAACCACTAGAATCTTGTGGAAAGTGCTGGAAAAGAAAAGAATTATTAAGATGGCTTTCTTGTCCAACTAACCATGTTTAATTATCCAACCAAATTGACAGCAGAAACCGGAAGTAAAAAATACAGTCAATCTTGACTATAACTGGAAGTACTAAAAAAAACTGCACATAGAGCAAGGGTAGTGGAGTTGAATGATATATTGTTCAACTTCAACTCCAACTCCTAGTGTTCACAAAATTCCGACTCCTAGAATTTCAAAATATCTAATTCTGACTTTGACTTTCTTAATATCTTCCAAAGCTCAGAGTGTTTGTTGATTCTTTGGATATCACAAATCCGACTCTGATTTCTCTTACAAGTCCAGTTCTGACTCCAACTCCTTCAAACCCCTTTGATTCTCTCTGACTCTGTAATCCTGCAATTATGTCATTTCACATGAAAACCCTTTCAATTTGATAGAAAACGTAAAAGGGATTATAAACTTTTGTGGAATTTGTGTTGAGAATAAGCAAAAATTCTACAAATTCCACTCTAAAAGATTTTACCTCAAACTGCTAGACTTTGAAATTTCCTCCCTGATTTCTGCTTCCCTGAACACGCAGAAATTTAAATGTAAAGTGAACAGATATCGTGCTGCTCAACTCCCTACTTAGAGTGTCTCTGTAAACATGGTCCCTAATTCACAATAGCTCACTTACGTCTTAGTGACAATTTGGAATGAATATGAGTAAAAAGAGAAAAAAATAAATAAATAAATAAAGTAAAGATAAGTAAAAGCTAGTCAGCTGTTTGAGATAATATTTACTTAGATTCAGACTTAAGAACTCATGCATCCTGCAGCACACGAAACAATCAAAGTATACCATTGTTTTCGGATTGAAGCCAGATCCACAGAATTTCTCCAGCTTCTCATTGTGATCAAATCTCTCTCAATTGTTTGCTCTCAGTTCATTTTTGATCTTTTTTTTTTTATCAGAGACCCATTGGAGCATTTGGTTAGCAATTCTCTTTAGAGCCAATTTTAAGGCATGTCCAAGCCAGATTAGACGTCGTTTGCAGATTATTGACAATGCCACCTGTTGATTAGGGCGGTCTCTAAATTCTTAGTTGGTAATTCAATCACTCCATTTGATCACTAGAATCGTTCTAGAGCACTTGGAAATCGAGCGCATCTAATTTCCTTTCTTGACTGATTTTGAGATGCCACATTTCACTTCTTTCAATGGAAGTGAAAATATAATCGTGCCAGACTTTAAAAGACTACTTCCGTCAAAATCACAAAATAATATATGCTAATAATTCTCAACGAACATTCATGCTTTCTCTTCATGAAACCTTGTCTAGTGATACAAATTCTTTGCTCAGTCATTGGATTGCTAGACAACATTCACTCAAACCAAGGTTGTTGAATCCCTAAGAAATGATGGCATTATTTACTTGAGCAACACTTCAAATTAATCACAGAACAGACTTAATCTCTACCGACAAGGTCTTTAGCATCTGTGGATTATCAGCTTCTGTAGACTTAGACCAAGGTGATTACTTTATGCCTTTAAGGACAATAAGTGACCGCAAATAGGATAATCCAATATAATCCACAGGGTAATGGCCAGTACGAAAGATAAGATTTTAAATCAGCAAAAACTTTTACATAAGGAAGATCATTTAGTTGGTATCTGCAAATAAAGTAGACTCGCTAGATTAATGCTGTTATGAAGAGATACTAACAAAATGCATCATGAAAGGTTTCTCTGGTTTCTTAGAAAAGTATGTTGCAATATTTTTGATATAATAAGAGGGTATGATTAAAGAAAATTAGAAGGTCCTATTTAGAGACACTGGCAATAGGAACTGATCAATTAAATAGAGCCAAACTCTGCTAACAACCAATCACACACCAGAATCATTCAATAAAATATACTGGATATTTTATAATTCCCTCACATAATTTTTTGTGTCCACACAAGAAGGAATCTTGTTCTTCATTTGCAAAATTTTTACAGTTCAAGACTTATACAGATTAGCTACCCAACAAAAGCTCTATTTTTCATCTCAGGAGTTATACAGATTAGTTACTCATCAGAAATTATTTTAAAATTAAACATGACTTTCAATTTAAAAAAGCACCTGTCACCTTTCTACCTAAGCATCTAAAGAATGGTGTTGGGGTTAATTTTACCCTGAAAAAAAGTTCAATTCACACACGTGAGAATGTGGTAATAATTCTGAGGATAAGTTCTGAAACAGAAATATGGTGGCAGCTTTTGTGAGACGGCACACGACAAATGTATATAATATTTAGAGCAATTTTATTGGGTGAGTAACAATAAAACAAGAAAAAGTTCGGAAACGAGGGAGATGGTTAAGATTGAAGAGTTTGAGTAACAGGTGCACGTGTGCATCCTCGATTCTGGCTCCTTTCATGTGAACGTAAATATATTCTGCTTCTTGGCCTTAGTCGCAACGTAAACGGATATAGGGGATGAATAATGATTATTTTCTTGCTGCCGTCAAGGATGGTGCAGAGAAGTAGTCACTGTTCAATGTGATAATGGTGAAGAAGAAGAAGAAGATGGCTTTCAGTGACTGCTGTCAAGGATTTTGTCACTAAAATTCAGTTGCCGTCTTGCTTGGGTCGAAAAAGAGGCCGGAACGCAACGTGCGAGAGCTTTTATAGGCTGGCTCATGTGACCCATAAGGGAGTAGGGGGTGGAATTCCTGTTGGCCAATTCACAGCTTTAAAGAGACAAGGTAACAACTAATCAGTGAGGGAAATGGGAAACAAATAAATTCCAATAATGGCAAGCAGGACACGGAAGACCCAGGAGGAAGGAAGTGATATTTGCAAGAATATGAATTGGTCATACTCACTTAACTCATTCATATCTCTTCTACTATATGTTTAAAAAGGAAGAAAGAAACCCATATGACCAAATAGTACTGCAAATAACCTACACATAAGAATCTATGATAAACTAGCCTGGGTGCCTGGCATTGTGTGTTGGGCAAAAAAAAAAAGTGGGAGCAGGCAGGCAGGCAGGGTCGAACCTGTAATGCAAAGGAGGAAAAGAAAGTGAAAGAAAACCTGACGTCTTACCCCTACTCCATGACGCGACCGGAAGTTTGGAACATTGAAATTAGTAAAAGCATTCCAACCGATATGATGACTTGCAAAAATAGTGACGCAAAAAAAAACCCCGGCCAGTTGAGGGTGAAGGAATGAATGTTTTTAGCCAATTTTTCGATATTTGCTATCCAAAGGGTCGAGCTTCAAAACGATACTGATCTCATGAATATCCGTCACCTCTGTTGATTGCAAGACATACAAACAAACATACATACATTTAAACAGGCAGGTGAGATTTAGATAATAGACTAGCGTGGGGTACCCGGCGATGCCCGGGTGTCTTGAGGTAAATCAAAACTCCGGGGGGGGGGGGGGTAAATAATAATAAAAAAATGTTTTGGTAGGTGAGTATGAGAATCGAACCCGTACCCTTGAGTTGGAAATTAATGTGTGAAAAAAGAAACCGTGCGATGTTACCATTGGGCCACCGCGACATATAGTGTAGACGTGTTTGAATTTATTTATCTAACTATAACTATAAAAACAGGCGTGCGTAATAAAAGTTAACTTTGCTGCTTCCATTTGACCTAATTAAGAAGGTCAAATAGAAGTCACGCAGCGTCTGAGTTTGTTTATCGAAATTTGACTGATATACAAGAATCTGATATACGAGATTGATCAAAGCTGATTGCTTCTGGACGTTTTTCCAGGTGCAATGCCGCGAAGACGTCATTTGAGTTTAGTTTCACTTTATTTATACTAAAAAGCCCAATCAACACGCGAGAAGCCAAAATAGCAACAATTTTGTAAAAATCGACGTAAATAAATCCAAACGCTACGCGCTTTCCTAATTCCTAGATATTATTATATAGGACCTATATACACAGTTTTAAGCGATAGTAACGAACCCGGGACCGTGTGCGAGAAAAGCCTTTTGAAGACATACACGAAATGGTCACACACATTTTGCCTTTTATATATATAGATAACCTTTCATGGCATTAAATGATCTTACAGGATCGAAATGCTTTTAAAAAACAACCAAAAAAACTAAACCAAATCTACTTTACTGGCCATCAAAACTGGATAGTAAAGTTAATAAAACATCACCTGTTTCAAAACAAATAAGAAACACTAGTGGATTAAATAAAAATGGATCAAAACAAATAAAAACCAAGGTGCAAACTCATAACCACTTTGTTACAAAAAGATTATGAAATAGTTTCGTAATAAGATTTGACATTGACAGTGGACAAATCAGAACCATCGAGCTTAAAAGAAGGCAAATATGAGAGTCATTCTTCGGACATTTTTTAAGGGGCTCTGAAGATAACGAATTATGGTTCCCTGAAGTATACCTTGAAGAACAGTCAAACTCAAGGCCATCTATCAAGAGGAAACAGAATGGCACACAGAAGAGTGTACACCCTTCCACAGAATTTTCAAAAGACAAATAAGTAATTTAACAAAACAAATAGAACCAAATCAAGCTAAAAAGAAAAAAAAAAAAAAGAAGCAAAGTAAGAATCTCAGAATGTTCCTAACAATCCGCCACAACAGCATCACAGAATCAAAAGAATAATATCAGGTCAGTGCAAAAACTTTTGCCGATTTAAAATTTCATCTTGAAGATGAAAAACCATGTTTTTGAAAATTTTTATTCTGTAACAATAATGATCTTTGCTCTATACAGCTGTCAACAAACTTATAAATGACTCGCATGTAAAATTCTTTTTTGATGTGAAATAAGGATCTAACTCATGTTCAATCTTCTCTTGTGACCTCTTAACTTCTTAAGTCATCTAAATGGTTTGATAATTCTCTTGTGACCTCTTAACTTCTTAAATCATCTAAATGGTTTGATAATTCTCTTGTGACCTCTTAACTTCTTAAATCATCTAAATGGTTTGGTAATTCTCTTGTGACCTCTTAACTTCTTGTCATCTAAATGGTTTGGTAATTCTCTTGTGACCTCTTAACTTCTTGTCATCTAAATGATTTGGTAATTCTCTTGTGACCTCTTAACTTCTTGTCATCTAAATGGTTTGGTAATTCTCTTGTGACCTCTAAACTTTTTGTCATCTAAATGATTTGGTAATTCTCTTGTGACCTCTTAACTTCTTGTCATCTAAATGGTTTGGTAATTCTCTTGTGACCTCTTAACTTCTTGTCATCTAAATGATTTGGTAATTCTCTTGTGACCTCTTAACTTCTTGTCATCTAAATGGTTTGGTAATTCTCTTGTGACCTCTTAACTTCTTGTCATCTAAATGATTTGGTAATTCGCTTGTGACCTCTTAACTTCTTAAGTCATCTAAATGGTTTGGTAATTCTCAAAATAAATGATAATCCAAAGGAGTTAGGTCAGGAGAATATGCAGGATGGGCCAAAATTTCCTTAATAAATTCTCGTAGGAGATCTTTGGTCAGTAGTGCTGTGTGAGGATGAGCATTATCATGATGGAAGATGGCTCCCTTCTTGTTGACTAAAGAAGGTCGTTTTCGGGTCAATATGGGTAAGAATATTGCAGAAAAATATAAGTGATGCTTTAATAATCTTAAAGAAAAGTCATAAATTAATCATGGTGATATGTTTGATTAATAACAATATGTACGAAATCTAATATATAAAAGGCTATATGTTTGTCTGTCTGTCTGTCTGTCTGTCTGTCTGTCTTCATATTTTCAAACTCTATCTCTTCCAAAACTAAACGTCGCAGAGTGGCACTAGGGGCTTCAAATGATTGGATTTTTTTATGAACTGTTCTTTTATTGGTTCTTAAGGGGTCAAAATTGAAAAAATCGTAATACATTCCGTACATTCATCTTAGTTCATTTTAATTTTTAGTTAGTTCATATATGTGTCATGTTAGTATAGTGGTAACGTCACCAGCTTTGAGTGATACAGTTTTGCTTTTTTTTTTTTTTACTTTTGAAATCACGACTCTATAATAATATATACGAAATCTGGATGAATTAAAATATCATATTTAAGCATATTTTACAACCTGGCAAAGCCAGCCCCCCCTCCCTCCCCTGCTAGTCAATTATAATGGTTTTAAAATGACCCGTCTACAAACCGGAAAAAACTTTTGCACTGACCTGATAGTTCATTTTAGAGACAACCTTCCGTTGGAATAAAAACACGAGAGAATTTAGTATTATCCGTTACCTCACTGAATAGATCCGCCCTGGCCAATATAGTTCACTGTACAACTGTCTACAGTAGAGTTTGATAAAGCTTGGAGAGATAAGATGGTTGTATTGTTAGAAGCAACATTAATACATCACTAATGCGTCTGACACATGAATATATTTATCACGGTTAAAAAGGCGTATTATCTTCAGCAAAGTAATACATTGTCTTCTAATCAGAACCGCAAAGACATTTTATGGACACTCAGGTTCTTTGTAGACTGAACAAACGTAAAATGAAACAAAATACTGGTAGAAACTCGCTCAATAAATGTCAGCGTGACATTTATTGGGTTGGTTTCTACCACTTTTTGTTTCATTTTCGATTTTTTAGCAATTATCAAGACTCCCCAGATTATCGTCTAATGGCGGCCATTATTTTCTTGTTTTAACCTAAGACTCGACCCTACTTGTGTTTCCAACTAAATAAACGTTTTAAAATAAGTTGAAATACAAAAATCTTATCCGGGTAGGTAGAAGAGTAACTGATTTTGCCTTTGGTGACATTCATTTGTTATATACATATATATATATTTGTTGTTTGATCACGTTTTCATTTTGTTGTCTATACTGCAGATTTCTTTCTCGGATTCATTAGAATTCATTTTCTTCATCACTTCCAAAAGCAAGTAAGTTTCACAGGAAGATGTTAACTCGAAATATTTTCAGTCAATAAAAATCGCTTTTAATTTCATAAAATAACAAGTCTGTGTTAAAATGGTAAGTGGAGACGAACTCCTTTAAAAATGAGGAAATAAACAGCCAAAAACAGACTTCAATAGAAAGGACACGAACAAAGTTTCTTTCCCATAACGGCCTACCCTTGGAACACTGTTCTGCTGGCATGCTTTCCAGCTAAATACAACATAATGCCCTTCAAATTTAATGTAAACAAGTTCCTGTTTGGTCGCCTTCATAAATAGTCAAATTCCACCCAATTTACATCATTAACAATTACTTCACTACCACCTTACATTCATTAACCATTATCCTTAAGTGGCCTTCGGGCCTTGATAAGTGGTGACCCCAAGTAAAAAAAAGAAAAAAAAGGACACAAGAATGTCACTCACCCCCTTCCTTCATGCTCAAATTTCTTATTTTGTTACTCTTATTCACCCCAAACAAGTATTATTGCCATTAGAGTCTACTATTTGGGACTATGTCTACATGGGTACTATGTAGGGAGTCGAGTAATGAGATGTTTGTTAACGTTACATTTAATTTTCTGCATATTACTATAATCAAGAAAGAGGGGGGGATTCCAAAGTGTTTCAATTTGAAGGAAGAAAATCTCAGAATAGAAAGCTTTCCTGCATCTAGAAACTTCTATAGCGAGGAGGTTTGGATTTTGTCGCCGGTTAGGTTCATGCCAAAGAAAACATAGGATAAAGTGATAAAAAGGAACTTGATATAAAGAAAGAAAAATAAAGACCTGGCCAGAGAGAGAGATTAGTTTGGAAGTCCATTTCTAAAAGCTGTCCAATGCATGTCATCGTGCCAAGTGGTGGAACAGGGCTGTCTTCTTTTCTCACCTTGATAATTTCATGTGGGATGTCATTTTTTGCCTGGAGCTTTGCTGCAGGTTTGGGGGAGAATAGCTTTGCTTAGTTCTGCTACTGGGGATAAACGTCTAGCTCTTTTTTTTAACAGGTAGCTGCATTTGTGAGAATGTTTTCTACCGAGTAAATTCCTTATAGTGTTCAGTCAACCCCTTCATCTGTCTGCTACAATCAAATATTAGGTCACCAGCAGTTGATCTTAGGAATACGACCTTGTTTATGGTTGGACCAAAGGACTTTTTAAGCCATCATATATGCCACAAATGTTGACGCAGTCAACACAGAGCTTGATACTCGCATAGAGGTTTAATCAGTAGTAATTAGCATAACATGGAGTGATCTTTAGAGTGTAGTGACTGTCTTCTCAGAAAGTTTCCTCTTATAGTTAATGAGGGCTTAGGGTTAGGGTTAGCAATGTTGGCTTTGAGTTGATGTGAGTTTTTCCTCTCACTCTCACTGTCTGGTCTCATTCAGCCTGCCGACACAAAAATAACCATGCAGTTAGGTCAACTTTTGTTAAACGCTTAGGATAGTAGAAGAATTTTTCAAATTAGCTACTCATGCTACCTGCCTCATGGTCGGGTCACTGCCAACTAAACTGGTTCCCCTACCAGACTTGTTTGATGAGGAGGGTGACTAGTCTTCCTGAAGGATTAAAAACAAGACCTTCCAAAGGGTGAATGGCCCCTTTTTCAGGATCAAGGGCCAACTAACACCATGTGTGTTTGTGTGTATGTATGTGTGTGTTGGGGTGGAGAGGGCTCCCGTAGGCCGTGGTGAAGGCAACTTTTCTAGGAGAATCAAATCTCTGATTTAAAAAGCCATAAAGCGGGAGATCAGTACCCGCATTTAGCTGGCCTGCAGTTTAACTTGTTGCTGGCTATTTTGCTCTTGTTTGTTGCTGGATCTCAACATTTTGAACCGCGAGAGAGACTTAGCTGTCATACAAAGCTAAGACTCTGTAACATCATCTGTGTATAGATACTCGCTTAGGCATGTGTCTATTAAAATGGTCCTGCGGCGATGGTTTGTTTGTTTGTTTGTTCTGTTTTACGGCATATCAACCACTTTGGGGTCATTTAATGCCGAAAGGTTCGTTATGTTGTGTTAAATATTGGTTTGTTCTTCTTAAGGTTTTTTTTTTGGGGGGGGGGGGGTCTTTCCTTATATTTTTGAGTATATTTTAGTTTCTTTCAGAAAATTGATAATTTTTTGGGGATCAATCTTGTTTAATATTGTTTTCAGATTTTTTTCTTGGTAATACTTTGTTCGGATTTGTTCAAGGTCAATGCAGTTTGTCAGTATATGGTGTATTGTGTAGGGTTCTTGACACGTTATACAGTTTGGTGTCTCCTCCCCTTTTAGTAGATGTGAGTGGGTGATGTGAGTGTGACCTATTCGCAGTCTGGTCATTACTACCTCTTCCTTTCTTGTTAACTTTTTGGTGTTTCTCGTTCCAATATTTGGTGTTATTTGGAATAGTTTGTTTTTGGTGCATGAGCTCCAGTTTTCTTGCCATTTTCTCTTCAAAAATGTGTTTATTTTAGTCTTTAGGTCTGTATAGGGGATTTTTCCACTTATGTGGTTTTGTTGCAGAGTTTCCTTTGCTGCCTTATCTGCTTGTTCATTCATGTATATGCCGATATGGCTTGGTATCCAGCAAAAGATGATGTTTTTTTTCATGGTTATGGCATCTATTTTGTTTAGCAATTTTGTAATAAGTGGGTTTGTCATTTTTTTTTCTTTTAGAGATATGAGTATTGAAAGTGAGTCAGTAAATATGATATATTTTTGATGGTCATCATTGGTTATTATATTCAGTGCCGAATCTATGGCTGTTGCTTCTGCGCTGAAAATAGAAGATTCGTTTGGGAGCCTTTTCTTTAGTTTTATTTTTTTGTGGATGGCTGCGCATCCTACTTTATCTCCATCTTTTGATCCGTCAGTGTAAATTTGTGTATATTCTTTGTATGTATTCTGGATGATAAGTAGTTCTTCATGGAAGGTTGATGGGTGGGTTTTCGTTTTGGGATATTTATTTAATTTTAATATTATGTGTGGTTGTTTGATCATCCAGGGTGGAGTTTTTGATTTGTTATATTTATGTATTTTTGTAATGTCCATTTGGGCTTCTGTGAGAAGGTTTTTTATCCGGAGGCTGTAGGGCTTGATATTTTCTTTCTTGTTGAAGAGATGTGTGTATTGTGGGTGAAGGGTACATTGATATGCAGGATTTGTTGGACTTGATACCAGCTTTAGGTAATATTGTAGCGCTAACTTCTGTCGTCTTAGAATCAGTGGAGGCTCGTGGGCCTCTATATAGAGGCTTTCTACTGGAGAGGTTCTAAATGCTCCCAAGGCTAATCTTAATCCTTGATGATGGATTGTATTTAGTTCTTTTATGTAGGACTTCCTTGCTGCTCCATAGATGAAGCATCCATAGTCCATTTTAGATCTGATTAGAGTTTGGTATAATTTCAATAATGTGACTTTGTCTGCACCCCAATCGGTGTGTGCTAGGACTTTGATCAATTGCATTGTCTTTTGGCATTTTGCTTTTAAATATTTTATATGCGGTATAAAGTTCAATTTTTTATCGAATATAATACCTAAATATTTATGTTGGTCGGTGAGTGGGATGTTCTTGTTATCCAGTTTCAGGTTGGGGTCGTGGTGGAATTTTCGTAATTTGCAAAAGTGGATGCATTTAGTTTTTTCCTCTGAGAATGTAAATCCATTTTCTATGGCCCATTTGTTTATTTTATTCAGACAGAGTTGTAGTTTGCGTTCGGCTGTTTGTATATATTTAGATTGGTAGTATATAAGTAGGTCGTCCACGTATAGGGCGTTTTCAATTCCTGGGTCTATGTTTTTTATGATATTGTTTATTTTAATGTTGAAGAGGGTGACAGACAGGATACTGCCTTGGGGGACCCCCATTTCTTGATCTTTTTGGACTGAATAAGTGTTGTCCATCCGTACTTGGAAGTTTCTATTTGTTAAGAAATTTCTGATAATTTCTGGCATTCTACCCCTAAGTCCTAGTTCATACAGGTCTTTTTGGATTCCGTATTTCCAAGCGGTGTCATACGCCTTTTGCATGTCAAAAAAAATTGCTATTAGATGTTCTTTTTTTGCAAATGCTTCTCTTATGCGTGTTTCCAGTTTTATTAAGTGATCGGTGGGGCTTCTATTTTTCCTGAAACCCGACTGGCTTTCTGTAATTAGATTTTTGCTTTCCAAGTACCAATTTAACCTTTCGTTAATCATTCTCTCAAAAGTTTTGCACAAACAACTAGTTAGTGCAATGGGTCGGTAGTTTGTTGGGTTTGTATGGTCTTTTTTTGGTTTGGGTATTGGGATTACTGTTGCCTGCTTCCAGTTTTTTGGAATGTTGTTAGTTATCCATATCTCATTGTAAATTTGTAATAAGTAGTCCAGTGATGGTTTTGGTAGTTTTTTGAGGAATTGATAATGGATCTCGTCGGGGCCGACTGCTGTATCGGGAGATTTGTTTATTGCCTCCTCTAGTTCTGCACTGTTGAATAATTGATTGTAGTTTTCTTCATTTTTTGATTTGAAGTTTATTTTTATTTTTTCTTCATTTTTCTTTATAGCTTGGAATTTTTTATTTTGGTTTTTTGATGATGAGTTCATTGAGAATTGTTCTGCTAATTTATTTGCGATATTTTGTTTGTCGGTAATCTTTGTGTTGTCGCATATAAGGTGTTTAATAGGGTTCTTTGTATTTTTTCCTGCTATTTTTCTGACCATCTCCCATACTTTTTTGGGTTTTGTGTTTTGATTAATTTTTGTTACATAGTCTTTCCACGAGTTCCGTTTTGATTCTTTGATAGTTTTCCGTGCTTTGGCTTTGCTGTTTTTATAGGTGTCCAAATTTTCTTTCGTTGGACTGTTTTTGAATTTCCTTAGGTTTGCACGTCTGGCTCTTATAGCTTCTTTGCATTCTTTATTGTACCAGGGTTTGTTATATTTTGTAGTAGTGGAACTTTTTGGTATGTTCTCCTCGGCTATTGTGAGTAGGGTGTTGCTGAAATATGTGATGTGTTCTAAGTCAGGATTCGCTTCAGGTATTAATCTGTATTGACATGTATTTTGGAAATTTTCCCAATTTGCCTTTTGTAAATTCCAGCGGGGTGTTTTGTCTTCTGGCTTGGGATTCTCGTTTTCTATTATGATTGGGAAGTGGTCACTTCCGCATGTATCCTTATGTGTTCTCCAGCTATAATCCATGTATATAGTTGGGTCACATAGTGTTATATCGATTGCTGATAGGGTTCCCGTTGGTGGGTGCATATATGTATTCTCTTTGTTGTTGAGTAGGCATAGATCATTTTGGTTAATTATTTTTTCTATGGTTTGGCCTCTTTTGTTGTTTTTTTTACTGCCCCACCATATATTGTGACTATTGAAGTCTCCCAACAGTAGAAAAGGTTTAGGTAGTTGTTTGATTATATTGTTTAATTCTGTTTCGTTTATTGTTTCATTTGGTGGTATATAGAGTGAGCATAGGGTTACTGTTTTGTGTAGTGTTGCAGTTATTGCAACAGCTTGCATATTTGTTTTTAAGTTCACTTTGCTGTGTGGAATGTTTTCGTTTATCAGTATTGATGATCCACCGGTGGCTTTGCATGATAATTTGTTTATGTGGTTGTATATTGAGTAGTGTTTTATGTTAATTTTGTCATTTTCTTTTAAGTGTGTTTCCTGTAGGCAAATTATTGCAGGACATAAGGATTTGATAAGTATTTGCATTTCTTCGATATTAATTTTTAATCCTCTTATGTTCCACTGTAGGATTTTGTTAGTCATGGTTTATATTTTCTTTTGGTTTTGGACTGTTGGTGTTTATGTCTACGTCCATAGTTTCGATGTTAGTTTGGGTGTTTCTTTTGGAAGTGGATGGTCTGTTTCTTGTTTCTGGTGAGAGGCTTTTTTTGGGTTTTGGTCTGGGACTTTTAGATTTACTTTGTCTTGACTGTCTTTTTTGGCTACCAGTTTCAACTAGTTCAAATTTTTCATTTTCAATTAATACTAATTCTGTTTTTTGTTTGTCATTTTGTTTTTGGGGGGTAGTTTTTTTGTTGTTCTGTTCTATTTCCATTTTTTCTGTTGTTGTGTGTTTATTTTTAACATCTGTTTTTGTCCTTGTTAGTGACTTGGATCTTTCACGTTTTGATAATTGAGGAGGTTTCATTTCTTTAGAGATTGATTCCTCAATATTGATGGAAGTTTTTCTGATTTCCTTTGTTTCGTTTTCTTTTATACTGGGTTGTTCGTTTCTGACTTTTATTTGGCTGTTAGAATTTATTTTCAGTTCTGATAAAAAAGATTTTAATTCTTCAAGTATGTTCTTTAGTTCTTTTGCTAGGTTTGCAATTTCTGGAGCAAGGTTTAGTTCATTGTAGTTGTACATTTTGTTTGCTTGTTGGGTTATTGTGGCATATGAGTTTTTGGTGCGATTTGTGACTTCTTTGCGGGCTTCTTGGAAGGTTATATTTTTTTGATATTTGATTGTTATTATTTCCTTCTCTTGCTTATATATTTTGCACTGTTTTGAGTGAGAGTGGTGCTCTTCTTGACAGTTTGTGCATTTGGTTTTATTTGGACAGTCTTCTTCATCGTGGTCTGGGTTTTTTTCACTGCAGTTTCCACATGTGAAGAATCTTAGACATTGGTCTTTATTATGTCCAAACTTTTGGCAGTTGTAGCATTGTAAAGGTTTTGGAATGTATTGTTCTATTTTCGTTCTTTCATAACCTATATTGATGGTCTCTGGTATTTGAGGATAATTGAATGTTAATATATAAGTGTTTGTATATATTACCTCTCCTTTTTTTTTAAATGTGATTCTTTTTACATCTGTGACCCCTTGGTTTTTTAGTTCTGTTTTGATTTCTTCTGTTGTGCAGACGGAGATTTCCTGGTTTTTTATGACTCCTTTGGAGTAGTTTAGTGTTTGGTGTGGATAAGCTTTGATGTTTGTTTCATGCAATTTTTGTAGTTGAAGTAGAGTTTTGGCCTGTTTTTTATTTTGTACTTCTACCAATATGGTACCATTCCTTAATTTTTTGACATTTTTAGGTGTTATTTTGCTTGATATTACCTTTTGGATAATGAAGGGTGACATTTTAGTTAACGGTATATTAGACGTTGCTTCTAGCACGATGAATCTTGGAAAGTTTGTATCTTCATTGTCGCTGTCAGAGTCAATTTCTGTGTGTGGTCTCTTGGATTTTTTGGCATTCATAATAATTTTTGAAAAATTCATCAGCCATGCTCCCCACCCTCCTCGGAGCCCCTTATGGGGAAGAACTATGAGGGGGTAAATCCCATTCGCCTCGGTTCTCCAGGGCTACATAGCTGGTATACTCAAACATGGGGAGGTTTCCAAGCATTCACAATATATGGTTATGCCCACCCAAGTATGGGATTTCCCTGTATTTTTATTATTCCTGATGGTTACCTTTTTCCCAGCTTGATTGACCCTTCAGCCATCGCTTATTAACTCAGTTTATTGTTTATGTTGAGTGTTAGTGTGTTTTTGTTTGGATTGTCTGAATTAGTGCTTGTCATGACCAACCGATTGATTGGATCGGGCCTATCCAACCTCCCGTCTAGCCTAGTAAGGGCCAAAGTGGTGTGTTGTAGTATCATGTTATTATTTCCTAGGCATGTTCCACTCAACCACCAGGATCCCGTTCTTAATGCATTACGGGTTGCCACCAACGGTCAACTGGTGGTCCCATTGAAGGATTTTTACCCTCTGCAGGGGGGCAGTTGGTATGTTCTATCGCCCTACCAACTAGGCAAAAAAAAAAAAAAAAAAAAAAAAAAAAAAAAAAAAAAAGAGGGGTGAGGAGGTGAAGGAAAAAGAAAACGAGGGAGGGGAAGGGGAGGAGAATGTTGTTTTTGTTTTTGTTTTCGCAGAACATGACTAAGTTTTGCAAAAGGGAATAAAAAAACAAAGACATCTATGTAGGTGCGTTTCATCTCAGGAAGTCAGTAGACAGCCTGATCTGGTAGCACCAGCCTGCGGCGATGGAAGTCATTTTTGGGCTCATGGACTTTAAGTGCCTGAGGGAGTGGCACTCGTCTGACAAGACGTTGCAATCATATATATATATATATATATATATATATATATATATATTTATTTAAATCTTAAATGAATAATCTTAAATGATTAAGCTCCAAGTGAAATAGTAATAGAGAGGGTTAATTACGAGCGATGTAAATGTAAGGGTACTCCTAGGTCTGTTAGAAACTCGCTCAGTATATGTTACCATGACATAGGCTGGCACATTCGGTCGGTTTTAACAGTATTTTGTATAATTCTTTATTTTTAACTCCTTTTCCCAAACTTATCATGATCATCAGAGAGTCGGGCGCCATTTTTAATTTTCCAATAGATTGGTAAACACTGTATGTTTTGCGAGCTGAATAAACATGTCACATTAAATAAAAACACTAAAAAAATATCCAGTAGGTTTGTTCATCGGAGTTCTGTTGTCAAAAGAACCTTGTGTGTGTGTGTATATATATATATATATATATATATATATATATATATATATATATATATATATATAAATCCTAAATGAATAATCTTAAATGATTAAACTCCAAGTGAAATAGTAATAGAGATGGTGAATTATAAGCGATGTATTATGCGTCAAAAACATAAGGGTACTCCTAGGTCTTTAGTATTAGTAATTATAGTTTAGACTGCTTAGGGTAGACTTGTTTTAGGATGATTCGTAGTACTAACAATATGGATAAAAGAAGTATTTTAAGGTGATTTTTGGAGGAGTATTTTTTACAGATTTTCATCCAATTTTTAGTGCTGCTGTTATGGCGCTTGTTAGACTCCATCCAGTTTCTGTTAGGGTTTTGATTAAGGGGTTATGGATGGGTTTGTCAGAGGCTTAATCATGTTAGGTGTGGATATATATAGGCGTTTGAATAATCTTTAATAGTGTTTACTAAAAGTAGGATTATATAGCCATGATATGACATGTGACATGTAAGGACGTGCTTTGTTTGATATGAACGTGGCATTTATTAACAAGAGAGGTTGTCGATTAAGCTGCTTGGGCTGTTTATAAAGCATATAATAATGCATTGCCGATAAAAGAAACATGGTGAGGTTGAGTTTGTTGCTTATAATGTGATGTGTGTAAGGTATTATTTTTTTATTGCCTAAAGCTGGTTACTCTATGTTATTTCAAAATGGCCGTATTTAAATTTTTTCTTATGTTTGCAATTTGATATCAATTCATTTCTGGTGTTTATTGTTGGTTTAGAGAAAGTGACTATTTTAACCGCCTCATAAGTTACAATGATTTAGATCCTGGTGCATGTGATTTTGCTTTTTTTTTTATGATATTCCATTTGATTGACTAAAGAATCTTTTTAAGTGTTAAGTTTTTAATTAGGGTAGTTAAAGAAGTGCCTTTTTTTTATCCTGTGTATTTTCGCTTTTGAAGGAATGTAAATGGTTTGAGATTCTTAGTTTTAATAATGTATGATTTGGTGAATTTGGAATATTAAGGTCGGGGTCATTGGTTATTATGTTTTGAAGGTATGTTTCATGCATGGGGAATTGTGTTACCTTGCAAGAGTATATAACGTCTTTTTGTATGCAGTCGTTATTTAGCAGGGAGGGCACTTTATTTTGGCAGTTACATTTATTTCTTGGGGTCGTAATTGGGGAGGGTCTGAGCTTTAATTATTTTACTATAATTGGAGGATATGATTGTTTGCACTAAGTTGGGTATCATTGAGGAGAATATTTTTATGGAGTTTTTGTTTAATAATGTAATGTACTTATGCAGGTATGCAAAAGAGTTTTCCACTATTTAAAAAAAAAATTCCTTGGGTATGTTGGTTTTTATATTCGAGCTGTAAAATGGATTGATCATATGGATTTCATTTGTCTTATTGGTCTATTTTTCTAATTAAGCTTGTTGTTGGGATTTCTATTAGTGTAAGCGACTTTTTCAAGGGGTTGATTTTTGGCTGAAATTCTATTGTATTCTATTATTGTTACCTGTCTTCAAGGTCACATTATGGTTAATTACTGATTTTAACTTGTTGCCCATATGGTCTTTTTTATTGTATTCTATATTATCCATATATACTGAGCGAATTTCTAACAGTATTTTGTCTAGATTTTTTATTTTTAACTCCTTTCCCCAAACTTATCTTATTATATTATACTGAGTTTCTTAAGGCATTGTTGTAAAAGTTTGAAGTTCGCTCAAAGGTTTTGTTGTCCGCTGAAAGATCTGATATCCTTTTTGAGATGGAGGGTACTATTGAGTTAATTATAGATTTTGGATGGTTCGATTGCTTATGCACATATAACCGTTCAAATTAGGTTTATGGTAGGGTGAGTATGATTCAGAATTTAAATTTAGAGAAACGTCTTAGAAATTCGAAGTTTTTTTTTATTTGGGTCTACTATAATTGACAATCCGTAGTTTTTAAAAATTTGTGGAGTTTCTTGATGATATTCTTGTACATTCTTGGCCTGGCCGATATGATAAATAATGCATCCTCCCTGTAAAGTGTTGAACTTTATATTAAGCTCCTTCAGTAGCAACAGTCTCACTAAGTCTGTAACCTAGGCAGAGACTGTTATCCTATTATTATATCGAAATTATTAGGTGTATCTTTTCTTGTCCAATATTTCCTATCAAAATGTACTAGCGAGGGGTACCTGGCGTTGCCCGGGTGTTTGTAGGTGTGTGTGAAAAAAAACCGGAAGCCTTGACGCGCATAGTAAAAAAAAACAGGTGCCCGTGAAAAAAAAAACGAAGCCTTGACGACGCGCAGTTGGAAAATAGTAAAATTTGAAAAAAAAAACAGGTGCGCGTTTTTGATTGACGTGACGGCGATAGCTATTCAGCAGTTACGATTTTGTGTGGGACAGTTTTTAAATAAATAAATAAATAAATCGGTTTGTTTGTTTTTAACTAAGTTCGGGGAAAACCAGCTCCCTGTTTATTAGGGGGAGTACTGTCTCGTCTCGAAATGAAAGCTACCGTCTGATATGACGAAGTCGACATTGAACAAACGTGATTAGAGTCGAGTTTCGCTTTTTGTTTATACCGAAAACCGAATGTAACGCGTGCCGATGTGGGAAATGTGGAATAGTTAACATTTGAAAGTCAATAAAATTAAATAGACAGGCGAGCTCCGTGGTTAAGTGTGAGATATTACAATTTATAGATGATATAAAAAGTTTTAAGAAGTTGCGAAGCGAGCAAGCGCTTCTCTGAAAGAAGCCTTTTGTAGACATCAAGGAAAAGCATACATACATACATACATTTTCGCTTTTATATATATATATAGATTAAGGACTTTCTTGCCAATAGAATTACTTTTATTTCTAAGTCGATAATGCCAGAGTGTCTTTTGACAAATATTCATGCTTTATTTAGGAGTATTGGGGAGATGGATTTATAGTAATTATTTATATCAAAGGTAATGAAATTTAATCTTTGCTTATCCTTAAGATTTAAGAACCATTTAAGAACAAGGGGATGATTCTGTCTAAGATTTTCTTACTTACTAAGCCTATATTTGAGTTAGAGGGACAAATCAATTTAATGGATGAGTTGTCTTAGAAGTTGAGTTTATGATCTTTCAGGGAGAATCTTGGAGTGCCTGGTATTACAATCTCTGTGTAATTATGGATATTCATTATTTTAAGCAAGTTTCTCACTTCCATCTTAATTTCATCTATTTTATTAGTAGGGACAGATTTGTATAATTTGTTTAGTTCCTTATATATAATTTTCTTGTAATTGGGTAGTCCAATTCATAGTAGTTTTAGCTTAAGGAGAAAAATGTATGAGATATTCTTAACCGTGGTTGCAAAGCTATTTGTTTTTCTGGTGATAATATTGGGAGGATGCCTATACTTCTAAAATTTTATCTTTATAACTAAGTTGATCATTACATTCTCAAAGTTCTCTAAAGGCGTGTTGTATTTTGGGTGCATGTAGTTTTCAAGCCATAAGGAAAATGAAGGTATAAAAACTATATAATAATATATAGAGATTTATTCATTTATTCAACAAGGGTACACATTTATTTAGGGGTGTTGGGTAAGTGGGGAATCTTTATGTCATGGAATTTCGAAGCCTAATGCTTCTCATCAGAAGAGAAGATGCTAGGTAACATGATGGAGATGTGATGTCTAGTGATAATTTTATCAGGAGCGAAATAGATTTCTAAGGCTGTTTTGGGGAGCTAAAAGTGGTTCCTGTGATATAGGAGGAGTCCCCACTTACCCAACACCCTTTAAATGTGTACCCTTGTTAAATAAATGAATAAATCTATATATATTAATATATAGGTTTTATACTTTCATTTTCCTTTCTTGTTTATATATATATATATATATATATATATATATATATATATATATATATATATATATATGAGCTTCTGTAAATTAAAGCGAATATAAATATTTATATTTATCTATATGAATATTTATATTCACTTATTTATACAAATCTTTTGGTTTGTGAACTTAATTTTTTACTTCTTGGTTTTATTTATTTATTTTGATTTTTTAATCCCAACCAAATAAAAAAAAAGACTCGATACAACGAAAATAGTAAATAGAACTTATCATAAAAGAACACAATTAGAGACTGTAAATTATTATTTACAAGAATCTATTGTTCGAAAAATAATGAGACAAATAATACAAATCATCACTCCTTATCCAAAAAATTTAGAAACCACAACCAGTGTCAAAATTAAGCATCAAATTTGGATGAAGACAATGAGTGGACGATCTGGATCTGTGCCACAAATTCATGCAAACACAAGATCACATTCCTTGGTGTCCAGTATGTGCACGTTTGATGGCTTGTACCTGGAATGTTTTTTCACAACTATCTGATGTCTTTTAAGGGTGATATTGTATATAGACTGAACCATTTGGAGTGTCATAAGATTATACTGATTACTACAAAAACAGCTCTCGTTTGTATTCATGGGCGGCTGTTGTTAACTGTGGTAGCCTTGTAGGCCAGTAATAATTAAAACAAATAGCAATATAGTTAACAAAAGGCGTTGTTAACTGTTGTAGCCTTGCAAGGCAGTATAATAATAATAATAATAATAATAATAATAATAATAATAAAATAATAATAATAATAATAATACACAGTGGTATAATTAATAAAAAGTGTATTAACAAAAGAATGTTACAGAAGTACACATCATGATTCTGAATTTTAAAACAAGTAACAATATGTATATATATTTTTTTTTAGTTAAGATAATGTAACAATATATATATATATATATATATATATATATATATATATTTTAGTTAAGATAATGTTTGATTTCTTGATAAATGACAAACTTGCAATCAGAACTACAGTTTTTCCAACGCGAACACAAAACGACTAAAAAACAAAAATACTGTCACTACCTGCCTTTCTCCCAATACATATAGATATAAATTAGACCACACTGCAAAACCTCTCGAGATTTGTCAGCTGTTAGTTCATAGACATTAAAACTGACTGAACAAGGTGCCTATTATCTGGAGTGGAACAACTTCTGGTCGATCTCAAGTGGTCTGCTTTGTCAGCATGAACACTCATTTTGAAGAAACCATTGTCGTTTTTAAAGAAGCTAAGCGATTTCTACATGATAAAAGCTTGAACCAGATATTTTTCCCATCACAGGTTTGTCATTTGCATGAGTCTTAAAAACAACAGTGCCCCCAATAATAAAAACTATTGCACTCGGGAGTTGCACTGAACGTTGTTTCTTGTTCAATGTTGATTAAGTTCAATCATCGAATGAGAACCAGTGTGTAAACGTGATTATGCCATATATTACTCATAGAAAGTGTCCAAAATTCATGCTGACTTTTGTCCATGGATCTGGAGGAAAAAGTAACATGCTTAGAGGTTCTTTCAAAAGATTTAATTGTTGAATCAGTTTTTAACTGTGCTTTCTGTATATGTCTGTATCTCTCCCGAGTGCAATAGTTTTTATTATTGGGGGCACTGTTGTTTTTAGGAGTTGTAATGTTGAAATTTTGGGGGGATATATTTCTTCTTCCTCTTTTTTTCTCTTCTTCCTTTCTCTCGAGTTTGCTGCTGATGTTGTTGTTCATGTTCGATCAAATTTCTGCCTACGTTTTGTAATAAAATTCAAGCTGAAGTTGGCAGTTTGAAATGAACATTCAAAATGTGTTGACATACTATCTTTTCTCTGTCTAAACAGGACGTTAAAGTGTTGAAGTGAACTCGTGTAAGTTACCTGGCGAAGTTTATAATGTTGAAGCGATTGCGTCTAAGTTACCTGATTAATTCGAATCTCACTGAGAGAAATCTACTTCAAGTAAATCCAAAAAATCTATCAAAGACTTAGCAGATAAATATGTCGGAAAAATACCAGCTTGAAGGAGAAGACACATGTGGGAAATATTCTCACTAGGAAAGACTGTGTGCGATAAAAGCCTTTGCGAGACATACACGAAATGGTCACACACATTTTACCTTTTATATATAGAGATTTCATACAACAAATCTAGGACGAAGTACGGAATAAGGATTCCAGCTGACTTCATTAAAAAAAGACTAATGACAATAAAAAAACGAATTATTAGATTCAAGTCAACTTATTGTCTGAGAAATAAACTTTTGCCTGGTTCCTCCATTAGCAATAACTGATTGATGAATTGATGAGAATCCACCAGCAAGGTTCATCGACTTCACCTGGGAGCCATAATATCGCCATCGAAATTTTTCAAAGAATTTCTCTGATTATTTTTATTTTTTATGGAAATTTAAATTTTGTAAAAAAGAAAGTACGTCCTTAGAAAACAGACTTCTCAATTACAACAGTCCAAAACTATTTAAAAATTATTTTTATTTATTACGAAAGTTTAATTTTGTAAAACAAGTTCGTTTTTGCTTTCAAGCTCATACATCTTCACATGATGACAACTTTTATTCGTTTAAGAAGTTTTTTAGAGAGACTGTTTGTAGCAACTGCTATGCCCGGCTAGAATAAATGCATGGCAAGAACATTTCACAGCAATTCACGCTTTAGTAAACACATACATATGAAGAACGCGTAGGTACATGACGTTGTGATGCAACCATCGTACACATAAAACAAAAGGAACTATGTTACGCTTCATATGAATACAGTAAACAGGTTGGAACGTTCAAGAAAGCCTGTATATAAAGATTTACCCAACAAAATCAAATTAGTTTTCTCTTCAATTTCTCCAGTTCAACACATGTTGAGGAAATTCCGTCCCCGAGAGACGTTAAAACCCCCATCATGATTTTATGCACAACAGGCATTAACTTTAATACTGTGACAATATTGAGAAATGTCAATATCGTATTAATAAAAATGAATAAATTTCATGGTTAAAATTCCGAGATGCGAAGGAATTAAAATGACCAAGAGAACCGTCGCCATGATAACGACGGCGACAGCGAAAAAAAACAAAAAAAAAACACTGATATACTTAAAATACAGAAAAAAATATCAGCGTTCCCACCGAGAGGAGTTAACCGTTAAGAATTGAGATGCAAACAGTTGCAGAAGAGATCCCAACAGGGGAAGACATCTAAGCAACTTTGCTGATAAAAACAAGAAAGCAAGAAATATGAAGGAAAACATATTTAGCATCAATCAGTGTAAATGAAGGTCAGTCTGTCTTTTACTCTTTTCATTTGTGAGTTATAAAGATATATTGGACTGCTTTAAGAGAATTATTAAATGTTGAAAACTCAGAAATCTTGCTATGTGTTTTATAAAAAAAATATCGCCAGAAAGAAAAAAAAAATAAAGGGCAAAGGAGAAATAAAAAAAAAATAATAGACAAAAGGGAAAATCAAGAGAAATAGTCTCCCTTGCTCTATTATAAAAAAAAAGAAGATACTGATGTAAGGGCCACAACTTCGTAAAATATTTCTGTTGTAAATTTGTCATTCTCTTTGTTATACCGGCCTTCCTTGAACAGAGGAATTTACAGCGATTAGCACTATAAATAGTGCTAGTAATTCCAACACTCGTGAGAGAGATGCGACTGCACTTCAACTGCTAGCCAAGTGCCCAGCAGATATACACACTTTCCTATCTTTGTACATTAATGTTAATACACTTGTTCCTTAACCGAACATCAACTTGATTGTTCTTATTTTCACTGTTGTTCCACAACACAACAGGTTGGCGACAAGAAATCGAAACGACCGTCACTGCAGAGAATCACCAAAAGTGATTGAAATAAAGATTTGTAAAATCTTTACGGCAAAACACCTTCATCATTTCAACAGCTATTTGGATATGCAAAGATTAACAGTGAATTAATTACTACAATAGTAATTTGGCAATGGGGAAAAACTTGCTACCAAAATCTATAGCGGAAAACGCAAATGTTGTCAATTATTTAATAATTGAACACACTTACCAAGTGTTTTAGAAAGGGAAAAAGGGTTCATTTTTTCTTCACCAGAAGCCATTTTCCTATGGTAAAAATTTTCTTCTGCAAAGTTAAATGTCCAAAACCAGCTAGCAAATACTGTGTAAGCTTATCGTTATTTCGATAACATCTGAGATTTGAAAAAAAAAAAAAAAAATATGTTTGACTTTGTCAAGAGAAAAAGAGACAGATCGTGAAAAATAATTATTTGTGTACGTCAGTTGTGCTTAGCAAACACGTAAAGAATCAAGTCATTTTTTGAAAAAGGCAAAGAGGGTAAAAAAAAAAGTTTCCCTGTCGGATATTTAAAGCGACGGATTTTATTTTTGCTACGTAAAAACGCATGCAAATAAAAAAGATGTTAAACAAATGTTATTTCACTGGATTGTTTCTAGTAAAACTAGAAATGTAGCATTCACCAATTTAGTTACAAAAACTTAGTTGATTTTTTTTTACTAAGGAATATACAAGTGTAATCATAAAGTGAATTCGTATGATGGATGCAAAATTCAAAGATTCACTGTTAGAATTGTTCCAATTCCAGGCAGAGCAAAATCTCGCATTGCAAAAGCAGCAAATTCAACAACAAGTAGAAAGAGAAGAGAGATTTAAACAAGCATTTGAAGAAAAAATGCTTCAACAACAGAAACGCTTCAAGGAAATATTGATGAAAACACAGGAGGAACAAAGAAAAATTCTAGAGGTGACATAGTTAACTAAAGCGGACGATAATCATAACACATTTTCTCAAACAGCTGTGTGGGCTGCTATTGAAAATTTCAATTATAATCCAGAAGATGATGTCATTTTCGTCCAGTACTATAGACGATATGAGGATATTTTTATATCAGATTGTAGTACCTGGTCAGATGCAAAAAAAGTTAGGCTTTTGCTAAGGAAATTGGGAACAGCTGAGCATACAAAGTTCATGAATCTTATTCTCTCCCCCTAAAATAACAGTGAGTTGAGCTTACAGAACTGTTTTCTGCAAAAATGTCTCTTTTCCATAGGCAATATAAATGTATGAATGTTATTAGAAGAGAGGAAGACGACTACACTACTTATGCAAGTATAGTGAACAAGCATTGCGACGATTTTAAACTGGAGGAATTATCATCAGATAATTTTAAATGCTTAATATTTGTGCAAGGGCTGGTCTTAAATAAAGACGCTGAAATCAGGCATTGTGTTTTAAATAAACTCGAAAACAAACCGAAGACTGTGAATGGTTTATCGCATTGAAACAAGACAGTCGTGACATAGAGGAAAACGGATTGTCACATATTAAAAAGATCCATCAAAAGAAAAATTCGACTTCAAAAAATAACCAGAGAAAGAAACAGGGAAAAGATCCACCTGGACCATGTTGGAGGTGTGGAAATAAACATTCGTACAATGAGTGTCCCTACAAATTCAAACAATGTGACAACTGCCACCAGAAGGGGCATAAAGCATCGCACTGTAGAAAAAAATCTGGTAGAAAGACATCCATTAAATTTACGAAAATTGAACCTGGGGAACAAAATATCCGGAAATATGTACAGGTCAAAATGTTTAAAAAGAAAGTAAGGCTACAGCTTGATAGTGGGTCTGACATTTCCATCATTAATGTACAAACATGGAAGAGGCTTGGAAGACCCACTATGATTCAATCACATAAAACGGCGAGAAGCGTCAGTGGCTAACAAATTACCTTCGAAGGAGAATTATTGACAAATAGTTTTTTCCAGAACAGGGCTGAAAAAGCAAGAATTTTTGTCATGCGAAAATCAAACAATCTCTTTGGAACTGATCTGTGCGAAAAGTTAAGACTATGGGATCTGCCCTTTTTTTTTTTTTTTTACAAGGTGGTCACCACTTATCAAGGCCTGGAAGACACTCGGGGATAAGGGTTATTGCATGTACAGTACATTAATGCTGAGATTTAATAAAGTTTCTACTTAAGGGGGCGGTTCATCAGGAATTTGTTTATGTTGGACTTGAAGACATCCAAGTTGTAGTCAGGTGGGAAACAGGCAGACGGAACAGAGTTCCACAGGCGTGTACTTCTAAGAAAGAAGCTTTGTTGATGGAATTTTTTTGGTTTTGGCACAGATAAAGAGTGAGGAAAATTTTTGTCGAGGGGGGACCAGAGATTGGAGCTCAGACGAGCACCTGCCATGGAAGTAATGATAAAACAAAGACAGACTCGCAACGTCTCTCCTGTGGGAGAGAGGTTGCAGGGAAGAGAAAAGAGCATCACCCACTAAGCCTATTTTGTACTCTGTCAAGGCAGGATAGAGTGTTTTTAGCAGCTCCTGCCCAGATGTGGCAACAGTATTCCATCCTTGGACGTACTTGGCTTTTATATAAGTAGAGAATTGCATTAGCAGTGAGATATCTTCTGGAGCAGTAGAAGGATCCTACCATTTTTCCAGTGACCTTGGCAATAGACTTGATGTACGTGTTCCATTTCAGGTCAGAAGCTTATCAAAGCATGGAGCTTCCCCCTAGTCGAGAGCCATCTATTTCAATTGATGCCAGATGATAAAGATAGGAGCTTGGTTTTAGATTCATTAAAAGTAACCACTGTACCATGTGCTCGAGATCAGAGGAGAGAGAATCAAAGAGAACTTTGTCATTTACAGCCTTTGATGTGTAGCCATAGATGGTTGTGTCATCAGCATAGATGTCAATGAATGATTTAAGTATGTGTTTTTGGAGATCATTGATGTAGATCAGGAAGAGAGTTGAGCCCAGGATGAACCCCTGAGGGACTCCAGCATTAATACTGAGGGCATCTGATTTCTGCCCATCAACCACTACTCTTATGAGCCTTTAAGCTCATTTTGCCAAAAGGTTGAGGATTCAAATGCGGAGGCAGAAAAACTTAAGAGGGAGTTAAAAGAGAATTTCCCAGACGTATTTTCAGGCGGTTTGGGAAGGTGTACAAAAGCAAAATAGCAAAGTAGCAAAATTTGACGTAAAAGTAAATGAACAGTCAAAAACGTGGGTGTCATCGGAAAAATTGATCACAGTGAGTGGGCTGCACCAACGGTTTACATCAAAAAGAAGAGTAAGGAGATTTGGGTTTGTGCCAACTTCACAACAGGCTTAAACAGGGCATTACAAAATCACCATTATCCTCTTCCGAGCCCTGAAGAGATATTTGCGAAACTGAGTGGAGGGAAATATTTTTCTAAAATCGACCTCAATGACGTGTACTTACAAGTTCCAGTCAATGAGGAGTGTTCAAAGCTGCTATGTATTAATACCCATAAGGGATTGTACAAGTTTAACAGACTTCCTTTTGGGGTCAAAATCGCCCCTGCGATTTTTCAGCAAATTATGGACATTATGTTAAATGGGTTGGATTTCACAGTAGGGTACCTGGATGATGTGTTACTGAAAAGCGCTAGCAAAGAACAACACAAAGCTCATGTAAACCAAGTATTCAAAAGGATCCAGAATTATGGATTTAAAGTAAAACAGGAAAAGTGTACATTTTTCATGGAGAAAATAAAATACTTGGAGCAAATCATCAATAAACATGGAAGAAGGCTGGATCCAGATAGATCGAGTGCAATAAAGAATATGCCTGCTCCAGAAAATATTGCGTCTTTACAAAGTTTCTTAGGTTTAGCAAATTACTACAATGTATTTGTGCCAAATATGCATAAACTAAGGTTGCCTTTAAATGAACTGTTAAGAAAAGACCAAAAATGGGTCTGGACGCAAGAGTGTGAAGAAGCATTTCAGGAAATTAAAAAGACTTTAACGTCTGACTTGTTTCTGGCACAGTATAATCCCAAGCGTGAAATTATAGTTGCAAGCGATGCCAGCTTCTATGGCATAGGAGCATGCATTTTACACAAAATGGATGATGAAAAAGTGAAGCCCATAGCACATTCATCCCGATCACTTTTGCCAGCCGAAAAGAACTACTCACAAATTGAAAAAGAGGCACTAAGCATTATATTCACGGTAAAGAAATTTCATCGTTTCCTGCACAGTAGGCAATTTCTGTTACAAACAGACCACAAACCATTATTAATGATTTTCGGATCGAAATAGACTCCAAGATAGAGTACCATACTTCTGAATTACAATTTTAAAATTGAGTATGTACCATCTAAAAAGTTTGGTCATGCAGACGGGTTATCGAGGTTAATACCTAAGCAGACAGAACCATTGGAGGATATGGTAATAGCAGCCATTCAAGCGGAAGCTGAAGTAAAAAATATGTTATGTGACATAATAAGAGAACTTCCAGTAACCCTTGATGAGATTAAGAATAAGGCAGAGGTGGATGAATTTATTATACGCACGAAAGAAAGGATCAACAATAACGAACTGGATGAAGAAATTTCAATTTGGGATAACGTCATGTTATATAGTGACAGAGTTGCAATTCCTGCGACATTACAGAAAAGAATGCTCAAAGAATTCTATGTAGGACTTCCAGGTATATCAAGAATGAAAAGCCGTATGCTCTCTTTCGTTTATTGGCCAAACATGGATAAGGATATAGAAGGAAAAATCCGGGAGTGTAGAGGATGCGCATTAGCTATAAAAGCTCCTCTGATTCAATTTGGATCGTGGGCAAAACTGGACCGACCTTGGTCTAGGATTCATTTAGATTTTGCAGGACCACTAGATGGGTTCTACTATCTCATTGTTGTAGACAGCCTATCTAAATGACCGGAAGTATTAAAATGTAAAAATCCCACATCCGAGGTAACTATTAACTTCCTGTACGAATTATTCACTAGGTTTGGTGTAGTAGACTGCATTGTTACACACAATGGAATGCAATTTATGTTTACCGAATTTAAACATTTTTGCGAGGATCATCTAATCGAGCATATAACCATTCCACCATACCACCCAAGAAGTAATGGACAAGCAGAGAAATTCATTGACACATTCAAGAGAGCTCTGAAAAAAGCTAGTGGGTCACCGACGGATAAGTCAATCCAACAGTTTTTACAAGTCTACAGAGTCACTTCGAATGCAAACATCGAAATGTCGAAGACACCTGCTGAGGTTATGTTCGGACGCAAGGTTAAATCGATTTTTCACAAGTTTTTACTAAACCAGGATAGGCCAAACTTCAAAAAACTGATAACAAAAAAACGGTATAAAGTTGGCGAAAGAATCTTCTACAAGATTCACAAAAATAATAAGACTTTCTGAGAGTCCGGCATTGTTGAGAAACAAATAGGCAATATGGTCTACATGATTAAGGGACAAGACTTCATGCACAAACGTCACACTAATCAAATTCGGAAAAGATACTCGAACAGTGAGGTGACCAGATTGCCCGAGGAGGACATCACGGACACAGTGTTTGATACTTTTCAGGTGCCCATACCAGAGACAGCTCCCGAGAACAGAAAATCAAACAGAAATCGGAAATCAACAGAATGGATTAGGGTGAACCCAAAACAAAAATATTATTAATCCCAGACGGGATATTTTCCAAGAGAGGTGTTATACCGGCCTTCCTTGAACAGAGGAATTTACACCAATTAGCACTATAATAGCACTAGTAATTCCAACACCGGTAAGAGAGATGCGACTGCGCTTCAACTGTTAGCCGAGTGCCCAGCAGATATACACGCTTTCCTATCTTTGTACATTATTGTTAATACACTTGTTCCTTAACCAAACCTCGACTTGATTGTGGTCACAAAGCATGCCTAAAAGGTCGTAGGCAATCCTCCCGCTTGGGGTAAATCATTCTATAAATGCAAAAGGGAAAACCACTTCTCAAATATATCATTATCTAATGCCATAATCAAGGATGACCCTAATGACGATCAGGGTGGTAACACATTCTTCATATCAATCATGAGTATTCAGTCCAAATGTCTAAATAATGTGCATGGATAAACAACCAGTTCACACCAGAGTCACTTGCAGTTGTTAATAATAAACTGATATTAAATATGGCCGCCCACAAGCACCTTGGACATTTGATATGTACAGATGAGAAACCATGAATTGTCCACTTAACTGCCATGGCAGATACAAAGACACAAACAAGTACAACTGGAGAGGATATATTAAATGATCTCAGATGCGCTTTCAATTATTTACTGCACACTAGCCATAGATTACGTGCCATAAATGATGACAACCTACCCATCATAGGAGCCCTTGTCGTCACCACGTCACTTGGTGACTTAACATACTCAGAGATAATTTAAATATGCCCAAGAATGAAGGGCCAGTACATATCACAGACAGTCCTAAAGAAACTAAGGATTATCGGCAACAACTTTCCAATGCAACTGAAGAGTCAAGTAGCTGCAACAAATATAAGCCATACACGAACTGACAGTATATTAGCTCCTTGTGGATGCCTTTGCAGATCGCCCTTTCCACCACCACCAGACAAGCTGCCATTTTTTGCTACACCCAATTATCACAATGACCTAGAAAATTGGATCTCGTGTGACTTTGCCAGCAAACTATGATGGGAGAAATACCACCTAATTATATTCTTGAACAATTACCAACCTAAGGCCATTCACAAACCGATTCTGGTCCCCCCCACCACTGAAAAGAAGCTGTCAAACCCTGCATTAAACATCATTAAACCTGTGCCAGCAGGGACACCAATAACATGGTGTTCCAGAATGATTACAGTTCCCAAAAAAGACACCAACCCACGTAGAACGATTGACCTGCAAAATTTGAATGCAGCAACAAGATGAAACGCAACTACACACCCTCTTATTTCAATGTTGTCAATACAATAGCCGCAGTAAAAAAAATTAAAAAAAACATTCTCGATACCTGGAATGGATATCACATTGTTCTCCTTATAGCAAAAGCATGGGGTGCTGCCATTTTTATCAGAGAATAGGGCAGATACCAGTATTTGCGAGCTCCCCAAGGTTTCCAAGCATCCAATAATGGCTACACAAAGATTAGATATGATCACAGAAGGTTTCTCTCGTGTAACCCATTGTGGGGATGATTTCATTTAATGAGATGATGATATAGCACTATTTTTTGCCACACTATTAGATACATTATGCTTTGTGCTGAAAATGGAATTGTATTCGACACAGATAAATTCTATTTTGCGAAAAAACAATGTGGAGTTTGCTGGTTTAATATATGGTTTTGATATCAGCCTAACAGGGTATAAAAAAATTTAATGACTTTTAAGAAAAGGGGGTTCACTTTCTCGTTATAACTTCCTAATCACATGACACGTCGGTAAAGAAATGGACAGTAAGTAGCAATGGAGTAGAACGCTATAACGAGAAAGTGAACCCCCTTCTTAAAAGTCATTAAATTTATTTCTTTTTCAAAATTTTTTCTGCTAATATGTGTCTGAATTTTATTCTTGTTTAATCTTTCTTCCTCTCTTTTTCCACTTCTTTCTTACTCTTTCTATCTATTGCTGATGTGATGATGATGATTGTTGTATCATGTGATTGAATTGTGCTCGCTGATTGGATAGGAAAGTTCCCGTTTGTATTTTTGAAGATTTGCAATATTTCGTCAGTTGGGGATTCACTGTCCACTAGTGCGAGGCATGTGAACTTTGTCTCCGTCAAACAAGACGTAAAAATTGGAAATAGTCTTAACTGGACTTTAAAACAGTTGAAAATTAAGAAAGTTTGGAGATAAGCAAACCAAGCAAAGGTTATGATTTATCTAGATGTCATGATTCGACTATAAACAAGTTGAAGAAGAAATGTCAGTAAAGACATAAAAATCAGTAACATTCGTGCCTTGGAGGATAAAAACAGAATATTTCTTCTAGGAATGAAGAAGTTGTTTTAATGGTCTAACATGAGGTTGTAATGCTGCATGGCTAAGTTTAGCTGGATTACAAATGGAAAGTTTTGGTTTGCACGATAAAGAAAGTAAATTCTGCAGAGCGAGGTGGTGGAAACTCAGCTGCCGAAGAGACAAAACTACAGGAATTACCAAAAGAACTTTGATTGAACATTTGTGCTTTTATTTTCGTCACCCACAAGGGATTATCATGGATTCATTTACGCTAAGGCAAAAAAGAGCTATTGACGACAGTTAAGGGGAAGTAACTCGTTGACTTATTTCCGTCCACACGTAAGAAGATAAAATGTTATACATTGTAAAATGTGCTTCAGTAAGTGTCTTCTTCCTATCTTTCTCTCTCTTTCCTTCTTCTATTCTGCGCTCTAATGTTTTTTTTTATATAGTTACTTAAGGTCTAATAGACCTTGCTAAAGGGACAAATTTAGACACAAGTAAACATTTTACACCTAATTTTTTTACCTTTTTTTTTTTTCTAAATGAATTATTTTGTTTTCTTGACAGTCGTTTCTTGCTTCTTTCTTGTTTTTATTGTTGCATTTTTTTTTTTTTTTTGCTACTTGGTAACCATAATCTACGGGATAGCCGCTGTTGCACATAGCGACAAATTTTTCACTTATATTATTATTAAGTCTGTAATCTATGATAATTGTCAGTTTTAAAAATAAAAAGGTGTAAAACACGCATTTTTAGGGGGGGCACACTCTCGTACACAATCATGTTGTACGGCACAATGCACAGCTCTATCATGTTGATACACTGGTTCTCGCCAGATCACCAAAGTTAAGCAACATTGAGCCTAGCCAGTACTAGATGTACCTTCTGGGAGGTTGAGCGTATGTACCTTCTGGGAGGTTGAGCGTGGGGCAGAACCTTCTCCCCGAAAAAAGAACTTCTCGCTACAAAGGCATCTACAAAGTTGTAGATGGCCTATGCACCTCCAGGGCTATGGATGGATGGACTCTCGTACAGGTCCACCAAAATGTCTGTTGTAATTAATTACTAGCATTACTGGTGTTGCCCAGATTCACATGGAGTTCTGTTTGTACACTCGTGCTATACCAAGGATATTGAACACTTTTTCATTATTATATACTAGCGGGGGTACCCGGCGTTGCCCGAGTGTTTGTTTCCGGGACGGGGGGGGGGTTTAAAAAATGTTATGGTAGGTAAGTAGGAAGGATCAAACCCGGAGTCATGAGTAAAAGTAGGAAAATAAAGTGTGAAAAAAAAAACAAAAAAAAAACATCTGCAACGTTAACAGTTCGGCCACCAAGAAAAGTCCATTCCAGTTGTTTAGGAAAAAAAAAAAACAAAAAAAAAAACGACTACGGTAGGTCGGCGCGAACGTGAAAATATAATGTGAATTGTCCAGCACGCTAACCACTACGCCACAGAGCACTGCAGCTTAGTTTAGTGATTTTAAATAACTTCACATGAAAGAACTACGAAGCCAAACCGGTGTTCTCTTCTCAACTGTTCCTTGTGAACGATCCCCAAACGGTGTTAAGTGGTGGCAGGGGGAGGAGGAATTTATTAGAGAGAAAATATTTTACCACTTCCATTGATCTTAACCGATTTTGGCCGTGACTTCTCAGCAGAAAAAGTATAGAAATCTAAGATTATCGAGGAATTTGAGAAATAATAAGCCAATAACACACCTCAGATATTGTTCTGCCGTTTGTGCATATTATATTTGCATGAAATATCTTGATTTTTAATCCTATTAATGTCAAAATCCGACGGGAAAAAATGAGTTCATTTTATTTATATAGAGAAGAGAAGAGAAGAGAAGAGATATGCCAAATCCATTGTTACCCCTACAACAATTTAAAAAAACAAAAACACAGATAAAATTACGAAAATGTAATCGCCCAAAAAAAAGAAGTATGTGACAACCTCCCTACTAGATATTTCGTCAGAAGGGATACAAAGAGAAGCTATTCTCTGGATATTGAGCACTTTTTTTTGCCAGTGTGCAGTCCTAAAGAAACTAAGGATTATCGGCAACAACTTTCCAATGCAACTGAAGAGTCAAGTAGCTGCAACAAATATAAGCCATACACGAACTGACAGTATATTAGCTCCTTGTGGATGCTCCTTGTGGATCCCCCAGTATAAAATAAAAAATAAATCAATCAAAACAACTTTTCTTTTAAGCAAAATAGCAGAGAGTGCCCGTTTGATCGTTAAAAAAGAAAAAAATGAACTCTGGTGTCCGGGCTCAAACGTGAAATGCCAAAGAGGGGAAGAAGGCAAAAACTTACAGTCCACACGGCCATGAGTACTTATGACGTCATGACGTTGTAAAATAAGCTTTCTAAACATAGTATTAGCTTATTGCACAAACGTGACTTGTGAAAAGAGTGACGCGAAAAAGGCCCCCCCCCTTTCAAAACGTGATCCAGTTGAATGCCATAGAATTAATCTATTTTTCTAAGTTTCACATATTATGCATCCGGGGTATTGCTCTTTCAGATGGTACCAGTTTCAACCTGGTCGGATGCCTGATGACAAAAGTTTTCAGCACATACATACATACACACTAACAGATAGATGAGATTTATATTATAGAAGATAAAAATCAGAGAAATTCTTTAAAAAACTTAAAGATCTTCTTGAATTGTCTCCCCTGTTCTGAGTAGAGTTCTTAAAAAAAATGAAAATAAAAAATGTCCATGATAACTAAAGTGCAGAAGTGCCACAGACTTAAATGTAAATAAAGTGCTTTAAAATTCAGTAAATGTTTACTTCAACTACAACAGAACACCGACCAATAAAAGTTTGTTCGTTATAGATTTTCGGGATCACTGACAACGAATCTGATATACAAACCCGTTGCAAATTTACTGTTTGTATGGTATTAACCCCTGAACCCTCGCACTATTTTGTGTCATCTCACATCTTCGTTTATGCTATTTTTACATGATGCGTGCACGCGCGTAGTAAAGTGACTTGTCACATCGCGGAAGAATTTTTTAGCAGACATTTGAAATAACAAGAAAGTTTTCAAAAACAGAAATGTGGTTCATTTTTATGTGTTACGTAGTTTTTGATGCTTTTTAATTTATCTAAAAAAAAAAAAGAAAATGTTTTCACGAGCGGTTTATTTTTATTTTTCGTGTTATTTATTTTTTTAGGGAGGATATTCAATTATAGAACTTGTACAAATTTAACAGGTGCTTATGCCGTTTAATTTACCGTAGGTAAGGCTCCCGCTCCCCCATTTATCGTTTTTCCGTAAGTAACGCGCCGACATACACCGAGCAGAAGAACTGTTTAATTTTTCACAAAAATTCTGTTTACATTGGTGGGGGGGGGGGGGGCAGAGGGGGACGGGTGCTGTCATTTAAAATATCCGCCATGTATCCATGCACCTTGTGAAAGATCACGTGACTACGCGCACGTGCATTTGAATAAGAACTGTGCATGCCCGCGTAGGTGTATCAGAATTTTTGTAGGAATTTTTGACACCTCTAACACGAAACTGCGAATAAAATATAAAAATCTCGTAATTTCTCTGTTAAAAGTGGGTTGTTTATTTTATTTAGTGATTATACTTCCAAAATAAACTATTAAAGTTGTTTTAAAAATAATAGAAATATTTTTTTTTTTTTAAACAGTAATGAATTTTCCGAACTCAATATTTTTCAATTTTTAAACTTTAAAAATCTATCAAAATTTTTCTATTGATTCTATTTTTACGATATTTTCAGGGTCAATGTGAAATTTTATGTTCTTTCCAATAAATCGAATATAATATTTTAGACAAACGGTTTTTTTTTAAATTCACGCCCCCCCCAATTTTCAAGTGTCTATTAAAAAGTAAATAATTAATTTAGTCACCGAAAAGTAAATAATTAATTTACTCACAAATTGAAGAGAATAGGTCAATAAATAATATATTCAAATTTAAAAAAAAAAAAACGTAGTTTTTTTTTAGAATTTTACCTGTAAAGTTTGAAGTTTAAAACCTTTTTTTTTTAAACCACGTTATTTGTTTTTTCTTCTTTTTTTTTAATGGAACCTTGGTCCTTGCTCCTTTAATTGAAAAAAAAAATTAGGGCTTGAATTACATTTTTCGAGGAGTTATAAGCTTGGAAAGACAGGGGGTCGAATAATTCACGCCTCCCATTTTGAAATGTCTAATAATAATTAATTTAGTCATCGAAAATAAATAATTAATTTACTCACAAATTGAAGAGAAATGGTCAATAAATAAAAGTCCGAAGTCCGAAGTTTAAAACCTTTTTAAAAAAAACTACGTTTTTTTTTTTTTTTTTTTTTTTTTTTTTTTTAAATGAAACCTTGGTCCTTGCTCCTTTAATTGAAAAAAAAAAAAAAAAAGGGCTTGAATTGCATTTTTCGAGGAGTTATAAGCTTGGAAAGATGGGGTGGAATTATTCACTATTTTCACGAAATTTCTGACACACCGTAGCGTAGCGTTAACAAATACGGTGATATGGCGCAAAATAGTGCAAGTGTCCAAGGGTTAATACCATGCAAACGGTAAATTTGCGACGGGTTTGAATATCAGATTCGTTGTCAGTGACTCCGAAAACCAATTAAGAACAAATTTTATTGGTCGGTGTGTTGTATTTAAAGTAAACATTTACCTGAAGTTCTAAGCACGCAAATAACTGATCCAGACAGGTAGAAAACTAACTTTTATTGCCTTTGGTTGATAGTTATTTGTTGACATATTTTTAAACCTCTGTTTTTTTTGTTTTTTTTTCTCTGCTGGAAATTCTTGACAATCACCAGTTTTGTCCTATATACTGTGGGAGAGCTGGGTATCTCCAAAAAAAAAAAAAAAAAATGCTTGTTGAGATAGTCAATAGATCGATTTTTTTTAATCAATAGATCGATTTGTTTTAAGCAAATACAATATTACGTACTTAATTATCATGTCGAAAATAGTAATATATTCATAAATTACGAAAATTCATCGAGTAGAAAGTTATTTATAGATAAAAGTAATTTTTACGGAAAATTGCGTATAACTGCATTTTTTCTTAGATGTTATAATGTAGAAGGATTCATAGACAAGGGGCATTACTGGGAATGCAAACTTTACATTACACCGTAATGGCTTCCGCATTGGTAGGCTAAAGCGCTAGACATTTTTTTTTTTTTTACTTTTCGTAAACACACACACACACACACACACACACACACACACACACACACAATAGTGGTTGATCTATTTGATAAATTTTCGTACTTTTTGGATATATTACTATTTTCGACATGGCAACTAAATACGTAATATTGTTTTTGCTTAAAACGACATATTAAAAAAAAAACCAACAACAAAAAAAAAATCTCGATCTGTCGACTCGACTCTATCTTAAACATAAAAGAAAATTAGTGTTTAACTTCGCCCTCGTGGGGAGATAAATGATACGGAGGGTGGAAAAAGGAAGACGGTTTACGTGCGACGAATATCGATAGACAAATACTGAGGTTGGGGAGAGGGATAAAACGTGAGATAGAGCGTAAATTATACATAAACACACAAAAAGAAAGAAAGAAAAAAAAAATCGGTTATTGCTAGGACGGAGTGACCTAATATTATTATCTAAGTAACCAATGTTTTTTTTACTTTTTTCTTTTGCGAGGGTTAATTTTTCATAGACACCGGCTTTTCTCCTCAGCATTTCGCCTTTTTTTTTCCTCCTTCTTACTCCGTTCTTCTTGTTAAACAGACGGCTTTTTTTCTTTTCGTTTTTTTGCCAAAATACGGAACCTCCAAAATGGTAAATAAGTCAATTTGATTCAATTCTTCAAGACCTTTTCTTATTCTGTCCTTAATTCTTTTTACTATTTTACGATGTTAAAATGCATCCTGTTTGTGTGTGTGCTTTTTGTAAAGTTTTTTTTTTTTTTGTAGTTTTTCTCCGTAAAAAAAAACAAAACAAACAACAACAACAAAAAACAACGACAACAAAGAATTTCTAACTTTTTCTATAGAGGTTTCTTTCGAAAAAAAAAAAAAATATTTTGCGACTTACTTTTTTGTTATTTTTCTCAAATATTTTTAATGTATACTTTAATTCAACTTTTAGAACCGTGAAAAAAAAAAAACAAACGAATTCTTGGTCCATTTTAATCATTTATTTAATTTGTAACTAAATTTTATTTTATAAAATAATTTTTAACGGTGTTGGAAAATCTTTTTGGGGGGTGCATTTTTATTTTTATTTATTTTTTCAAGTCTATAAAAACAATGAACCTTAAACTTAAAATTGATTTTTAAACGCTTAAATTTAAGTTTTAATCATTTCAATTTGAATTTTTAACTTCATAAAAGTCAAATTTTAAACATTTAATTGAAAAACGCACAAGTTATCGCGTAAAAACTTTTTTTCTAATCTTCAAGACTAAATATTTTGTGATAAAATAATGACCTATTTGGTGAAAGGGTTAATTTCACTTTTCTTTCTTTCTCAGGAAACGCGTCTCGTACAAAAGTTTCTTCCCCAGAACTGCTAGACTTCGGGATTCCCTCCCGGATTCTTGCTTCCCCAACTGTACTGGCATGTTCAAGTGTAATGTAAACGGACCTCTTGCTGCTCAACTCCCTATATAGTATCCCTGCAATTTATGGCCTAGATAGTAGCCCCCCCCCACATCAAAGTGGTACTGTGTCTTGCTTGGGGTAAAAATGCAATAATTTTTTTGGTATTATTATACAAACACCGTGACAGCGTTAGGATTAGGGTTAGGGTTGGGGTTAGGGTTAGGGGTAGGGTTTAGGGTTGGGGTTAGGGTTAATTCGCTGTCACGGTGTTTGTATAGTTTTACCATTTTTTTTAATGTACCTACAAATAAGTTATCGACGTAACTATTCCTATTTTGTATTTACGCAGAATACGCACCGCCCTGAAATAATCACGTTATTATTTAGAAAGCCATTCTTAGAAGGAGTGGCTTTAAAAAGGGGGGGTTGTATTACTGTAAACATACATTCGGAAAAAGTTGTCAAAAAAACAAATATATAACAAATAAATGTTATCAAAGGCAGGATAAGTTACTTTTCTACCTAACTGGATAATTTTCTAGTGTTTTTATTTAATGTAACATGTTTTATTCAGCTAAAAAACAGTGTTTACCGATGTATTGGAAAATTTAAAATTGCGCTCGACTCTCTCTTTGACACGGTAAGTTTGGGAAAAGGAGTTAAGAATAAAAAAACTAGACAAAATACTGTTAGAAACTCGCTCAATATATGTTACCGTGACATAGGCTGACATATATTCGGTGGGGTTTTAACAGTATTTTGTATAGTTCTTTTATTTTTAACTTTTTTTCCAAACTTACCGTGTCAAAGAGAGAGTCTGGCGCCATTTTAAATTTTCCAATACATTACATCGGTAAACACTATGTTTTTCGAGCCGAATAAACACGTTACATTAAATAAAAACACTAAAAACTTATCCAGTTAGATAGAAAAGTAATTTATCTTGCCTTTGATAACATTTATTTGTTATATATTTGTTTTTTGACAACTTTCTCGAATCTGTGTATAACCCCCTCCCTCCCCCCAAAAATATTCTCTACTTTGATCTAACAATTTTAATAAACAAACGATAGTGTAAAAATTGAATTGAACGTGGAAGTCCTATCTTTACGTTTGTATTCTGTCTGCACATGGAATTTTTTTTTCTAGGATAAGTTCAAGTTTCGTCTGTAATTGTTTACAAAGGATTCCGCGAAGCCATCAATTTCACGTTGAAGACGAAGACCCTAAAATAGGGGGGGGGGCATTTATTGTACCACGCTAGTTTTTTGTTTGTTTTGTTTTGTTTTTTTGATGCTCACTTACTGATCCGCGCTATTTTTTTAAATCGTATTTCCAAATTTAATTAAAGTTTAATGATATGTTTTTTTTTTTATTCAATTGTAAGGTTAAAGTACAGAATAGGTACAAAATACCCCCCTCCCCATGTTAAGAATGGCTTTTTAAATAATAACGTTATTATTTCAGCACGGATCAAAAAGTGCATGAATAACGTTTATATATATATATATATATATATATATATATATATATATATATATATATATATATATATATATATATATATATAGTATTTTGAAGTTAAATTCAAGTTTTAGTCGAAATTACCTGAATATTACTGAATTATTAAACAGACTGTAATCATGTTAGCAGGTGGAAAATTGCGACCACCTTGTTTAAATCGAAACGGAAAATTACCTCCCTTTTGAACTCTCCTGCGTCTTACGATCGTTTTCAGCAAATTCTATTTCTTATTTTCTTAAATAATTTTCTACTTATCGATTTTCGTAATTTTTGGATATTACAAGGAATACATTGTTTCCATGTGAAATTCAGTATTAGGATTTCCGAAATTTCGTCCTAATAGTGTAGAAGCGCCTGGAATCCTTTTCTTAGGAAATAAAACGAAACTTTTTTTTTGTTTTTTTTTTGGCATACGTCTATATCGGAATACCCTGGCCAAATCACCGTTAAATAAATCGTCCGCGCATATAAAACTTAAAAATCGGAAACTCGAAAACAAAATGAAACGAACTTTATTTTTATTACAAGAAAAGATGTATTTCCCCTGTTATTATTTTTAAGTAATAACGAATTACTATTTCGTTATCTTTCTTTACTAAAATAAAATTGTTAATTCTATTTTTTTTTTTCATGCGTACTTGCTAATGTTATTTTTTTTATTTTTATTTTATAAAAACCCAGTCTTGCTTTCATTACGAAATTGTTTTATTAAAATTATATTTTCTTAAATAGATGTTTTTATAATTATATAGTGATACAATAAATGTTTTGGTTTTCAAATATTTTGTGTTCGGAAAAAAAAAATCTTTGTTACTTTTTGTCGTGTTATTTGACCAAGAAGAAATTGGAGGGATTTTTTTTTTCGTTATTTATTTATTTCATTTTAAGTGAAAAAGAATTAATAATTGTTATTTTAGTAAGAAAGATAACGAAATAGTAATTCGTTTTTACTAAAATAATAGGTATGCATGAGGAAAAAAAGTACGTTTCATTTTGTTTCCGATTCGATTTTTAAGTTTTATATGCGCGGACGATTTATTTAACGGTGATTTGGCCAGGGTATTCCGATATCAACGTATGTCCCCCCTCCCCCCGTTTTTTTTTTTTTTTTTTTTTTTTTTTTTTTTTTTTTTTTTTTTTTTTTTTTGTTCTTGTTCCCTCGATTTATTGGAGAGGGATTTATGTTTTCAGTGGCGTCCACGCGTCTGGACGATTGCCAAATAACCGATCATTAGTTTTTCCTGAAATTTTGCCACAAATTGTATTTCATTAAATAGATGTGCACAGTAAAAAAAAAAAAATTTTTTTTGCGAAAATTCCCGTTGCGTCTCTTAGGGGCTCAAAAGAGGTTAGAAATGCCCCAAAATGACACGTTTTGATCCATAACTTTTGATCCATCCATCCATTAGATTTTTCTGAAACTTGGCCAAAATGTAGAGCCCATTGTTCTTAATATAAATTCAGTATGGGCGACCCTGGCAAAATTCTGGTTCGCGTTCCTGGGAGCTTTGAGTGCTAAAAACGCCCCTTTTTGTGGCTTTTTAAAAAAAAAATTTTTTTTATATTTCTCAACAAAAACTTTGTCTGACTATATAGTAGTTTTTCACGGTGGTCAACTCAAATATACATGTGTTAAGGCCTGAAACTGCATCTTTATCCATTTACACTGGGATTCGGCATCCCCAGGGGCTCAAAAGAGGCTAAAAATGCTCTATAATAGCCAAAAATGACACTTTTTGCCCCATAGCATTTGATCCATCCATTAGATTTTCCTGAAACTTGACCAAAACATGCCTGGAGGTCATTGTTCTTAATATGAATTCAGTATGGGTGACCCTGGCAAAATTCTGGTTCATATTCCTCTGGGACTTTTAGGGCTAAAAAAACATGCCTTTTTGGAGCTCTTTTCCATATTACTCAAGAACTTGATATGTATAATGTGGTTTTCCATAGTGCTGAATTCAAATATGTCTTAATGCGTGAAACTGCACCATTTGTCCATTTTCACTGGGATTCGGCATTCCCAGGAGCTCAAAAGGGGTCACAAATGCCCAAAATTGCAACAAATGAAACTTTTTACCCCATCCATTAGATTTTTCTGAAACTTAGCAAAAATGTGAAGGCAACGTTGGCCCTTCACACTTCTAATATTCATTTCTTCACTATTTTTTGTGGCGTCATTTCACATACAGCACCACCAGAGGAGGCCATACAATGCATGTACGTGTGGCTTTCTTTTTTTGTTTTTTTTCTTAATTATTTTATGTATTTCCGTCAGTATCTTCATTTTTTTCACCGCTTTTTTTTTTCTTTCCTAACAACAAAAATCTATTTTTGGATAATAAGTGCGTTGCAATATGTAAATTTAAAACCTCACTCGTCCTAGAATAGAATAATTAAAAATAAGTGCTACAAATTATTTGAAAAAAAAAACAAAGTAAATAAAGTTTTAAAGTAAATTTATTTATTTATTTTAATCACTGTTTGGCGGACCTTTGCGAGAGTACCCACTCCCTAAAAATGCGTGTTTTACACCATTTGTTCAACTTTTTAAAGACGTTTATCATAGATTATAAACTTAATCATATTAGCAGAAAAATTTTTTAATGGCCTAAAAAGGGGGTTCACTTTCTTATTATAACGTGATACTTCATTGCTACCTGACTTACTGTCCATTTCTTTACCGATGTGTCACACGCTTAGAACGTTATAACGATAAAGTGAACCCCTTTCTTAAGAATCATTTTGACGAACGTTATCAAGACTGCTCCCCCCCCCCTCTAAAGTTCACAATTTTCACTTTTTTTTACTTTTTTCCTATTAATGTCATCGATTACAGACTTAAGTTTTAGATTATAAAAATAAATTGAAATTTTTTATAACTTTTCACGTGGGGGTTCGGTTTTCAATTGTAGCGTTGTACTAAATTGACCACAAATTTTGTGGCCACGATGAATAGATACATACATAGATAAGAGAATGGGGGTAAGGAAATCTTTCCTTTTTTTTTTTTAACCCCTCCGTTTCTAACCCCTAACTTTCAGTCACATCAGAGAGAGTTGCCATTTTTTTCATCGTGGTCACAAAGTTTGTGTTCTATTTAGTACAACGTTATAATTGAAAAATGAACCCCCATGTGAAAAGTTATAAAAAATTTTTTTCTTTTTCAATTTTTTTTTTTATAATCTGAAACTTTAGTCTGTAATCGATGATATTAACAAAGAAGTACAAAAAAAAACAAAAAAAAAACAAATGGAAAGTAGTGGGATTTAGAGGGGGGGGTGCAGTCTCGACAACGTCCGCCGCATTTTTTTTTTTTTTTTTTTTTACATAGGCATCACCACTTATCAAGGCCAAGAGGCCACTCGAGGATAAGTTAAAGAAATTGGACAATGTAGTAATCATTAGTAATGGGAATTCGGTAAATCTGTTAACTTATATGGAACGGCTCATCAAAAACTTGTTCACGTTAGACATGAAGATGACCATATTGTAGTCAGCTGGAAAGCAGGAAAATGGAAGACAATTCCACAGGTGTGCAGTTCTAAGAAAGAAGCTTTGATCATGGAATCTACGTTTAGGTTTAGGCACAGATAAAGAGTGGGGGGAATTATTGATAGTGTTTTCTGCTAGACAGGTGTTTCTTGTGAAAGTTTGGCGAGGGGGGACCATAGATTGGAGCTCAGTTGAGCACCTGCCATGAAAATAATGATAAAGCAGTGACAAACTCACAACATCTCTTCTGTGAGAAAGAGGTTGCAGGGAAGAGAAAAGGACATCCCCTACGAGGCTACAAAGTCTATTTTGAACTCGATCAAGGCAGGATAAGTCCTTTCTAGCTGCTCCTGACCAGATGTAACAACAGTACTCCATCCTTGGATGTACCTGGCTCTTATATAGATGGAGAATTGCATCAGCTGTGGAGAAAATAGAAACGGACATACACATGCATGTTAAGCGCCCACGTGTTTGCTTGTCATGCGCGTTGGACAGGAAAAAGAAAAAGCAAGATGCCGTCTGTGATATTTAACAGAAACAGTCTCGTGTAATCTCGCGAGATTCACGTGGATGAATGTAATATAAAGCAGGTCGCTTGGAGGTGTGGTGGAGAGAGCTTTGGCTGTTCAGACGCTAAACAGGTGACGTTACAAGACACGGTTACTTAGTGCATTGGGACAAGTGAAGGTGGTTTCAGTTCAACAAGCTATTTTCGGTATGACTTCGGGATTGATCCTAAGCTGATTCCACTGTTTGATTGCAGCAGCGCTGAGCAGTCAGTACAGGAATAGGTGGAAAAGGCAGAATTGATATGTCAGCTCCGTGGTGTAAAGCGTCTGGAATGCGTGGTCCCAATGCGTCTCGCTAGGGGCGCATATGCTGTATACTAGCAGCTAACAGATGAAAAGGCAGATTTCACCTGCATTAAAAACGCCCTCTACACAGCATTTGCATTAGATCCGGTTGCTGCATGGAAGGAGTTTATGGTACGCAAGTTACATTCCGAGGAGACTGTTGATGTTTATCTGGCAGAACTGAAGAAGCTTGCAGTCTTGTTCAGAGAAATGTCAGAAAGGCCTGGTGTGCGCATTTATTTCAGGATTGCCCATTGGTGTGGAAGATCTGCTCTGAGCCTCATCCCAAGTAGTCGTGCAACCATCACAGGGTTGATCTCAGGACCTTGGTACAGTTACAAGCTGCTACAAGTGTGGTAGGTCCAACCATTTAGCCCGTGATTGTCTTTCATCGTGCTCACTGACTCGAAGGCTTAGCGTGCTTCAGTGCTATAAGTGTAAAAACCAGGGACACCTGGCCCGTGCCTGTTTGGGAAACGGGCAAGGGGAATAAGCTACAGCGCCAGTCTTCTCTCAGATCGTCACTGAACAAGGCACTGCCTGCAGTAACTGTGCACGTTAACGGATGTGAATGCCTTGCTCTTGTAGATACTGAGTGCACCCAGACCCTGTTGCGCAAGGAGAGAATTCCGGTGCTAACCTGGGTGGTGGATCACTGGCCTTTTGTGGGGTGAGCGTCATCAGCACAAGCATCGGTGATGGGCCTGCAGTAGTCATGCAAGCCCTCGTGGTGGATGGGGAGTTGCTTGGATACAACCTACTTCTAGGGATGGATTTGATTACACAATTGGGTGGAATCACTGTGGACTGCACCGGCAAGAGAGTTCTCCTGACATGAGAAACATGTTTGCACTGCGATTACCCTGGACGAGCCTGACTTTCATGCAGAGTATGACAGGGAAACCAATGCGTGGACAACATCTTGGAAGTGGGCTGGCGATCAACCAATATCCTTAGGGAACCAACTGTCAGAGTATCCCCCCTCCTCCAATGAGGCTCAGGGGGCAGTATGAAGAAGAACTGCAGACTTGGATCAACAATAGCTGGCTACTTCCATACCCTGAGGATGAGCTCCCCCCCCCCCCAAGGACTGATTCCCCTGATGGCTGTCTTACAAGATAGCAAACAGAAGGTTCGACCCGTCATGGACTACCGTGAACTTAATGAACATGTCAACCCATACACAGCAGGGGCAGATGTTTGTGCGCTCAAATTAAGGGAGTGGCAGCAACAAGGGTCGGACGTAGCAATTTTGGACCTGCGCAGGGCCTACCTGCAGATGCGCATTGAAAAAGAGCTGTGGCCATTTCAGACTGTGGAAATTAAAGGAACTCGCTATTGTCTGACCAGGCTAGGGTTCGATCTCAATGTGACATCAGGCATTATGCCGGCAATTATGCACGCGACACAGCAACAGGATGAGGCTGTGTGCCAGGCAACATCGTCTTACATTGCATGTGAGCGGTAGCAAGGAGAGGCTCTACTGGAGGAGAGGTGATGATGTTCCGGAAATCCCATCCAGCATCACTCGTCGGAGCGTTTTTTCTGTTTGCAGAAGGCTGGTGGGTCACTTCCCTGTGTGTGGTTGGCTCAGGGTGGCAGTGGCAGCCATAAAACGTCATGCCACATCTGTATCATTGGGATGGGATAATAAAGTGCATGATGCCAGGCTCCTGAGCATGCTGACACAAACTGTGGCCAGGGTAACTCGCGACGACCCTGTGCGAGGGAACTGGTGTGTTAACGGGAACGAGTTCACAGTCGGGATGGATGCTAGTTCACTAGCCCTTGGAGTTGCCTTTGCGGTTTATGATAGTATTATCGAAGACGCCTGTTGGCTTCGTTCAGAGAATGATTTTAGCCACATAAACCTGGCTGAACTTGATGCCACATTGAAAGGAGTTACCCTGGCGCTTCAGTGGCAACCCAAGGTACTGCATATTATCACGGACTCTGCGTGCACTCATCGGTCGATAACCGATGCAGTGACTGGAAGAGCACGGCTAACCACACGGGCAGCAAGTGAGATGCTGATACAAAGACGGCTCACCACCCTGATCGATATAATCAAAGAGTACAACCTGACCATAGATGTAATATTGATCAGGTCTGCAAGCAACAGAGCAGATGCGCTGACACGAGTACCACAACGGTGGCTGCTGGTTGATACCCAGGGAGGTTCTGAGATACTGCAACAGCCGTGTGCAGCTGTCACGTGTAATATGGATGTGGATCGTATCAGTTAGATTCATCAGCAATGCGGACACCCAGGGGTTAAGCGGACACTATATTTTGCCAAGATGGTTGACCCAGAAGTAAGAAGAGCAGATATCAAAGGAGCAGTGGAAAGTTGTGAGGCATGTCAATCAATCGACCCGGCTCCGATACAGTGGAAAAAAAAGGCAATTGGGAGTGAGCTGTACGTGGCAGAGGGTGAGCATGGATATCACACATTATAGTGGCAATCACTTCCTCACCATCATTGATTGTGGAGCTACGCGCTTCGCGGCCTGGAGACTACTCGGGTGTCAGGACTCCTCCATTATTCGCCAGCTGTCATCTGTGTTCTTTGAAAGAGGCGCGCCTGAAGAGGTGCTGATGGACAATGACCCAGCCTTCTGCAACCAGCAAGTCAGACAGTTCCTGAAGGAGTGGGGAGTGCGGCTGTGACTGTGGTGTGCTTATGTGCCATCTGGCAATGGTATTGCTGAGACGAGCCATCGCAGTATCAAAAGAATCGCGACCAGGAAGCAATGCACCATCTCAGAAACTGTATATTAGTACAACATCACGCCGAAAGATGGCATCTCTCCAGGAACAGCGCCTGCAAACGGAATATACCAATACCGAGTTTGAGAAAAGGTAATCTATCCCAACAGAGAAGTTGCCAATGAGGAAGGACAGGGGTCATACACACCAAGGGATCCTATCTGGGTGAAGCTGCCGGGAAGCCGGTGCACTGACAGATATACACAGGGCCAAGTGACCAATATGATGAGTCAGCGGTCAGTCATGGTTGACGGTGTGCCCCTTCATGTTAGGGACTTGAGGCCGGCGACACAGTTACAACCACCACTAGATGACGAGAGCAACTCTGGGTCTGAGGCCAGTGGGCCATCACTCTAGTTTGCACCATCCTCATCCTCATCAAGCAGCAAATCCGATATTAGTATCCTCTCAGGGGAGGCAGTGTTCTTCGACCCTCAGACTGCAGATGAGAGTGCAAGTGAACAAGAGACCTGCACAGCCCCCCTTCGAAGAAGCACCCGACGGAAGAGAGCGCCACCTCTCTGCGATCTCTGTGATCATGAGATCATAGGGGGGGGATGTGGGGAAAATAGAAACGGACATACACATGACCTACCTGTTAAGCACTGACATGTTTGCTTGTCATGCGCGTTGGATAGGAAAAAGAAAAAGCAAAATGGCTGGCGTCTGTCATATTTTACAGAAACGGTCTCATGTAATCTCGCGAGATTCACAGAGATGAATGTAATATAAAGCAGGTCGCTTGGAGATGAAGGGGGAGAGCTATGGCTGTTCAGACGCTAAACAGGTGACGTTACAAGACAGACACTTACTTAGTGCATTGGGACAAGTGAAGGAGGTTCCAGTTCAACAATCAGCAGTGAGATATCTACTGGATCGATAGAAGGATCCCACCATTTTTCCAGCGGCCTTGGTAACAGATTTAATGTATATGTTCCATTTAAGATCAGGAGTAAAGGTCAAGCCCAGGAGCTTGTCAAAATATGAGGCCTCCCCAAAACAAGAACCATTCATTTCAATTGATGCCAGATGGGGATCAGAGCATTGATGATGTAAAGATAGAAGCTTGGTTTTTAGATGCATTAAAAGTAACAAGCCAGCTCTTTCCCCATTGTACCACTTGCTCAAGATCAGAGGAGAGAGAATCGGAGAGAACTTGGTCGTTTACATTCTTAGATATGCTACCATAGATAGTAGTGTCATCAGCATAAATGTCTACGAATGATGTAAGGATGTGATTTGGAAGATCATTAATGTAGATCAG
>NC_136510.1:43292106-43294606 GCF_053919585.1 Euprymna scolopes
AACATATTACTCCCCCAACAAACGCAAAGTTATATTAATCTTTTCAACCAAGAACTAACAGAGCATCAAAAAGAATTTCTAGCCTAATTTTCATTTATTTGGACCTTACAACCACCAAAATATAAAAAGGCCGAAATATATGAAAATCTTGTTAAACTAGACAACGAACAGAAAATATGATATATATATATATATATATGTATTATAATATATATGATATATATGTATTATAATATATATAATACATATGTATTATAATATATATGATATATATGTATTATAACATATATAATACATATGTATTATAACATATATGATATATATGTATTATAACATATATGATATATATGTATTATAACATATATGTTATATATGTATTATAACATATATGATATATATGTATTATAACATATATGATATATATGTATTATAACATATATGATATATATATGTATAACATATGAAATATATATATGTATAACATATATGATATATATATATATATGTATAACATATATGATATATATATATGTATAACATATATGATATATATGTATAACATATATGATATATATGTATAACATATATGATATATATGTATAACATATATGATATATATGTATAACATATATGATATATATGTATAACATATATGATATATATGTATAACATATATTATATATATGTATTATAACATATATGATATATGTATAACATATATGATATATATGTATAACATATATATATATGTATTATAACATATATGATATATATGTATAACATATATGATATATATATGTATAACATATATGATATATATATGTATAACATATATATATATATGTATAACATATATATATGTATAACATATATATATGTTTAACATATATATATATGTATAACATATATGATATATATATGTGTATAACATATATGATATATTTATGTGTATAACATATATGATATATGTGTATAACATATATGATATATATATAACATATATGATATATATACGTATATATGATATATATATATATGTATTATAACATATATGATATATATATATGTATTATAACATATATGATATATATATATTATAACATATATGATATATATATGTATTATAACATATATGATATATATATATGTATTATAACATATGATATATATATATGTATTATAACATATATGATATATATATATGTATTATAACATATATGATATATATATATGTATTATAACATATATGATATATATATATATGTATTATAACATATATGATATATATATGTATTATAACATATATGATATATATATGCATTATAACATATATGATATATATATGCATTATAACATATATGATACATATATATGTATTATAACATATGATACATATATATGTATTATAACATATATGATATATATATATGTATTATAACATATATGATATGATATGTATTATATATATATGTATTATAACATGATATATATATATTATACCATATATGGTATATATATGTATGTATTATACCATATATGGTATATATATATATATGTATTATACCATATATGGTATATATATATGTATTATACCATATATGGTATATATATGTATTATACCATATATGGTATATATATGTATTATACCATATATGGTATATATATGTATTATACCATATATGGTATATGTATGTATTATACCATATATGGTATATATATGTATGTATTATACCATATATGGTATATATATATATTATACCATATATGGTATATATATGTATGTATTATACCATATATGGTATATATATATATTATACCATATATGGTAAATATATATATGTATTATACCATATATGGTATATATATATGTATTATACCATATATGGTATATATATATATGTATTATACCATATATGGTATATATATATATATGTATTATACCATATATGGTATATATATATGTATTATACCATATATGGTATATATATATGTATTATACCATATATGGTATATATATATGTATTATACCATATATGGTATATATGTATTATACCATATATGGTATATATATATATGTATTATACCATATATGGTATATATATATGTATTATACCAATATGGTGTATATATATATATATGTATGTGTGTGTGTGTGTCACCCCCACTCTTTCACCAGTCAATTGAGGACGATCATCGACCTCGGAACCCTTCCACTGCCGGTCATAATTCTTGGCCGTCTAAAGTTACTGGTATGGGGAAGTGGCCGAATTATTGGTTGATCGTCTAGTTATATATCCTGGACCAATTCTTTGTGTACCCTCTTAACGACGAACGTCATCGAAAGAGAGCCGTGGATTTTTTTGTGTAGTAAAAGAAAAAAAAACAGGATAAAAGGATTCTGCACCAAATATATATTAACAAAAAAAAAAACAGTACAGTTCTAATAATTCTTTCAGAGTCCTGAAGGAAGCGATGTGTTATTATGCTAAGAATATGTTCG
>NC_136510.1:43299606-43303732 GCF_053919585.1 Euprymna scolopes
GGTTTTATAATATTCCCATAGACTCTTCTTTGGATCTACTGGTAAGCGTAAAGCATGTGGCAAGTCTGACTGAATCATCCCGAGTATTGTTTTTAAGTCTTTGGGAGGTATGATGCTTGGTGACATGTGCGCTAATGAAAGTAAATCTAATTGTGTCCTAACATGTTCCATTGCCAATGTCAATAACTGAATTGATGAGTCAGTTGGTTTGTCATCATCATCAGTTCCAGTATTTGCCCAATTACAGCCTCTACGGTACTTATTCTTCTAGCCATAAAAGTTAAATTTCCGTTTAGGCTGGTGACCGTATGAGATAGCCAGTTAATTCTTTGTCTATGTTCTGTTAGTTCGTATCTAGTAACATTCACTATCGATAAACTTTCCCCTCCAATGTCAATCGACATTTTTATTGTGTTCGTATTACCTAATTCCTCATCTGACTTAGCTAACACTCGCTTATTAGCTTTAAATAGTCTTCCTAATCTCTCTCGGTATTGGTCAAGACAGTCTAATTTCACCTTGTCACTAATTGCTTCGCTCTCTATAGGCATTTCTTCGCACCTCACCCTAGTTTTTAATGTTAACACTGAAGCTCTGCCCAACTTAGTTCCTGATTTAATGTTAACCGTCTTCAGACTCGTATTTGCTACAACTATCGGAAAATTTTGCATCTGACCTTCATGCACTAATGCTGGTAACACTGTCACATCCTCGTCCTCTTCTATGTGGGGAAGAGGTAACACCTGATAAACGGCTTTATCCCTTATAGCCCCTTCTATCTCACCCCAGCTCGTCACTGCCGTTCTAGGTGGAATCTTTAAATCTTCACGAGGTCCACTTGAGTGAGCATCGTGCTACCTAAAATAATCTCTCCCTCCCCAAGGACTAACTTTGGAGGGTCGAATTTTAATACGGCTTTCCTCTGTCTAAGCCAGTCTCCTCCCAGTATCACGTTGTGGGTCATTTTTGGTGCTACATACAATGTGTGGGATGTCTCAGTCTCCCCCACCTTTATCTTTACTTCCAGCATCCAATCTAATCTGAATCTACCCCCATCTGCTTGAAATGCGTTCACCTTAGTCGACATAAATCGGTCGGCGGGGAAACTAATGACTGAAACTTCCGATCCGGTGTCTATCAGCGCTCTGAACATTTCGCCCTCCATCTCAATGTTGCAGGTGAGTTTGTCATCTTCGGATCATATTTGACATAACTTAATCTCATCTCTATCCTTGTCCGAAGGATTCTTAACTTTACTTTTCCTCTTTCTACGACTCTCCCATAAATGCTAGCTCTTCCCAAACCCCTGGCATGTCTCCTTCTTCCTAAGTGGACAGTGCCCTCTTTCCTTACACTCGTCACACCGTATGAACCCCTTTGCCTTGCAACTCCGAATTAAGTGTTCTTCACTGCCGCACTTAAAACACTTAGGTCTCAACATACAGGAACTCTTTGAATGTCCCGGGCGGCCACAGTTGAAACAGTGCACCCCGTCTCTGCACTGATAAGTATAGTGCCCCTCTTTTCCGCAATTGTAGCATTTTAATTTTAAAGCCCCATCTATGCTTTTCCAGACATTCCTATCTCTCCTAGGGGTCACCCGCCCTTTCGCTACTGGGGCGACCCTAACTAGTTTAAAGATTTCTTTGTTGGGGTCTTCCTGTGTTTTAATTTGGTTCTGGGTGGATTGTTTCTGTCCTTAATCCTACATTCATGTGCCCTGTGCCCTTCTTTCTGGCAATCAAAGCACAATAGACCCCTCTTAAAGTTAGGATGGGGTATGTATCTTCCCCTTACCCTTAAGTCCCGGTGTTCTGGATTCGTGGCTTCTCCTTACCAACTCTGAAGCTCAAGGCATTTTACTCGGATGTGTCCTCGTCGACCGCATCCGTAGCAGACTTTCAACCAGCCTGTCTTGTTCTCCAATTTTCCTAATCTCTGGAGAAGAGCTTCAGCTCATCGAGCCTGTGCAAAGGCCTCCTCCAACGTGTTAGGTTCTGCCCTTGCCACGTCCGTGAAGAACTCTGCCAGCTGGGCTTGAGTAGCCGGATCATTTCTCCAATCTTGATCCGGGTAGGCTACCTTAGCAAGAACGCTCATGCGTCCCTCTAGGTGAGCAATGGATTCTCCATCCCTCTGTTTCACCCCTATCAGCGCTCGAGCTGCCTCTGTTCGGCTCGAGTGACTGCCGAAGTGCTGCTGGATGTCATGTTCAAACCTCTCCCAGTTGGTTTGGGATCTGTACTTATCCAAATACTCCCCAATCCATTCTGAGGCAACGCCCTCGGTATAGTCATACGCGAGTAAGATCATATTGGCCCCCGGCAGGTTATAGATGCGCCCTTTCTTTTCTATCGCTTTGAGCCAGGGTCCCAACTCCACAGCCAAACCTGTGAACAGTGGAATTCTGGATCCCGTTACATTAAGTTTTGGGATTAGCCAACCCCCCTCTTCAATCCCACGACCCAACTCCTCTGCAGCCCTAGTAGATTCCATATTAAAAAAAATTAAGCGCTCTTTGAAAAAGCCCACAAGAAGTCCAAAAACGAACAATGACAAAGCAAAAAGGAAGTGAATAGAACGAAAATAGTGGTTTTCCTACCTGATCGCCGAGATATTCCTGGTTCTGCTTTTTGTTGACTCGCTTGTTGGGAGGTCCCACCTGTTATAAACTGTAAACCTCCTGTTTTTTTTTGTTTGTTTTTTATTTATTTATTTTTTTTGGTTAGCTAACACACCTTCCTGATTTAGATAATCCTGGTAAATGGCTACCAAATGTCACCCGCACTCCTGCACCAGTCGGTTGAGGATGATCATCGATCTCGGAACCCTTCCACTGCCGGTGATAATTCTTGGCTGTCTAAAGTTACTGGCATGGGGAAGGGACCGAATTATCGGTAGATCGCCTAGATATATATCCTAGACTAATTCATTGTGTACCCTCTAAATGATGAACGTCAATGAAAGAGAGCCGTGGAGTTTTAGTGTAGTAAAAGAAAACAGGATAAAATGATTCTGCACACAAATATATATTAAAAAAAAAAGTACAGTTCTTATAATTCTTTCAGAGTCCTGAAGGAAGCGATGTGTTAATATTCTAAGAATATGGTCGAAGGCGTCAGCTTGTAACCTTGTGGAGTGTCCGTCTCTGGGTATCTCAAGAACTGTGCTTTAAGTCAAAAGCCTGCTCTGCTCTGACATTCTGTGTTCTTTCTATCTGTCCATCTGAGAGTCTGTCTTTTGCGCATTCCGCTATCTCTCTCTAACTTCTTGATATACATATAAACATTCACGTTTGCCCTCTGAAAATCACGCGGATATTATTTCTCTTTGTTAAGAAATTCTGCTCTTAGTGCATAATCTGAATCATCATTTCTAAAAATAAAACAATCGCTCGCTTCAAAGATATGATCGAACTCAAACACACAGAGTTCTCGTGATTCTTAAATAAACAATTTGACACCAGGTGGTTTTGTCTTTCGTCCTAAGGGGGGGGGGCATACACCTCCTCACACCCTTACTTCGTTACATATATAATATATATGTATATAATATATGTATATAATATATGTATATAATATAATATATATATACGTATATAATATAATATATATATATGTATATAATATAATATATATATATATGTATATAATATATGTACATAATATATGTACATAATATATATATGTATATAATATATGTACATAATATATATATGTATATAATATATGTATATAATATATGTATATAAAATATATATGTATATAATATATGTATATAAAATATAAATGTATATAATATATGTATATAATATATGTATGTATATAATATATGTATATAATATATGTATGTAAAATATATATGTATATAATATATGTATATAATATATATATGTGTATAATATATGTATATAATATATATATATATGTATATAATATATATATATGTACATAATATATGTATATAATAAATGTATATAATATATGTATATAATATATATATATGTATATAATAAATGTATAATATGTATGTATAAAATAAATGTATATAATATATGTATATAATATATATATGTGTATAATAAATGTATTTAATATATGTATTTAATAAATGTATATATGTATAT